>NC_064449.1:4835777-5135777 GCF_023343835.1 Lagopus muta | reverse complement strand
GGGAAAGAAACAGAGACAAAAAATAATAATAACAATAATAATAAAAGACTCCATCGTGACACCAGGACAGCAGCAACAGAGAGAGAGACCAAAATTCCTAAATTCTGCATTTCCTGATGTTAACACCTAAATTACCATCTCTGTCAAAACAACAACAGCAGTTATTTCTTTGTAAAGACAGAAAGCACACACACTACCATACATATGTTTTTAGCAACTCCTTCCTTTAATTACATAAATTGCACATCATGGTGCATTGCCAGCCTTGGAATTTGCACACTTAAGCTAAACCTGTTTTCCTGCCTGCTAAAGCTGTCCTGCATCTCACCTCTCTTTCCTTTCAGTGGGTTCCTAACATCTTGCAGCCTTTCTGCAAGGACACGTTTTCCAATAGTAACCACATAAATCAAATTAAGGTAAAACACAGCACGACTCCATATGGTGCTGTATGGACCACAAGACATCTTGTAAATATACTTCCAGGTCAATGTGATCTCATAACCTGAGCAAAGAAGCCCTGATAAAAGGCAATCACTTGAACGCTGGGCAGCTGAACAACAGCCAGAGGAGGGAAGAAAGAACGTGGAGAGGAAGAAAAGCCTGTCAACAGCTGTCTCCTGCACGTTCTTCCTCCAGCTGCAGGCATGCACAGTCTTGAGTCCTGGCACGATTTTAGGTATTACAGTGAATATTTGGAGCTCTTAGAAGAGGCAAAAATCTGGAGTTCATGAACCTAAGAGAGCAGGCCACAAGCTCCCCAGAAGAGAAAGACATCTGTCCCAGCACAAGTTCAAGCAGGCATCAAACTCCCTCACACTTCATTTTCTGCAGGTATGTGTTACTTGTCAGCTTAATTAGACCAGCAGTGATGAACACTTTTCAGCACAAAGCCAAGACTGCAGTGCAGAACCTATAACCACCAGAGCAAAATCCTGATGACGCATTCCATGACAGCATCCCTTCCTCACCAGGAGCAAAAATAGGAAGACACACCACCACGGTGCAGTTCCTACTGCTTCTGGTTTCAGGCTGTTTCAATACTAGGAGTTGTCCACAAATTCATCTCAGCAGTTTGTCCTGTTTACAGAACTCAGCTGACACAGCCCTAACGATTCCCTTGTGAAGCTGCTGCGTGACTTCAGAAAACAGCAACCTCACACTGCACTGAGGACAGAGAGGGTCAGAGCTTAACCTGAACCTGACAGCTCCCTGTGCCAGAGCCACCATTTAGCTAACAACAGCAGCAGCCCACCTGCTCATGCTCAAACTCTGTTATAGATACCGTCAGTACCTCAGTCACACAAAGGTCCATAGGAGCACAACTCTGCATCCTCGAAACCCTCCTTTTACTGAATCACTACAGCCTATCCTTCCCCAATGGCAATATCTTCCTGACTCCAACACTGCACTCAGAGAGACAGAAGCAAAAACCATGTTCTCCACGAGCTTTCAGAATAGTAGAATATAATTTCTCAAATAATTTTATGTCTTATATCATCACCTTGGGATAGTCAGTGCTGTGGTCACAAGAACATTTATACACAGCACCAGAACTAACAGAAAGAATGAGAAAATCACCGTGCAGCTAACACGAAGGAACAAAAGCCCTTTATCTGTCTCCTAGCTGCAGACCTACATAAACCACACAGATCACTCTGACGTTTCTTCCCTCCTTGGAGAACAAGGCAACGAAGCAGAGAAAATGGCTCAAATATGTTTTCTTCTAGATACATGCTGTCCAATCTCAACTCAACATCTCTTCTGTCTTTCTTGTACCAATCAACAACATTTCTTGTCTGGGATATCAATGCATGGTTTATTTTAGGTTTCTCTGTTTTTGGGTTTGGTTTCATTTCCTTCCCCTCTGCCATTTGTAGAGGGCAAATACAGCCACAAATCTGCTTGCATTCTGCCATCTCAAGAAAATGGCATGGATTATGGACTGCTACTGCTCTGGTGTCACAAAGGATTGTCTTCCTTCTGTCACTTTGTGAAGACTTGAGGACAGAACAGATTAGTTTTCAAGAGATTAAGTGAATTTCAGTGGTAACAGAGGTGCTTAAAGTAATCTCACAGGGTTGCAGAAACCCACAGGTGATTTGCCAGCGAGGTGTAGCAAGAGATTGGCAGTTTCCTGGGCAAATTTCCAACCTAAGGTGGGGAAAAAAAAGCACCTTAGGTCTTTTAGAAGACTGATACATGCAATTTGGTTGTCACTGTAACAAAAATTCACCCCCTACTGCGGCTCACAGTCCTCAGACTTCTCAGCCCATTAGCTGAGAATGTTACAAAGCGCCTCCTGCTGAGAGAGCAAGAATCAAGGCTTTAAAGGCCACCTCCAGCTTACCGGGTATAGTAGGAATCCACACCCAGAGCCTCCCGCACGCTGGAGATGTACTGCTCCAGTGCAGAGTTTGTTACTGTCTGCAGGGCCACGCTGTTGGCTTCGTGGAAATCCCCGGCATTTTCTGTCAAGCTGTCACCCAGGTAATACTCATGGAATTTCAGAATACCTGCAAGGAACACGAATTGTGAGCTTATTTCCACCGGGAGAGGAGCACTGCCAGCCGTGCAGGAAAGTGGCACAGTCCTCAACATTTGCCATTTCCAGCACCACTGGGGCAAAGCCCTCTGTGCTGTGTCTCCACAGAGCATTTCCAGCCCTCCTGTATTCCAATTTGGTTTTTAAAATCTAGCTTTGTACTTTGCAGATTGTGGCTCAAAGGCACAAAGGCAGAGAAGTGCTTTTATGAGGTATTCAGAACGCATTTGCTTTTGCAGCAGTCTTACATGAATTATAAAACAGGTCTTTCATGGAAGCATCTACCAGCCCGAGTCACACTGCAATAGGTGACTTTGAAAAAAGCCTAGTAATGGTCTCTGATCACATATATTGAGCACACTAGGCTCAAATGGTGAACAAAAATATTATTACTACAGCAGTCACACTAAGGCTTTTCCCTTCACTTTTATGCACAGAAGTATGCTGTACACAAAAAAAAAGCAATATAGATTAAAATACAGTAAATTATTAAAAGTTAACATTTCAAAGTGAATAAATAATACAAAGAACAACTGCTGTTTTGGTAAGAATTCAGCTACTACTTCACATAAAACCTTCTTCCCCTCACACTGGCATAATTTTCCTGATACAATTAATTCTACAGTACCACAGACTGAGATCAGCAGTGAAAGGCTGCTCTGGATGCCCTGTTTGTATTGGCAGCAAAGATCAACTAGCGAGAGCAGGGGAATAATGGCAAAGCAGCTCCTTCTGCAGGAACAGAGAACCAGTGAAGAGGCTCTAAGGACCCGGTTCCAGTGGGATAAGAGGATCATGGGCTGCCACCCTCTGCCAGTACTAATAAGATGAGGAGGGGTCAAGTCACTACTGAAGAGCTGCTCAGCAGAGCTGCTCAGGAGGAAACCTGCATGTTGGAGCTCAAAGCAGCTCTGACCCTCTCCTTCCTTATACCTGACAGTGCATCCAGTACTGCAGTCACAAACCCATGTACTGGAGAGTGCAGCTGCCCTTCCACAGGATCAGCTGGGCAAGGAGGAGACTAACTATGAGGCTGATGTACTTCTGATACTCGCAAATTTATTATACTCAGCTTAATCTCAATACTATAGAATTACTGCAAAACACAGAACTAAAGAGCCAGCTAGTGATTGGGTGCACAGCAGGATGACATCACCCTAAACTTACATAGGCAATACTGCAGAGCACCCCCAAGAGAAGTGTTTTCCAATCACAGCCATTCCATCTGAAATCAGGCACGTATAAATGTCTGCTTACCTTCCCAAAGCATTTTTCATGCAATCTAAATAATGCTTTTTATCTCTTCAGCTTTGTTATGGTGAAAGGCTGCAATTATTTAATTATATCCAGAAAGAACTCATGAAAATTTAGTCATCGCTTTTATTAGATAATGAAAAACAGCTGCCTGCAAAAAAAAGCAACCCTCTTCAAATTAATCCTCCTTGCTTCTCAGTGATAAGCATTTCCACATTTATTTAAGTGGAATTCAGAGGATCAGGCAGTTCAATGGAGTATCAAGAAGCGGGGACACCCTTCTGTTTTCTGCAATCCACTTCAGTGGATAAATGTCAAAAGCTTTTGAAAGGCTGAAGCACAGAAATATAATTAAAGTAGGCGTTCTTATGCATAGAAGATTCTCACAGAGCCAACAGAGTCAGAATCTCATTACTGCTCTGCTCTGCCAGGTGGGAAAAACATTCAGACTGCAGATAGGAAAATGGAAATATTAAACATCTGAAACATTTCCATTCCCAGGTCAATGTCAAAACCGTGAATAAGCACTTCCATGTCATTACTGCTGTGGTTATGCCGCTGTTTCCAGCTCCTGGGGTTCTAGAATCTGTGGTACCAGATTCTTTCCTAGCTGCAAATGGTACAATTTTCATTTTGTAAGGCTTGTTCATAGGCTCTCACCTTCAAAAAGCACCTCACCTGCCCCAGGAGCCAGCAGCCAGCTGTACAGGTAGCCTGCAGCTAGTGAGTAGTAGAGAACAAGCCCTCTCTGGCCATTCACTGTCTCCAGGACCTGGTCAATGGTCACTGGAGAATAGGGATCAGAGTCCTGCTGCCCAGTCTGGCGTTCCACGAGCAGGTCAGCAAATGCCCTTGTTCGTCCCCTCTCTGCTACTGCCAAAGCTTCATCATGGTGACCTGAAAAGACAAAGTCATCTCTCAGACGTGACATCAACACAGTTTGCAGCACAGTGCAGAAACAGGAACAGCTGCTATCTCAATTGGAACAAAAACCTGCAGAAACATATCGCAGCACTTATTTCTGGAAGGAGTAGTCACTACACTGGTATGCAGTCCCACAGATCATCTTGGCTGCAAGAGCTAACATGATATATGGGGAAATGAGTCAGAGAAAAGAGAATGAATGGAGAAAACATGGAAAAGAATCCATAGGTGCCTGAAATTCAAAGCAGGAAACACCTTTTCTTGTCCTGGCAAATAAATGCAGTGCTGTGCTGCATCAGACAGATAATAAGAGAAGGCTGGATCATGAACAGCCTCCCTGCACCTTCAGTCCAGCTCCACATGAGACTGGAGTTCAGCTTACCGAGGCTGACAAGTACTCGCTGCAGGGCCTGGTAGGAAGACGTCTGCAGGTCGAAGAGTGACAGCTTGTAATCTGTGCTCAGCTGCACCTCATGGCGGATGGTTTCAAACAGTGCCGAGGCCCGATAGAGCTGGGAGGGAAAACAGCCACGGTGACACCCTGACAGATACAACAGACAGCACTAGTGGGAGAGCGGGATCCAAGGCCACCACACCCCTAGGCAGCCCCTCAGGGGGTCAGCATTCCTGGCAGAGGGCAGGTGACCTGGGATGAAGGCACACGGGCCTGAGAGTACTAAGTGCATGGTACACCTTGCCCCAGGATGCACCAGACAATTCCACCCCCAGGGACAGAACTGACCCACCGGGTTCAGAGGACAACAGCCTGCAAGCACAGGGCAGACCTTAGAATACCTGGTGCTGAGACTCCTCCAGGTTCCCACTTGCCCAGAGGGAGAGGCCGAGACCATGGCGGATTTTGGCCTCATCTTCTCTGCGTCCCAGCTGCTCCGCCAGCCTCAGTCCTGAAAAGAAGTCAGAATGAGAGGGAGCCTCAGAGGAGAAGTCACTTTGGCAGCCAGGTGGAGAATTTCTTCTGCCCCTGCTGCTGGGAACTGCTGGCTGAGGTTAGGCCTATGCCTCCAGGGTGCCCAGGACAGGCAGACAGCAGCAGTGCAGAGCAGTGAGATGTCAACTGTGGAAGTGCTGGGCAGCAGCTGTTTACACTCCAGTCAACACCAGCACAAGACGTGCCTAAGCAGAGCAGACGCTTCCATGGACCAAGATCCAACCCCATGTGAAGTTAAATTTAATTCCCCTGAAACACACACACTGTGCTCCTACCAGGAAATCTGATTTAAACCTTAACAGTCAGTTAATCAAAATCACATTACGCTACCAAACATTGCCAGACAAGAGGCCTCTTGCCACATCTCTTGTTTGTTTCCCAGCAGCTTTCCCAGCTTCCTGGTAGGCTCCGTATGGTTTGGAGGGCAGGATCCTGGCATAAGCAACTTGGAGCTTGTCTCACTCCCAGTAGCACCTTCTTGTCTGCTCCCTTCTATCATACTCCAAGTCTCCCACCTCGATGGGCCCAGCTGCCAGCAAGGATGCCTCCTCTCATACACCTAACATTTCCCACAGACTGGAGATGGGAAGCCCTGGCCATGACCATGCAGCTCAGCAACAAACATTACTTCCAGGTCTTTCAGGAGTTCACATCACATCAGGAGACAGAGCAGACAGACAGACACACACATATAAAGATGCTCACTAGGCACGCTTGGAATTCAAGCTCAGAGATGAACGGAAGGCTCTGACTGACATGGTGTGCTATACAGAACAACCTACTGGGGCAGCTATTCAACACGATGCCCAACAGTAACTATGGATATCTGCAATAGCTTTGGCTTTGAAGATCACTGTCAAACATCCCCTTAGTGCCACACTAACAGCACCTCATTTCCCTTCATATCTTCAGGCCTTCCTCCTATTCCCATGTATCTATCCAAAATGGCGTGTTGGACAATTCAGCCTCTTACCTTCCTGCAAGTACATCACAGCCTGAGAGTAGTTCTGCAAGGCATGATGTGTCCTCCCCAGACTGCTGTATGACAGAGTCTTGGCTACAAGATCGTTCATTTGTGCTGCAATGCTGAGATGCTGCTCCTGATACACTACTGCCCTCTCATAGGTGCCCAAGGACTCATAGGTCAGGCCCAAGTTCCCATAGGCTCGGCCTTGGCAAGTAGGGTTGTTGGTCTCTTCTGCAATCTGCAGGTCCAGCTGGTGATACTGCAGGGCTGTGTCATACTCGCCCATCTGTTGGTAGACCCCACCAAGACCGCAGGCAGCGTCACTCTCCAGAGCACGGTCCTTCATCTCACGAGCAATGTTCAGCTGCCGTTCCAGGCACGAGATGGCTTGCTCGTAGTTCCCCAGCTGGCTGTGCAGGCTCCCCAGCTCACCATAGGCCTGGGCTTTGTTAAAAGCCTCCCCAAGCTCATGTGCCACCACAAGCCTCTTCTCAAAGCACACGAGAGCCTGCTGCAAACTTCCCATAGCTCTAAAAAGGAAGAAAACAGCATTTATTTTGTCAATATTTTCTTGAACTAAAACACTTTGTCACTTCCTCTCAAGGTCATCTCACATTTTTCAGGCAGAGACAAATGTTTCTCCCCCAGGAATTGTGCCCAGCACTTCTGAATCAACATCCTTCCTCTGCTGCCTTCCAAACCTCTAGTTCGAAGGACTGAGCAACCTCAGCTCCATTATCTGAGCCAGCAGCACTGACCAAACCATTTCCTTCCCAGCATCCAGAGGACCTTGTTACCTGGTCCTACACCCCAAATCCCTGTGCATGTGCACAAGTCATACAAACACCCCCCCCCCCCCCCCCTCTGACAACACACTGCAGCCATCTGCACTCACCTAGACATTAACCTGTCTCACCCCCTGCCACACTTACACAGCCCCCACCTGCTGGCCAGGCTCCTCTTTTCACCCCTGTCTGCATGCATACTTCAGCCCCACAGCATGCATCTCCCATTT
The DNA here is from genome assembly GCF_023343835.1 of Lagopus muta. Lineage (NCBI taxonomy): Eukaryota > Metazoa > Chordata > Aves > Galliformes > Phasianidae > Lagopus > Lagopus muta. Next base: position 5,128,126 of record NC_064449.1, on the reverse strand, counting down.
CCTCTCTCTCAGGCCTACTCCCTTTCCCACCTGTGCATTCCCACATGCTCCCTAATTACACACACTCTTCCCCACTCTCTGTCCCATGCTGGCATGCACCCACAGTCTGCCCGCTAGCATTTTAGATGCAGCTCATCCTCCTCTCCTCTGGTGCACCCACACTTCCCTGACACCAGGATGCCTTTCTGGGTACTCCAATGCACTGCATTCCACTGTCCTAACATGCAGCAATCCTCACCTGTGCCCGTTGCCCAGGCCTCGGTAGGCCTTTGCCTGATCTTGCATGCGGTTCAAGCTTTGTGCAACAGACAGGTACTGCTCATAATACTTTATCGCTTCCTCAAAATCCCCCAGAGCTTCGTAACAATCCCCCAGGTTCCCATATGCTCGGCCCCGATCTAACACAGATTCATTTCCACTGAGCTGTTGCAGCATGGCCAGCTGCTGCTCGAAGTAGCCAATAGCTTCCTCCATGACGTTCATGTTCATCTTGGTGATGCCCATGTTGCCATAGACTTGGGCTTCTATGCTGGGGTCCTTCAACTTCTGCCCAAGCTCCAGTTGTTCTTCGTAGCACTTGAAGGCCATGGTGTACTTCCCAAGTGACATGTACACTGCAGCAAGGTGACCGTGTGCTCTGCATTCTCCTGGCATATCTCCCAGCTCCTGGTACACCTCCAGCTCCTGCGTATGGTAACCTAAAGCCTTGTCACACTTCTGTATCATTCTGTATGCGGAGCCCAGGGCTGCATAGGCACTGGCTTCCAGTCTCCTGTCTTTAACATGATGGGCTAAGCTCAACTGTTGCTCATAAAACTTTATTGCACCATTTACGTCTTTTTTACAGACAAAAATATCCCCCAAGTTCCCCAGAGCTCGGAATTTGGCCTGGGAATTGTTCAGAGACTGGGCCAGGGACAACAGATACTTCTGACACTCCTCTGCTTTGCTGAAGTCCATCAAGGCTTTGAAGGCCAGGCCCAAGTTGCAATACGCTTTGGCTTGGCTCAGCTTGTCATGGAGATCCTTTGCTAACGCAAGGTCCTGCTCATAGTACTTAACAGCCTCTTCGTAGTTCCCGAGGCAGTAATGGGCATAACCAAGATTATGGCAAACCTTTCCCTCCCCTTCCATGTCCTGCAGCTCTGGGGACAGGCGCAGGTACTGCTCGTAGTAAGGGGCTGCCTGCACGTACTCTCCTCGTGAGCAGTGAAAGTTGCCCAAATTGCTGAGGGCCCGTGCTTCACTTTGGATGTCTCGCAGCTCCCGGGCGATGTTGAGATGGTTTTGGTAGTGCTGCAGAGCACGATCGTGGGCACCCAGTGCTTGATAGGCGACCGCCAAGTTCCCGTGTGTAGATGCTTGAGAGGCCCGGTCGTTAACTTCCATAGAGATCTGCAGCTCCTGCCGATGGTACTTAACAGCCTGGTCGTACACACCCAGAGCGTTATAAGCATTGCCCATGTTACCATAGGCCCGGCCCTGGGCTGCGTAATCGCTGAGCTCCTGGGCTATAGACAGATGTGTCTTGTGCAGCCGCAGTGCAGTGTCGTAGTCACCTTTCATCTGGTGAATGATTCCTGAAACGTAACAGAAACAGCTTCAATAAAAATACTGTGTCATGGTAACCCTTCTGCAGCAGCTCACGTCGCCAGAGCCGCTCTACAGCTTGGCCTTTGGCAGTCTGTGGCCAGCACAGCGCTGGCCTAGGTAACCCAGCCTATGATGAGCTACTTCTTGTTTAAGAGACAGAAAGCAGAGAAGAGGATGAACTTTATGAAACTTTTTGAGTGGTGCCTTGGGCCCACAGGAAGTGAATGCTACAGTGAAATATATTGAAAGCCAGAGAAGAAGCACTGCCTACACTGGGAACGATAGGAATAATGTGCAGAGGGGCTGGAAAACATTGTGTATCAGAGCAACAAGAACGGGGTCATGAAATTCAACAGTAAGAAATGCAAAGACACAAACCTGAAGAATAATAGCAAGAATTTCTACTACAAGGGCAGGGAATCATCACTTGGAAACAAGAGGAGGAGAAAATATCCAGTGAATTGTTGCATTTCCAGTCAAGAAAGACTGAACTTGCTTTGTTCATGGTCATGGTAGTAGAATTAAGTGGCATGTGTGATAACAGGAGGTAGAATTCAACACCCCAGGACTTCTTCCACTTCTCTTCAATTGCTCTGGTAACTCAGAACTCCTGCAGCTTTTCTGGAAGAGTGACTGGGGATGGCAGTGATCATGCATGGGCCAAGGAACTACACCACGTGCACGGACATACATCCCTCGTTAAGGCATGCACTGCCATGACAACACTGCTCATCTCTGCACTGCAGCTTGCCTTGCCGCAGCGCTGCACAGCACAACCTCTCACTTTCAGGCCACCTTCCCAGACACCCCACCAAACCACAAAATCACCAACACCCTTGCCTGAAGTGCCTGCTGCAGGACATGCGTTAACTCAACAGCAAGACTCATTATTGAAAACACATTCAAAGATCATTTCCTTATGCATCACCCTATATTATTAATCCCAAGCGTGTCACGGTGAGGCATAAAACAGCAACAGCCTTAAGTGTCCCCAAACAGAGGAATGTGAAACGCTGAGGATGCTCTTGGAAAAAGAGGAACGTGATAAAGACACCCCACACCATCTCCTGGTACATCTCCATCATTTTCCAGGGGTAATTAATTACAAAGGATGGCCCAGCAAGGAAAGCTTCTGATCTAGACTCCAAAACCACCACCTACCAAACCCATTCTTTGTGCACTTCTCAACAGAAAAAAGATGGATAGGGGATGAAGCCTTCTAAACATTTCAGTCAGCCTCTTTACTGCCAAGATGGAGAAGAAAACATGTCTACTTTCTCCTACAGACTGCTTGAGGATTTGAAATGATTACTAGTTCAATTAGACAAAATTTTCTATAATCTCCTTCATTACAAATAAAGTAAGGTCCCAGAGATAAAATGAGGCACATGGCCTCTACCTTAATACAAGGCAGGCCATCCAACTCTGAGTAACAAGGACACAAAAGAGAGGCAGTGAAGTTCTCTCATAACTGCAAAGAGATGCTAAGCACCTGGGGACAGACTTTGAACTGTGTTTTACTAATAATCTGAAGTGCCATCTCTGCATCACAACAGGACTGTTAAGTGCTGCAGAAGCTGAAAAGCCAGCTCTCTGCATGGAGCCCTGGCATTTGGAAACACCATCTGCTTTGCAAAGGTTGACAATCTCAGACTTCTGGTTAAACTCCAAATCTCCTTGTTGTGAAGGGCTTGATAACTTGTGACTCGCCCTCAGTCCATTACCTTCAGCTTACCGAGTCACAGAGTGCATTACATCTCCCCACAGAGCACTGCAGCAGCTGGGCTATGTTATATTCTGGGTCTGTCCCGCTCAGCATTAGATAGTGCACTTAAGAGAGCTTTCCATCTAAATCAGTGAAATGCAAACAGAAAATTCTGTTGCTTCAGCAAAGAGGCCAACTCTAACATTCTGGCTTGGAAACACACATTTAGATACATTTTTTTGCCTGTCAGCATGGTTATTTTGATGAGGCTTTGTTTTGCATGTGGATTAGATGAAGAAGACAATTAAGACTCGACTTTTTAATTGGCACTGGATGCATTTCAACAACAGTAATAGACTTTCTCTACAAGAACTGCATGCTCTCTTTTTCCAGCGTAACTTAACTCTGATAGAGAGGACATAGAAAAATATCCAAATAACAGCTGAAACGTGAGATCCTGTACTCAGAAGCTAGAAAACTATTTTAATACAAAGCGTAGAGCAGCTGAGTCAGCATACCAACCTAACGTTATACTTAGCTCTAAATCCAAACAAGAAGAACATTCTCTGCTGCACCAAAATACTTTTTTTTTTTAAACAAAATTTTCTGGAATTGCATGTTGAAACTCTTGCTAAATCCAAAGCTACTGTAAGAATAATAATCGCATTAAGATGAACTTTCTAGTCCTGACTTCACTGGTTTCAAGCCAGCAACATAGCAAGAGAATTAAAAATGCAAGTGAGTACCCCTGGAGGCCAAGGAACAAGAGCACGTTGCTTCCTTCTGTGGGAGCACTTAGTTTTGTTCTGGGATAAAGCAAAACCACTGCTGTAGTATCAGCAGTCACAGCAAACTGCTGAACCCATCTCCTCTCAATGTTTCTGTACCTCTGTTTTTACTTTTTGAGGTGCTGAGTAACAGAGCCAGACTACACTGAGCACAGATGCAGCTGAACTTCACTTCACATGAACTTCACATCACTGAACTTCAATGAAGCTCCTTCCTCTACTGATGGTCTGCCCATGGCAACAGGCTCACAAAGATGGGAGACAACTCAGGCAGCCCAAGATCGATCACCAAACAGACACAGGGAGGAAAACCAAAACCATGAGACTGCTCCCATTTTCCAAGACTTCATTCCCTTAGTTTTCTGGATTTGCTCAGAAGGATCTGTGGCAATTCTCCAGAAAGCTGTGCTCGGAGAGGAGGCACACGAAATCCTTTCTGAAGTGGGGAGGTTTGCTGCTCAGAACAGGCCCATTTCCATTCTGAGGAGCTCACAGATGAACACAGCTGTGACTCCAAGCATCTGCCCAGGATCAACCCCACAATGGCAGCAGAGATGGGAGATGAGGTTTGTGCTTGGTGAGAGCACCTACCTTCTATTTGGCAAAGCCCTTGAACAGAAGTTAGGGGAATCCAGATGCAAAGCTTTATCCACCCCAGGCCTCCTGCCTGCTCTGTCCCACTAAAAGAAACACCAGCAATGCTGAGGGCTCTGTAAGGCTAAGCACCTCACAGGAACTTGTGCCTCAGACCTATTTTGTCTCACACATTTTCCCTAATTTGTGTTAAGAAGTTGATTCGCAACAGTAATCAGAAAGCTAAGGCTGATGCATTTTCTGCAGTTCATCTTACCTTCTTCATTCAGCTCTGGAAGAGTCAGCTATTATGAGAAATTAAGTAATTCATCAAGCCCTTTTCAATTACCTGCTGCTGATAACATCAAAGTACAATTAGCATCTACAAACGAACCAAGTGCCAACTGCCAGGCAGAAACAGAAGCTAATTTACAGTGTGGGGAGGCCTCCAAGAGCTGAGATTCAGGGGCTGCCAGCAAACATGTATTTTGTCATACCCACAACAGCCCTGTTCTGCCACTCCCCACAGCCTCGTACGTCCAGCTGAGCTGTGCAGTCAGAACACATCCCAACAACAGCTGCAGTGACAGCAGCACAGACTCCCACATCTCACAGCCAGAGACGCAAACACATCTTTGTTCACTTCTGCATCTGGCACTGTGAAAGAGGAGGAATGGACTTCGCTTTGATGTAATTCAACCCTCCTCAGCCTGCCAGTAAGATACTGATGTCTGTCCTTAGAAGAACATATTATTCTACACTCTATTACTTTAATGTGTACATTCTGAACACAAACTTCGTTAGGATTTGATCCACGTGTCACCCAAGATAGAATGCAGCAAGCTGACAAGCTCCCAAAGTAATGGCTGGATAATAAACCACATTGCTTCTTGCCTTGGTGCAAAACTTATGTTTCTTTCTGACACCTCAGTAGCTCTTCAAAAGCACTGTACTTTCTCAATTGCCTTCTGTCATGACCTTGTACATTCTGGTGCCTTCTGAGTGGCTGAATAATTTAACATGGGACACGTTACATCAACACACAATCTGCCAAGTGCCTGTTTATTTTATGAAGATAGTCTGGTGGTGTTGGTATTACTAAGAAGATAGCACACAGCAAGCCTCACGGGTCCTGGCAGCAGCTCCAACAGTTGCTGCATTCCCTGACCAACACTGCTCCACATCAGGGCCTTACCTAAATTGGAGGAGGCTCTGCCTTCAGCAGCTCGGTCCTGCAGGCTCTCAGCGATGTGCAACTGCTCCTCATGGTACTGCTTAGCCCTCTCCAGGTCCTGCATGCATCTAGCTGCATGGCCCAAGCCTGCATAAGCTCGCATCTCAATGGCTTTCTCAGCCAGCTCCTGGGCCAACTCCAGCACATAGTTGTGGTAGGACATGGCTTTGTCGAAGTTCCTCCGGTAGTGGTAAGCACTGCCCAGGTTGCTGTAAGCTCGGGCTTCCTCCCTCTTATTCCCCAGCTCCTTGGCGATCTTAAGATGTTGTTCATGGCACTGCACTGCATTTTCAAAATCCCCCATTGCAATGTACACTGCTCCCATGTTGCCCAGCTCCCGTGCCTCAGACAGCTCATCTTTGGATTGCTTTGCAAGGAGGACACACTGCTTGTGGCTCGCCAGTGCGTTTGGGTAGTCCCCGATGGCTGTGTACACATGGCCCAGACTGCTCAGTGCTGCGGATGCTGCCTGCAGGGATAAAAGAGAAGAAGTAAGTACAAGTCCTCATAAAAACAAGTCTGATGGCCTCAGTCCCAGAAATCAGCCACAAAGGGCCATTCTGGAGAAAACTTGTGACTACCAGCTGGAAATCCGCTCTCTGCAGTTCTACACGCATCAGGGCAGTTCAGGTGGAGGCAGCAGTAATGGAGAGAGAGCAGTGCTGAGATTATCTCTTTTCTCTAGAACACACAGTGTGTGTGCATATCTGGGTAAAGGGGAAGGGCGGCACTGCAAAGATGCAGAGACTCCTGAAACAAACAGAGAAAGTGAGAGCAGACAAACTCTTGCCCTGCTCCCCCCTGCATACAGTGAGTTCATGTCAGCATGACAGGCTCCTCACACCCTGCAGGCTGGTGCCAAAGAGCATTGTGCACAGAGACCAGCAGCAGGATGTGTGACATGGTGGAACCATGAGGTGTGCTGAGCCCACAGGAGGACTCCCTGCTCTCTTCTTAGGCTGAACAGCCCCTGAATACAGCTGCTGGAAACCTGCAATCTGCAGCCAGCACTCAGCAGAGAGAAGGCCTTTGTTGCTCATCATAGAAAACCAGTAGGCCAGAGGACACTCATCAACATCTTCACATCTGTTTGGCCCATCACACCATGCTCCCAAGAGCATTTATATCGTGCAGTAAAACAGGGTCCTTCTACCACAGCACTGTTTGTTACTCAGCCCCAACAACCTTGGGACTGCTGCACAGACAACAGGACTTCAGCAGCTGGAGCCCCTGTCTTCTGGGAATACCTTAAATAAATGCAGTTATTTGGAAACTTTAGCACTGAGAAACAGCTGCATCCAACAAGACAAATTATTCAAGAAGCAGACTGTTGATCGCTGCACCTATCAGGACACAGACTTGCCTGCACGTACACAGGGCTGAAAGCAGGGCAAGGAGTTAAGTGCAGGGACACATTTCTGCTGCTCAGTGCCTATTTGCTACCTCAGCATGGCTGCTCACTCCAAATCCCTGACCCGGAGTGCTTCGCAGTCCCCTGCATATGCATTTCCTTTGCTATTCAGCTGCTGCTGTGACCCAGTTCCACAATAGCCATCTTTTCAAACACTTTCAGAAAGGAACAGTCAAGGTGAGACTGCACAGGGACCATTCTCACCTTGTCACAGCACATGAGCACAGGAAAGCCTCGGTCCACCCTTCTACCTGAGATGCAGCATCTCAGAATGCTGTCCTTACAATTTAAGATGAAATAACCTGGTGCTGCCAATGAAGAGACACTCTCACCCTCTTCCTATCTTTGGCTATGCGCTCCCAGCAGCATCAGTAGAGCAATGTTTCCAGACTGAGGAGCTGTAAAACACAATACGCTGATTCAAATTAACAGGGTTCATCTTTTCTCATACAAGAACCCCGAGGTGACAGATTAGCCATTAAACACAGCATCTAAGTCAGGAGATATTCAACACCATAGGGAAGCTCCCTCTTGGCCAGCTCACAAACAGCCAAGCTGCATCCGTTTTCCCAGAGGCACTCTTTCAGGCAGCTTAATAATAACAGAACTGCCGGCATTCAAAACGCTGTGATTATTACTTTTTTCTTTCCCCAAAACCAAAATATTGCACAGAGCCCTGCACAGGCCTTAAGGTACACAGGGGTCCCCTGACCGTGCTGGTGAGCAACACACATTCCTCATTGCACAGAGCAAACTGCTGGGCTACTCAGGGCACAGCTAAATCCCAGCACAACGCAACCCCAGGGAGAACTGACCCAGCAACCCCAATTAACTCTGGCAGACAGGCCACCACCACCAGGAGCACTCGGTGCAACCGGGAAATGAACAGAAATGCTTTTTCTGGATATACAAAAAGTCAAACTGTTCTCTTCTGGTGCTGCTAAATTAAAACAACAACAAAAAAGGACATTTATACATGGAGATTGCTGAACAAGATGGGCCATGGCTCAGGGCCATCCAGAGGTTCAGATGATGTTAATGTCTTACAGCTAGGGAAAAGGCATTCATGGAGATGTGCAGAACTCAGACTCTCTGTGCAGAAAAGAAACTCACCGGCTGCAGGGACTTCTCATACCGCACACAGAAGGAATCATTCATGCACACAGACACAGGAAGGCTGCCTGCCCTCCAATGCAGCATTCCTCCCAAAGCTTTATTCTGTGGCCATTAGCTCCAAGGGTGCTCCAAGGGAGGCACTCCTCAGCCACCCCGTAGCCTGCATGAGCAGAGTCTGTCACCTTTGGCTTCTCATGGACTGGCTCCAGCATCTCTTCTCCAGCAAGACAGATATCGATGCTCTGTGTGCTCTCTGGGGTGATCAGCGAAATGACTGCAGAGCTTGACATTAAAGCACTGCTTGGGAGCAATCTGTTGATTACATCTGCTGGAGGACACCAATGACTAACACTTCAGGGGGTGAGTAATACAACTCAGGAAGATAAATTCATCACTGTGTACTTAATAAAATGTTCCACATAACAGCATCCATTGGGAACTCTAAGTGGCTCACACGCCGGCCAATTGGGTAGAGATATTCCCAGAGGTGCTGGCATAAGCACCAGAACACAGCAGTGGAGTACCAGGTTGGCACTAGGTGTGCATGTGCAGCAGGCTCCAGCTGTGCTAGTAAGGATTGCTGCTTGGTGGCAGGGTGAAAGGAGACTACAGCTTCATGTCAGTGGGGTTCTGCATCAGCAAACAAAGAAAATCAATGCTTTGTATATCTGACAAAGACAAATTTTACAGTGGGGGATGCTTACACCTTCAATTATGCAATTTATCACTTTAATAGAAAGCAGATTCTTCTGCCACTGAGCTGAGGCACAGAAGGGAGTTCAGAAAAGGGTTTCAAATTCTCTCTTTTTCCTGGGAGCAACAGTCGGGTTTTTCAGCTGAATAAGGTAAAGAATCTGATGTTAAGCAGATGTGCATCACAGAATGATAACTAATAATGATCCGATGACTGCGAGGTGTGTTTCTAAGATATTTCACCCATGCCAGAAAATAATCATTTCCCAATTATGTTACATTTAAACAATTCTTTTGTTTAAAGGTGAAGATGTTCTGCCTGGTAGCCCTAACCCCCAAAAAGAGACACCAAACAGCACCTGATCAGCAACTGAACTTTCAAAGCAGAAGAGTGAAACAAGTGTTGTGCACAAAGTATTTGTGACATCGAGAGCCTGACTGCAGCACCTACCAGCTCACCTGTTATGGCAGGGGCTCCAGGGAGCCCAGTTTGGCTGTAAAGGCAACTGTTGACCCCTGAAAGTTTATAAGTTCAGGAACGTGAACATACACCTCTGTTCGCAGCTAATAACAGCCTGCAGGGACACGAAGCCTTAACCCATCCCCATTTTTCCTCTTTACATCATCCCTGACAAGCCAGGCTGGATCCTGAAGCAGAGAGGCATTAAGAGACAATGGGACCATACCCAGCTGAGGACAGAAATGGGTGTGCACTGATCTAGCGTGGACACGAAGCTGACAGCTAACAGAAATGTTTTCTGTGTAGGATGCACTAAGGTTGGCTAACAGTAACAGTAACACTGCGCAAGGATGCAAGCACATACATTCTGTTTGTTCTACAAATACAGACTGGCTGACTGCTGTGCTCACAGGCAGGACAGTAACCTAACAGGAAATCTGGGACACACCACTGGCTTTAAATTGCATTTATATTTCTATTAAGCTCCCACTTCTATTAAGCTCCTTTACCAATGACTCAGAACTCATCAACATTCCACAGGTAGTCCTGGGGACAGGCGTTATGTGCACCACTGCAAATTTCACACTCAAACACAGTCAATGCCCCATAACATTCAAAGCCACCCATCCCTCCTCCTTCAAGGGCAAAGGCCTAATTGTCAGTACCAATCCAGCATTCTTTGTGCAGCATGCTTTTGAAAACAATGAGGAAGCAGCAGGCAATATTCTCCTCCTGTACACTATCTGTACACAGAAAGGAACATCTTTGCTGTGGTAATTATTTCCTGAAAACAAAACAAAAAGAAACTGGAATCAATAGCTCAGTCAAAATCAATTTCTTTGTAGAAGGTTTCAGTCTTTTACATGGAAACCACCATTTCCAGAGAGTCTAAAAATCTATTTCGTTCCCCATAACTTCAAATCCAAGCACAGCAAACACCAGCAACGAGCAGAAGCAGTGCTGTAGAATCCAGACTTCCCAGCAAGTAACAGCATCATAGAGGAAAACAACAGCAGTCCCTCTCACCTATTTCTACTACAGATGCCAAAAGCAAAGTCACAGCATCTCTGCCATCACTGGATGAAATCACTCAGACATGTGACATGCTGCTGACCCTGGCATCGACCCTGCATGCTCCTCTTCCTGCAAGGAGCCTCCAAGCAAACCTCGTCCTTTGCAAATTGCCTCTGCAAAGCAACCCTTTTAGAGCAGGGCCAATCCTGGCAAGACTTCTGCTCACAAAGTTGGATATCATTTTAGAGAGAAGCTCAATATAGGAAAACTATGGCTGAGGTGAGAATAAGAATCTTCTGAAATCCCCAGAAGCATGGAGCCCCCCGAGGTGCACACCTTACATGAGGTTCCCACACCATTTCTTTTACCATAACCAGCGTACAGGCCACAGAAGAATGCTAGGTTTTGCAGACACCATGAGAGGCAAATGAACCCAGAAAGCTGACTTTCTCTCAGCTAAAATGCACGTACAGTGAGGGTCAAGTAGGGACATTTAAGGAGATCCTCGGGACGTATTACATTTCCCTTTCGAGTCTGAAAGTGAGACAAAACAAAGCACATGGCTTTGAGTGCCTTCCCAAATATCCTGCACCGGTCAGATTTCCCCACGTTCTGCTTAATACCAGCACATTTGAACTGGACAAAACCTTGTGAACCTTGTCAAGCTGACCTCCTAAAAAGTAAAACAACACAAGAGAAAGGCAATTAATTTATGCTCTGTTATACAAATCCAACTGCTCAGTACTTGAGCATTGTGTTGCTCACATCACTGAACTCACCCTCTCACCTAGGCAAGTTTTCCACTCTAAGATGTAATGTAACACCAGTGCCCTCAGATGAACTCATATGGGAAGCATTTTCCCAACAGCTGGTACTCGAGTCTTCCTTGTTGCAGCAAAGAATTTGGTTCTGACATGGAGTGAGAAAGCCATCCTGTAAAAAGCTGTTCTCCAGGGGACGTGGGAACTCACCCCAGATTCCTAACTAAGCAGGGCTGCCAGCTGCAACAAAAGCCTGCAAACAGCGGGGTGAAGGCAAGCACTGCAGTGGAGGGTTTCAAGGCTGGAACCCATCCCTCCATCACAGGTCAGATTCTGAGTCCTAGTGGTTATTCAGTGCCTCTCAAAGAACAGCTGTTTGAAGTAGAAGTATCTAAGGGAACAATAGGAACTGGGAAAAGAGCATGCCTGTGATTCTGTATACTCAACAGAGCCAAACATCTGCGCCAGAAAAAAACTGAACTCGAGTGAATTAACGATGCTGTAAAAAGTATTCAGGAAGACATATAATCATTCTGCAGACCGAGTCCAATCTCTCACAAGTTCTCATTAAGCTAAAAATCACTGCATCTGTGGAACCTGAGACTTCAAGGGCAGCAGGGATAAAAATAAACCTGCTGTCCTGTTAGGAAATCTGGAGAACCCATCTGCCCCACTCCCACCTCACTCTGTACTGGCTCTTTAGACCCCTAGTCCTGCCCCAGCCTGCTCAGCTCTGTCCCTCTGTCTTGTGTAAAGGACATTTATCTTATATAACACATTAAAAAAAAACAATCACAGAAACATCACCACTTAAGCCACAGTGAGTCTGCATGCACTGACGATCAGGCAGGTGCAGTGGGATGCACTGCAAAGCCCCACTCTCCTGCAGCTCAGCCTTCTAGCTGATCTTGGAAGTCCTGCTGGCTCCTTCACCCCTTGGCCACCCATCAGGAAGCCAGGCACGCATCTGGGCTGTACCACTTCCAACAGCAGTGCTGGGACTGAACAGTGGAGGACTGAAGCTGCACTCTTGCTAGCCTGACATCTGCTCAGGCAGCTTTTTCCTCAGTACTAACAAAAATGCACATTGAAGCCAGCGTGAGATCAGCAAGAAGGCTTCACCAAGAGGCAATTCCGAAAGAAAACATGGTCCTTTCTTTTTGCAAAAATCCAGTTCATAATTGCAAGGACTTGATCTTTTCTTCTAGTTCCTGGAGATAATTTTGCACTTAATTCCCAGGAACCAGTGCTGGTCTTGTAGCTCTCTGGACAGCAGGGAGTGGGAGCACTCTTTTGCTTGAGTGGTTAGCAGCCCAACCAACCATTCTGTTGTTTGTAAATCCTGTGTAAAGTGTCATGGGATTTGGAAAGCTGCTTCTCACGCAGAGGTTGAATCAAAAAACAGCTTGTTTCAATTTCTTGAAAGTACATTCAGGGCTCAGAAGATCCCTTAAAAGACCCGAGAGAAAGATGGAAGGCATAATGGAGAAACAAGAGCTAAGAAGTAATCCCATGCAGTGAAAATGTTTATGTGTATGGATATGGCACAGTCACCCATCCATTTTCTTGACGCTCAGCCTTTAGAATAAGGTGCTTTTCCTTTTTTTTTTTTAAACAAAATACAGGAAGACATTTTTGCAATGTTACCACCTCTGCAATACATACATGCAATACAATACATACATCCAACATTTATCTCTTGCAAAATTTCTCTTCGTAGTTTCACCAGCAATGGTCACATCCTAAACTTTTAATTCCAACACTCTTACTAGCAGCACCTATATTAATTATTAATAGAGATTATCAATTAGCAAGGCCAGTTTCAGCCTGTTCCTTACTTCAGGAACTCCAGTCAGATGTGATAAAACTAAAAGGAACAAAGTGTATTATCATCTCAGCCTTCCCCATCCACGCTGCCACAGGCAGCAGATAACTCACTTCTCTGTGGCAGACAACTATGTAATAAATTATTTTGAAGCAGTGGCTTCACTGCAGAAGGGAAAATGAGACAGAAGATAGAGAAGCAAAGGAATGCTTAAATACCTTCTCTGCTGGTTTTTTCTGCACTGCTCTGCCATCAACCACAACATTTTCCTACTGTCCTCTCCACCCATTTCTGACATCCTACTCAATGTTTTCATACCTGACAACTTGCTTTCAGCCTGATGACTCTTTCTAGGTTTCATTTGTGAGGTATTTATATCCTGTTCTCATTTTCCAGACTGTTACCAAACATAACTGCAATGACAAGGTTTTCAGATTCATCCTTCCTTTCTAGGTTTGCCAGGGACAGACCACCTTTTCACATGGCTGTGTCCAACACAAATGCCACAGGCAGAGGCACTGTGCAACAGAGTGAGGATCACTTCAGGATTTTCAGTGAGAAAGAGAAAAAACCATTGGTCCTAAGGGAAACTGTCTTTTAAAGCAACTGAAAGCTACCTGATCGCAATGGAAGAGAGATCCTGCTATGAATGATAACCCACTCCAAGCTAAATGCTGCATGGAATAGGAGCTGCACCCAGCCCACTGGTCTGCACCCAAGTGACTAATGAGCAGACATGAGCAGAAGGGGAAACAGAAGGGTTCTCCTGGCAACAGTTAAGATACTGCTCAGAAAGAGCAGGCGGACAGGAAAAATTCTGCTGCACCATGCAGCATGGACAGCCCGGGTGTCTGTCTGTTTTCCCAAGGACAGAATGCTACAGAAATCACAAGTGAGATCTGCACGCACATGTCAGCTTACCAAGAAAGCGTTCACCTCACTGCACAATTTCTCAGATTCCCTTAAAAACTCTCAACAAGTGTGAGGAAAATGGCATGCCTTAGCAATGTTTCCTTCACATTAACCACAGGCTGTGCCTGGAAAGTGGAATATAGGGTAGGAATGGAATATAGGGGAGGAATAGCCCAGCCCACCACAACACCTGCAGAAAAGATGGGCTACAGGACTCCAGCCTGTCTTCCATTAGCTGCTATCTTCGAGCATTCCAGGATGGCCTGAACCATGCCAAGCTAACAGAAGGTGCAGTATGGTGCACTGCCATGCAACACAAGACAGACAGCTCAGATGCAATTGCAGGGATTAAATCAGTAATGACAAACAGCCTTCCACCACCCCCTGTGCAATTTCTCTCCTGCTGGCACAGGTAAGGGACAGGCAGATTCATCGTTCCTTCTGGACACAGAAGGACAATGTTTCTGCTTTATTTCCCCACAGCCCTTTTTTAGTGAATTATGATCTTTTGTTCCACACAAATATCAGATGTAGCATGCATAACAAGACAATTTTGGCAACAGTTCACTACAACACACAGCTATAGACACAAGTGCCAGGTAACTATTAGAGCAATCTGAATCAGCTGCAAGTCACCCAAAAATGAATGTGCATGGCAGTATGGAGATCAGTGCTCTTCTGCATGCTATATGCTAGCTAGGCAGCCTTTCTGGGTACTTAGGCTTGGAAGCTGTTACCAGCATTAAGTCAGAAAAAGACTTTTTCCAGAACCCCATCACCAGTTCTTGCCAAACACAAATATCCTCAGCAGCCACAGGTATCTCCTGGAGCCTGGCACGTACCAGGATGCCAGCTGTGCCAACCCTGAAGGGAAAAATCAGACCCCTGTGTGCTCCAAAAACAACACAACTTCCTCTCTCTTGGTGGCCAAGCATCTCTGCAACAGAACCAAGAACACTGTTCCACAGCTGGAAAATCAGCTCCCTGTGAAGCCACTCAACTTGCTCCAGGGAAAGCTGCAGTGACAGACCAGGGTAACAGCAGGGCAGCAGGAAAAGGATCTTACAGACATCAAAAGGATGTGGCACAGCAGTCATGTGCTGGGAAGTGCCAGCTGCCCACAGCCCAGCTGGAGAGGTAAAGCAACAGCACTACAACGAGGAAAAGCTGTGCTTACTACTGAGCATGAGCTGTGTTCCAGCTCTGCCTCAGTGCCAGGCTGCAGCAGTGCAAAGCTGGAGGATGTCTACACAGCTGCTCAATGACTCTGTGCTCCTGACAAGGTAACCAGCAGGAGAACCTGGCCCCAGGACTAATCAGCTGCACATGTTCTGATGAGCTCACCCAACACTGACATGCCCTATGATGTTTTGTCTAGGGAGGAACAGTTGCACAGATCCACGCTTCCAGCCAAACGTACAGCACAACTGCAAGCACAGGACCCCTGCAACTGAAGCACAAGGAGTTGTAACTTCAATCTCTGCCAGCTGCCCTCCCTGTGGCTGCCAGTATAGAAACCATCCTGGGGCAGGAAGGAACGTGGATGGGCAGCTGGGGAGGCATCCCACATCTCAGGCAAGCTCTCACACCACTCGATCAGAAAGAAGTCCAGCTGGGGAAGCACACCTTGCTCACACATGAGACAGAGCTGATACACTCTGAAACATTTGCTGGAACGTTCAGCTCACAGCAGCAAAGTGAAGCAGTTTGTGGCACAGCAGAAGCACAGCCCTTGCACGACATTCCCAGAGCAGGGCAGATAGAGAACTGTGGGCAAGGCACAGAGCCACAGGAGCTCCCACAGCTGTACTTCAGGAAGAATGAAGGACCGTTTCTCCTACGGACAGTTATGTCATTTGTAACTCACACTGTGTTCCAGTCTTCTTCCTTATCTAACTCAGCAGAGCACATATTTCTAAAATGATGAGAAAAGAACATGGAAGAAATATATTCTTCAACTCCGTAGCATAATACACACATGCTGTTCAGACAAAAGATTAAATACTTACAGCTTTACTATTTAGTAAAGATGTGGCTTCTACAGACAGAGCATGACAGGAAGGACACCTGGAAAACATTTTGCTCCCTTCAGGAAGAGACAGAAAATCCTGGCTTTACATACTTTACAGATTTCAGTAGAAAGAAGTGATCTATCTTTCCTACTCCATCTCCTTCTGGAAATAAGAAAGTGAAATCTGATCTTTGACTCTCACAGCCTGACAGTAAGTAGCTGTAGTTTACAAAATGTAGGAAGCTTTATGGTGAGTTTCATTGCTGGCTCGGACACGCTTTAAAGGGGACTGGGAAAAGCTACTACAATTTCAAACCTACCTAACCACCAGCATCTGGGCTGCACACAAAGGATGTTCAGACAGTTGCACAATCTACAAATTCCCAACTGAATGCAGGCAGACTATGTCTGTCACACCAATCATCTTTCAGTAAAGCTCCTCCTCCAGAGCTTAACACATCCCTATTGCACGGCAGCCTGTAATTGCTGACAGCTTTCTATCATAACAATCATCTAACGCCAGCAAAGGGCTCTCATCTCAGCCCTCTCAGTGTAGTAGGAAGCACCTCCTTGTTTCATTTTTCGGACTGTCTGGGAAGACTCAAACAGCATCAGTGAAGGACAAAGCTGGGCATCCCACCATACACTGCTCAAGCTCTTCAGATATTCTCTCAAAGAAAAGTAGTATTTTAAGAACTCCTTCCAGTGAATTGGAAGCACTTAATTTGAAAGGTTCTGTCAGTAACAGATGGACAGAAAGGATTGCTCTGAAGGGCACAAATCCCCTCGAGGCAATGAATGCTTTCTGGAGTCAGCCGTACAGCCATAGCTGTGTGTATTAACACACTTTTTAAATGTCGAAGCGATCCAAGGTCTCTCAAGCAATGATTCATTGATGCTTTATGCTGTTCCGAGGCACACTACAAAGCAAACAGCTTCTGCAGTGACAGCCACAGCCCAACAGTTTGACTTCCAACACCATCGCTCTCTCTCTTCAGTTCTTAAAATCACACAAACCTTCACTGCACTCAAGCTCTCCCCTCCAGTAGACTGCAGGGTCCCCACAATTCCACACCATTTAGAAACAGCCACGGAAGCGCATGGCTGGTGACAGGAGGGCAGTCCTTCCAGAAACAGCTTCCCTCGAGGGGAGGTGGGGGAAACCTTCAAAACCTCTCTCCTGAACGGCCTGCTCAGCTCACAACACACCGCACAGGAGCTGCCAGCACCCAGCGGCTTGTTGGCAACACTGCGCTTCCCAAAAGCTCAGCGCTGGCAATGCACTTTCACACAAGCACTAATTTTATTATGGTTAGTTTATGATTTTGCCTCATTGCTCTGCTATTTTTAAATGCAGGGCTGTAATAGAAGGCGTCTGACTGCCCAAGAGAGAACAGAGCCATCGTGCTGTGGAGACTTTGTGGTGTTGGTGGTCTCTGCAGGGCAGAGCTCACGTACAACACGAGGGCGCAACCAGCCTGAGGCAGGGCTCTACAGCTCAGCACAAACACCTGGACCCTCAGCTCCCTTTCCCCATCAGTTGTTACCTATCAGTCCTCACAGCTTCCAAAATGTAATCTTCTGAAACAGCAGTTTTCCAAATCATATTACTTGGAGTGAACACAGGTATTGTCATTAGAAACAGCCACTGCAACCCATCCTGAGAGATCACCCGTGGCTGGCTCCAATTCAACTATGCAGAAGCAAGTAATGGCTGTACTGAATTTGGCAATGCAAGGAAACTCTGCTTATCTGCTACTAGCTAGAGATGAAGACGAACCTTGGGACAGCAGCTGACACAGGCAGCAAAAGCCAGCAAATTTACTTTTTCCCTCCAATCATTTACATTCTCCTTGTTTAAATCATAACTCATGGTGTGACATCAACACATGCTGCATGGATTACATGATGACTTGCACATGATCATGTTACTCAGTGCTTAAAACAAATTATTTACTTCATAAATACAGTACAGGCACAACAAGCTGTATCTCTGTTACTAAAAATGTCCAGATTTGTACCACAAGATAACTGACATGCATTAGCTACCTTATAAATTCCATCAGTGGTAAGGCATTACAAATTGCTTTACCACGAGGTAGCAAAATGAACTCTGAGCTTCCTACTGCCTTTGCAAGGAAGCAGGCAAGAGCACAAACCTAAATTTTGTGTGAAAACCAACATCTGCACGGTCAGACTCAGTACTCACCACCAGCAGAGCCCAATGCTCACCGCTCAGGAAGCAGGTTAATGAGTCCGAAGAAAGAATCTACTTCTACACGGTGTGATTTGAAGGGCACAGCTTCTCTGGCATCTTCAGGTGCTTAAATGACAAATGACCCTGTAACACTTCTCCTCATCCCTAGTAACATCTTGCATTGATCAGGTAACAGGCAGTCTAGGAAATGAAATGCACCACCTGCGTTTCCTGGGATATGATCATTTCAACGTCAAGTTCAACCCTAAGTCATACTAAATAATAGCTTAATTATTTCATTAATTATTTACCTTGCTTTGCAACTCTGCTCCATCCTGCTAACACATACAAAGCAATTTATACAATGACACGGGAATTTATTACTTTTACCTTTACGTTTATCTTTTACCTGGACCTTAAAACAATTACTGCATCCAATCTTCTGCCCCACAATCTCTCCATGAAGCACCAGCAATTTGCTTTATTCCTTGTGGAGCTGTCTTCAGTTACTGGTACTTCTCCATGCTGTCACAGGTGAAACCTGCTTTGGATATTTAATCTTCACTGATTTCTGACTCGGTATCCATAGAGCAGAGGTGACCTCATTGCAGCTTCCAGATAGCTTAGACTACAACATTTTACAGTGGTTTCTTTAATAAGGTCACAGCTTTTTTCTGTGCACTGAACAGACAACTAGCTCTGACTTAATGTCTCCAAGCAATACAAAGTCTGCCAACATCTGATTACCTTCACCATTACAACTTTTGATCTTATTTCTAGCCTAAATACATTCAGCTTCAAGTCTTTCCCTATTGCATCTCTTTTGGTGCAGAAAAATAACTCTTCTGATAGAAGTACTGTGCAAATATAACTGCAGGCTTTAGCTGTCTCTGAGGAAAAACTCCCAGCCTGCAAGCTTCTTATGCTCCTCGCAGCCAGCTTCTGTGACATGTGAAGACGATGAGCTGAAACAGCATAACCCTGGTCTTCCCTCTTAATACAATCTGTCACTCTTCCTCCCACACAAAGACTACCTTGGCTGCTGGTTTAGGGTATCTCTCAGTGTAAAACTCCCTGCCCTTTCATGCGTGCTGTGTAAAAACTGGAAAAAAGGGCAACAGCCCAATCTGCCAGTATGTATTTTCCTTGGCACATTAATGAACAGACAATGTGCACTGACATTTTTATAACACAAAGTATGAAATATGTCACAGGAATGCAAGACTATTGCTGGTGCAGGATACAGCTTTATCTCTTTACCCACGCATGTTCCAGCAGCAAGGAAACAAAGTCAACATTCCATTCCACAACAGAGGGTTGGCTTAGAAAGCACATCTTTTTGTCCTTATTTAGGAGTTCTGGCCCCTGCATCAAACTCTATGCCATCATTTCAGGACAGAAATGGTTAAACTATAACAGCCTGCAGCTGGCTCTGAACAAGAAAAAGAAAAGCCTATGCCTAGGGGCCCCACCAGCCTAACAGTGTTGCATTTCCATCACTGCACACAGGTCTTAATTGGAGCTAATGGCAATGGATCTGCCCAAAGATGTGCTCCATAACACACACAAACACAGAGCTGCTGGCCATCAGTCCTGGTGGCTCTTCAGTGTTCAAATGAGCTGTGCTCACTTAGGAAGGTATGGTCAAACTTTATGCTATTTACCTGGGGATGTAAAGGAACAGCCCATCAATATCCATGCTGCCAAGTGGCATGGCTGAAGTATGGACAGCCGCATGCACAGCAGCTTTGCTTCAGCCAGTACAGGAGAGAACACTAAGAGCAGCAGCACAGACTTCACTGGGATTCTTATTAAGTACAATCCCAGAGTCTGCAGCAGGCCAAGACAGCCCACGCTGAAATCTGCCCTGTTTCATCTTCACAGACAAACGACAGACCTTAGCTTCAGCTGGGATGGAGTTGTTTTCTTTGGAGTACCTGGCATGATGCTGTGTTTCTGGTTCTAGGGGAAAGCCAATGTTGATAACGCACTGATGTTTATAGCAGCTGCCAGGCAGCACTGCACAGAAACAAGGTTGTTCTCAGCAAGGAGCCCAAGGAGATGGGAGGGAACAGAACTAGGACAGCTGACCCAAACTGGCCAAAGCGATATTCCATATCATAAGGCATCATGCAGTAGGAGTTTTGAAGGGGGTGGGGGTTATTTCTCTTCTCTTCTGCTGCTCATGGGGCCAGCTGGGCACTGGTCAGAGGGTGGTGAGCAATTGCTTGTGTACTTGTTATACACACATACATACATGTATAGTGATAGCTATTATCCTTTTCTTTATCTTAGAAAATAGTTTGATCTCTACCTATGAGTTCTGCTTTTTTTTTTTTTCTTTTTTTTTTTTTCTTCTTTTTTTTTTTAAATTCTTGTCCCCATTCCACAGGGAAGGGGGGGAATTGAGTGAACGACTGCATGGTGCTGGGCCACCTGCCAGGTTAAATCACAACTACCAAACTGTGCTGTAATTTCCATAACCTGCTCAGGAGTTCAACTCCTGTATTCACCATCGGAAGAGAGGCAACTGTCCTTCTACGTGCTCCTGCCGACCTTCCTTTCTTCTACCTGCACCTCCTGCTGCCATCCTCGTAGCACGGTATCCCATTGACCACAATACTGGATCATCTGTTCAACAGGAACTCAAAGAACACATGGAAAGAAAGACCAGGTCCCTTAACAGTTCCAGGTTCCTGAATCAACTACACTGTTCTATGTGCTATTCTAACTCTCTCTCTCAAAATCAAGATCTCAAAGAACTAGCTTATCTGAGTTTCTTGATCAGCCACTGCAGGTCAACAAAAAATGACACAGTGAAATGACACTCTGGAGATGGCTACTTCATAGTGTCCATTACAGTATTACCAAAAACTAGTCTTTTTACTCAACAGCACAGACCAAGATAGCGATATCCCAAGGTCTCTCTTGAAGACACTGCAGGTATGTCAAATCCCAGATATTTTTGCTCCATTCTCTCTGTGTGCAGAAGTATCAGAAGCCAGCCCAAACTTTTCTTCCACACTGTGGCTGTAAAGAAAGAATGCCATATCTGGACACAGGGATTGTGCTTGGGATGACACAGTGCTTGTTAAAGGAGCTGTGCTGACTCCCTGTGCCAGGGAGAAAAAACCCCTAAATCTTCAGTCCATCTGAGCAGCTGAGATGATTCCCCAGCCAGTTGACAAAGCTGCCCTTCTGAAGGCCTGTGCGGAGGAGGAGCCACCTGAATGTTGCAGCCAGAACCTCTGCAAATTCCTCCTGAGTTTATGGGCTACTTGACCCAGCAGAAGCCTCTGGTACAGCCATTTGCTTCAGCAGCCTCGGAACCCAACGCTCCCTCTGAGGACAGCAGCCTCACATACAAAGGAGCATTTTTTACCTTTTAAGCCAATTCTCTGGACAATTGGAGGTAAAACAATTACCTCATTTCAGTTGCACACCAAATTCCCTTCTGGTGGAATTCACATCAGCACTACTGCAACTTTATAGTATTTGCATTATAAAAATGTCTGCAAAGGAGGCCAAGAAAAACAGCTTTCTGTTCAGAGGAAGCTCTGTGGTCAAAATGATGTCATAAGAAAGCGCCAAATTAATTTCCTGTGGTTACATCCTTACAGGAAATCCAAGAAGCTCAGCTTTCTTTCTAAACCAAGCAGTCATTTGTTGTCAATAACTGTTAATTACGTGCCCAGATGTGTCAGTTTATAAACTAAGAGCTATCATGATTAGACTTCATTATCTGGATTCCTCCCAGATCGACTGTTGGGATCTGTTTAGATCAGCAGCCTGAAGTCAGCGGAACAGATCAGCACGTGCTTCCCTGGGCCATTTCAGGGGCTCAGTGCAGGCAGGCTGCTGTGCTCTCAGCAATTCCCGGCAGCTTCCTGCAATTTCCTTCCTCAGCCTCCCCCCCCTGCACTGGGGGAGGGGTGCCTGCTGCTTAGAGAAACACTGCGGAGCAGGAACAGCTACACAATTTGACTCTTAGCAAGAACAGGGATTCCTAACCAAGAAAAACAGAAAAACAACGATGAGCAACAGCTCCTCTGTCTTGCATGAATAGTAATAGGAAAATCAGGAGCGATTCATGAGGTCTTGCAGCTGGTAAAGTAACCACAAAAATGCCTAGCAGGTTCCTCCCCCAGTCACAGTCCTTTCAGAAACTACAGAAAGATGCAGCATGTCAAAGTTCACCTGGTATTTAAATTGTAAAATAAAACTTCAGCAAGCACCGAACTACTTGAAATAGATTTTCTCAGTAAGTCCTCAATGGGAAACCTGTTCCCCAGTTGTCTGTCTCCCCAAAACCACTCACATACAGTGAGCACTCACACCTGCCCTGCTGCTGCCAGCCTCTCCTCCTCTGCCATGCAACCCACACGCTCTCTGCTTTCCCACTCACAGCAGAGGGGAACCCACTGGAGGAGGAAAAGAAATCTTTTGTTTCTGTAATCTGCACTAAAATTATGGCTCTGTCCTTATAGTGACCCTTCAGTGGAAATCTCTTGGGACAGACTCTTCAGTCCATGCTTTCTGGACTGGCAGGAAGCCCGGCAAAACACTTGGAGAGCTGAATGGTAAACGGTAAAGACAAATCAGATTCAGTCCAAACAACACCTACACTTTACACAACACTGTATTTTAAGGTTTGCATGGATTATTTTTCTTTTCAGTACTTTATAAACAAACCACATTTTATGCAGACTGTGAATTTTTAGGGCAGGGACCCAGCTCGTTACTTGCCTGGAAAAGACACAACACAAGATGCATCCTAACAGAGTTCAAATCGGCAGCATATACACCTCATGGAGGTGAGAGCTGATGACACCCAGCGCTCAACAGCAGAGATGTTACATTGAGGCCTACTCAGGACGTCTTTACTGGGAGACTATGGGCAGTGGGCAGGAAGAGAGGCAGAATGACTTGCTCAGTCATGTGGATTGTCTCCTCTAGTAAAAGGAGGGGCAGACAGGTGCCAACCAAACCACATGCCACCTGAACACAGATCTGTATCTAACAGAACATGCCATTTCCATTACAAAAAGTGAGAGGCTGGGAAAAGAAATTACAGAGCTTAAAAATTCTCTGAATGGCAAAGCAGACAGATAAGGCTTTTAGACACGATGGCATCTTTTTTAGAAAACCATGCAGCTCCGATTCAGACTATGGTTTATTAAATAATCTTCCTACCTCTCTGTCCTTGAGTTTCATGGCAAGCACCAGCTGATGTCTGTGGTTTGTGAGGGCCTCCCGATAATTTCCTTTGGAGAAGAATGCGGAGCCCAGATTCCCATGAGCTCGGCATTCTCCCGTCTGGTCACCTGAGTCACAACAAAACAAAGGTCAGCTAACAAGGAGTCATCAGAAGAGTCCAGCAGAAAGACCAGAACACACTGCAGTGAAACTCCAACGTGAGAGCCAAGATCAGAACAAATTTACCCTCATTTTCACTGCACAGCCAAACCTCATCCTCTTCCCTGGCCTTCAAAACTTCTACAATAACCCTCAATCTACTTTTAGAATTATGTTGATTTTCTCTTTGCCCTAACACCTGGCAGCTCCCAATCTTCCATGTTTATTCCTTGTTCAACATCAGCAATCTCTTTGTGGAAACAAAGGAGTGGTTTAGGCTTAAAGGAAATAACGAGCATGCCAGCTTTCTCCAGAAAACAATTCTGCAGCTCAGCTCAGAAACAAAGTACCTTTATTGCTGCATTCTGAGCCTCAGGAACTCAGACTGACTGCCTTTTTCTATCTAATTTTTGGGAAAAAAAAAGACTGCTTTACTTAAGGCTCATTTTAGGCTTTGAGCACTTCTCCACAGAAGGTAAGACCTATCCCCATGCGCAGGACAGTAGAGAACCCTGTAAAACCTAAGCATGTTCAGTGATCATCCACACCTGAGTGCTATACAGAGATGCTGACCATTCACATGACTATCAATTTGTTCCATCTGCACCAATCCAGCACTCAATGACCGAGATGAGGACTCTACCTAAAGTCTTGGCTACGTCCAAGTCCTGCTGCATGTATCCGGTGCTCTTCTCTGTGTTCCCAAGGGACCAGTAAGCACTGCTCAGTGCAGAGAACACCGATCCCCGCAGCTTTAGGCTGCAAGTGCCAATCTTCAGGGCAGCTTCCAGTACAACCACAGAGGCCCCGTGATGGCCTGCAGTCAGAAGTTCCTGGCCAATCACAGACACCACAACAAAGGGGCTCTTGTCCAGCTTCATCTTCTGCAATTGTTGATAGGTTGGCTCCAGGGACTCTAAAATACAAGAAGGGAAGAATGGTTACTCAAAAAACTAAGTTATTTGCATCCAGAAATCAGCCTAACACTTCACCCTCATTTCTGTTAACCAAATGACACAATGAGTTAAGAGCCAAACTGCTCAAATCAAACTAAAATTTATTGCAGGAATTCAGGGCTCAAATACATCATCTAATAGCCAGTACAAGCAAAACGAGACAGGTCAGATCAAAAAGCACTTCAGGAAGACAGCATAAGAACTCAGATCAGTCTCATCCTACAATATGAAAGCTGGTCTAATGGCAGAAAGAACACAGAGAACACCTGAGGTATCATAGGAGATTAGAAATGGGCTGTTCAGATCTGTTCAGATACCACAGCTCACAACATGCACTAACAAAGGTGACCAAAGGTGCACCTGCAGAACAACAGCACCACACCTGACAGACTAGTGATAATGGATCTAATTGCTGTTATCAGTCCCATGATTAAACATCGTGGCTGCATGTTTCAGGAAGGACATCAGTGTAACAGGACTCCTGTTCCATGTGCTGTGCTGCACCCCACTGATCACACTGAGTTACATTTTCAACATTTATGACTAAATAAGATTTCTGGATTAGGTGATCTCACCTGAATCAACATTACCACAGCAAGCTCAGGAAGCCATTTGCTTCCTGTTTTCATCAGCTCTGCCTCTCTACATTCACTATGCATATTAAGAAAACAACAGATACTTAACACTTGCCTGAAGATTGCAACAGATGCAATCCAGATTCTAGGATTAAAAGCAGACCTAAGAGGACAGAAATCCTGTAACGTGCCATCAGCACACAAGATTAACTGTTGCTGATAGAGCCCAGTTAACAGGCACAACACTGCAAGAGCAGGTATAAATTCAGCTCCTGAGCTTATAATTCTAGCTAGGTAATACAGGCAAACATAGGGGAAGAGAGGGAAGAGCTCCTGGTTACTCTGAAGTGGGACAGGGAGGGCTAGTATGGTAATGGAAGGGCAGACATGGAGGCCATCACATCTCTTGCAGCGAATGGTGAGGGAAGAGACATAACCACAACCACGTGAAAGATGTAGCAACATTGATTCATTGACTGTGCAAGAGAGTTTGAGCTTCCTCTACACACTGTGAAGCTATGCTTCCTGGATCCCTCAGGGCCTGCACTTAATAATCTTTAGCACATCACTAATACTTATAACTCCTGCCTTCGCAGCTGCTCCTCTTCCTTCTCAGGAAGATACCACTCACATCAATCTAACCATAGCTCCAAGTAATCATCCAGTGGATTCAAATTTCAAGGGACAGGTTTTACCCCATAACACCTGCACAGGTGCCCCTCTCAGGCAGCAAGCTCTTGTGAAGGGGGCAGAATGAAACATAACAAATATGTAAGTGCTTGCACACACAGTGCCCAGCCGAGTGGGACTAAGACCCTGAATATTCATTACAGTAGTACAGCATACATACACACTCAAATTAAAACTAATACTTTATAAGCAGAGCTAATTTAAAATCTGCCAAAATACTCAGAGGGAAGATAACAACTGGCAAGCAGCAAC
The DNA here is from genome assembly GCF_023343835.1 of Lagopus muta. NCBI lineage: Eukaryota > Metazoa > Chordata > Aves > Galliformes > Phasianidae > Lagopus > Lagopus muta. Next base: position 5,102,005 of record NC_064449.1, on the reverse strand, counting down.
ACCAAGAAGCACAGTAGGGAGCAGCAATACAGATACACAGCTGCACTATGATGGGACAGTAAGATCATCTAGTTAATCTGGAGAATGCTTACACAGAAATACTGTGTCACCTGCATTCTAAGCAGCAGCCACAGTACCTTTGGGTACCAAATGAAATTAGCCTCACACATTAACTGCTATACAGGATGGAGAATAATAAATGAATTCAATTTGAAGAATGGGAAAAAAAAAACAAAACACTGTAAAAAAATAAAACACTGAAGGGAATATTCTTTCATTTCAGCACTTCTTGACCCCCAAGCCCTGGGGATGCACTGCTGAGGATGGGAATTGTCACACTCCCCCTCAGGAAATACGGCTAGCACACAACAACAAAGAGCTTGCAAAAGAAACAGAGCAACAGAGAAATGGAATGAAGAGGATACTCCCACCTTCCTCTAAAATGAGGACAATTACGAAAGAGAAGCAAAGCAGTCTACAGCTAAAACCACCTCAAGCTCCACGTTACGTCAAGGTTCTTCCCAAATACAAGTGAACCAGCAGAACAGATTTTTGCCTCCTGGAACATCGTGTTTTGAAAAACATTATTACAGTGGAAAAGCCGCTTGAACGCTCTTCTGGGCAAACTGTGGCCCTCAGCATTTCAGACTCTCTGTGCCCAATGGCCAAGCATCAGAGCATCTTGGGAAACTGTTTCAAGTGAAAACAAAGCCAGGGCCACAGCAGCACACATCTCTGTGCTGATCTGCACTGATCTGCACGGGCACTTACCTCGCATGGGAGACTTCATGGCGGCCTCGACCATGCCGACCAGAAGCTGCAGGCTTTTGGGATCCTGCGCCAGCCCCGACGCAAACGCTGCCAGTGCATCTGCATGGCGTCCCAGGTACTGAAGGGCTACGCCCTGTCGGAAGTATGCCTGCAAAAACAGGGAAGAAATGCCAGTCACTTCACTGCCACAAGTCACAAATATCCCATCTGTGGGCCATCTCACGTTGGTGTACGCTGGGCTGTGCTATCTCATTAAGGTTACTTTGGTCATGACAAATCTACAATCAGAAAAACCCAGCATCACAGTTTGGTCATTTATTTCCATCATGTGTGAGTACCTCAGCCTTTGTGAGACCTCTGAAGTGCTAAGGGGGGTCAGCACTTGATGTTTATGATGCACAACAGAAGAGAAAAGGTTACACTACATTAAAAAGTGCTTTAAGAACTACTCCTTAAGATTGGCTCCCAGTATTGCGTTCCTGTATAATTACAGGTTGGAGGGGAGCTCAGAGATCCCCTGCCGTGTGCTGGCTGCCCCCAGCTCAGGCTGCCCATCCAAGGCCTCGGGCTCCTCCAGGGATGGGGCACCACAGCTCTGGGCAGCACTGCCAGGGCCTCACTGCCCTCTGAGTGAGGAATTGCTTCCTCACATCCAACCTCATTCTCTCTTCTTTTAGTTTGAAGTCACTCCCCCACATCCTACCACTATCAGACCATGTAAAAAGTCACTCCCTTCTTTCTGCAAGAGCCCTGCAATTACTGGAAGTATCATCTGTCCCCATGTGCAATAGAAACCTGTGCTTACAGTACATTCAGCATACACATGTGGAGGTCTTTTTACTTAAACAGGATAAATATTCAACTAATATCCAAACTGCTATTCCATTAGAACTTGCAGACACTTTCAGAATCCAACCCATGGAGGCAGAGATCAAGGAAAATCAGAAATGACAAGAGAAATTTATAGACATGAATATTTAATCCTTTTTCCATTAGCGAGCGTTGATTGTAGAACCATTTTTAATGAATTCAATGAAAGTAAAATTCTTTTCATTAACCTTTAGTATAAATGTGTTCTTATTGAACCAAACAAGCTACTGTACTGGAAACCAATTCAATGTTAATTAGATTACTAGCATTATGCTTTAAATCAAAGAAAATACAAAGAACTAATAAATGTGCAGCAGCCATCACCATGAGCTCTCCAAGCAAAGCATGCTGTCACCTCAATCATGGTGTACGCTCTTAAGTCCTTTTTTTCCCAGAATTATCATTTAATTACTTTCTATACCGCTTCATCACAGAGGCAGGTTGATGCAGCATGGCTCTGATGGGGGCCTTTCAGGCCAACAAGGCTGGTTTCACAGACCCAAGACAAATATGCCTGCCTAATCCAATTATCAGGGATGAGGGCACAAATACACAGCAGCCAGCAAGGGAGCTTCATCTTGCGTGCAGGCGAACCACACATCTCGTGCTTTACAGAAAGACAGAACCCTGTCAACTCCTCTCTCATAATGCATCCTACCTGTATAGGTGGCACATCAGAAACACAAAGCAGAGCATCAGTTCAGCCCAGAACATTGTTTGTGTATGAATACAAACAAGAGCTCCACAGAAAAGCCTATTAATCTTAACCGAATGAAGATCTTTGCCAATTTTGCTCTTGCAAACAACCCTTCTTTCCTCTCTCTTCCAGTTTCCAGCTTATGCAGAGCCCTTTGCACACACTGCACACACTGTGCTCCCGAGAGTCCTTTAACAAAATAAATAAAAGGCACTTGCAGCGTCTATTTCCTCTCCAAAAGAAGCATTCACAAATTATTTTAGCATTGGAATGAAGACTCCATATCAAGGGAAGAAATCTGCAAACAGGAAATGGAGAGAATCACCCTCTGGAAGAGGAAAAGGAAAGGAAGGGCGGGGAGCCAGGGCTGCAGCTGAAGGAATGAGACACGGTGCAGCTCTCCAGCCCCAGTACAGACAGAACCTTCCCACACCTCAATACACTTCAGCAATTTAATCGTGCTACATGAAGATCACAAGTGTTTGCTCCGTGATAAAAATCATACTGATTGATTCCCAGGTGAGAAAAGCCGATTGATTCCTCTCAAGAAGATTAGAGCAACAAGAGGATGATGTTTAGCTATGGACAGGACAAACAACAGCAGGTGCTTTCTGACTGCAGCTCCCTGCATCCTCAACATGATACAAAGACAACGGAACATTCCCTTGCATTTTTTCCACCCTGCCCTGTTGCATTAGATCACACCTCACAAACTTCTACTCCAGCTGCTTATTTCTAAGGGAAAACGGCACCAGTCCTTTCCTGACCACAGCACTCAACCCAACAGCAGGTAACAAACACTGCTTTATGAACAGCTGCATTGAGGTCTGCTGCTGATACACTGCTGCAGAGCTCCAAAATCACTTCACAATCAGGAAATGCACACAGAAGCCTCAGAGCAGCTAGAGTTATCTATGCAGGAGGACCACCACGACCTAACAGAACTGCATGAAAACACAGGTCCACGAGCCAAGGCCTATCTGAACACACTAAACACAAAATCACTGTATGCAACAATAATGGTCGTTTCCCATAAAATACACAAATTACCTCCAATTACAGATCACTGCTGCAGTTTGCAAAATTTGCATGAGTGCTCAGGTCATTCCCAGTCTCTCACCTTTCTGGAATAGAAATGAGGAGCTTTCACATTTTCTTTTGACAGCTATATTTTATTTGAATATATTATGTTAACTATTCAAAGCTCATGGACATTTGCAATATGTTCTGAGTATGCAAATTCAATTACCCTGAATTCTCTCTTTCACAGATCTGCTGCATGGCCAGCAGAAAACAAATGTGACACACTAGAACAAAGATGGAGATGAGGGTAACATACAGGAGAACTGATTATTGCTAAAAATTCTAGCTTACATAGGCAGGCATGGAAGATACACCATGCGTTTGTAAATTGTCTGTATTAGAGTTCCTGTTAAGAGTCAAATATCCTCATGTGCCCCAGGTCACACTGCATCTCACACCTCCTGCAGCCCGGTCCTAGTCTCCAATAGCACACGTGTACAGATGTGTGTAGAGTATTTTAAGCAGTTATCAGCCAGGACTTCTCCTGCCAGGCCCTTAGCTCAGGTGCAGCACTATTTCAGCAGACAGGCACAGCATCCAGTACAATCTAGAAGTCTCCTTTCTCCAGCTCCTGTCACTAGGATGATGCTGTGAAATCCAGAGTCAGCCGTGTGCCTCCAGGCAGGCCAAGGGCTCCTGCAGATTTGAAGCTAACAGATTACAGTTAGATGGAAAGAATTACAGTCCCACGGACAGCTCGTATTTCCTCACTGGTATGTTAACCACCTATTTTTTAATGAGATTTTCTGGTAGAGACACGTTTTGTTTAAGTAGCACCAGACCCATTACACCAAAATTCCTTGCTTCATTAAACCTCAGCGTAACACAGAATTCCAGCTGGAGAAGACAGAAGAACCCCACTGCCCGACCCAGGAGATCTGGGGAACAGGGTAAAGGTACAGACCCAAGCACCCCACAGAACAGAAGAGTTCTTCAGCCCATGCAATGGCTTTCTGGTAGGGGTTGGTTGCTCAGCATCTCCCCATTTCTGAAATCACTTTGGGAAGCAGATCCTCCCTTCAGCTGCCTCACTGTGTTTCCAGTTTCCTCCCTCCTTGCACATCCCCACTTGCACAAAACAGGTAACAGTTACTTTGTGGTTTTGCAAGAAGCATTCAGAGAAGCTCACATTTACTCATTCCTAACGAAGCTGACAAAACTGTAACAAAAACCAACAATTGGTAGCAAAGCAGACTGACTTCTCAACATGCCTTTAAATTGGTCAACGAATTAAGGAACAATTGTAATAGGACTAGCAGAGTAATCTCATAAACCTCAGATCTTTAGAAAGCTAGGCTTAAAACTAAATGCTTAAATCCATGAATCACATTATCCAAATAGCACAGAATGTCTTTGTTTCAGCAATTCCATTTGGAAATCCTTGAGATTTTTTTTCACTTTACTGCGAACAGCCTGAAGAAAGAAGGACGCAGCAGAACCAGTAACTGCTCACACACTTTCATAATTAATAAAGCCAATAACTGACATCTTTTTACAACCTCTGAAGATAATGGCATTATTAAGTGCTTATCTTACATCTGAATGCAAACAGCAAAACATCCAGATACTCACACACACACACAGACCAACTGACAACAGGAAGGATGATCTACACTTCACACATGTTCCTTCTTGGGCCCCATATATTAACACACGCTGTTCCACTTTCACATTCAGGCAGTAGGCAGAAGAGGAATGTAAATAACACGTAACAAAGATACGATTTCTTTTCTTTCTACATCCTGCTCCTTCTCCTTCATGCTGGATCAGGAAGGAAATCATTGGACTAACATGGGAAAACTAACATTAGAGACAATCTCCTTCACTGGCCTATACTCCAGCACTAAAATTACTCATTCTGATCTACAGTAAGGTGAAACCAAACCTAAACATTTCTCTCTGTACCTATCTTTCTGGCACACCTGCAAGGATGATCTGAGCATCTACAATACTTCAAACATACGCAAAGTCCTGCTCTCAGCTGAAACTTGGCCCTGGGTGCATCCCCTCAAACACAGATGGTTTCTCTGGTGCTGTTCCACCTGCAGACTCACTGCCATGCCAGGGGCTGGCATTGCACAGCGAGCCCATGCTTGGTGCTGGGCATCTGTTGGTGAACAGTGAGAGAGGGAGGCACAACCAGCAGGAGCCTGCGGGGAAGTGAAGAGGATTAAAAGGTAAAAGGCAGCTTTAGCAAAGAGCTGATCTTATCAAGTCACTGATACTAAGCAAGGGAGGTTGTTAGTGTAAGAGAAAGCACATACACCTATAGACCTTCTGCTTGGGGAAGCCAGGCTGTATCTCAGCCTCTTATGGGCATTTTTCAGTCAGCTGGGCAACTACCAGCAGCTCAGACAATATACAGCCTTCATACAGCCAAGTGGAGATAGGCTGGGAAAGGAGACAAGAAGGGAATAATTAGCACTTTCTATCCATAATAATATTGAAAGCATTCCCGATACTCTGGAAACAGAAATAAATCATTCTCATTAACTCGTAGAATTTATTTGGCAGCTGATGCTTCAAAGCCCTGCAGAAAATTGGCCCCATAATGAGGGCTGCTCACACACCGAGCCAACATACAGAACATCAGCAATCTGAAGTTGCAGAGATCCAGCACAGGGCCCACCGAGAAGTTAACAGCTCCTTCCTCCTTCCTCAGATGCGACTCCCTCTGCATTTGTTCAGAGCTGCCTTTTTGTCCCATGCTGAAAGGACATGCCATACTTTCATGGTAAGAGTATAATTTCTGTGGGCATTTTTTCTGCTGTGGCTTTAGGAAAAGTTTATCAACAAGAGGAGAAAATGAGAGAAGACCTTCCTAATCTGACCCTCCGGTTTTGTAAATACAAACATGCCTGTGAGCCTTCTGGTCCTCGTCTCCTCAAATTCCATCTCTGTCACTGAACCTGGATATTAAATTTTTACAGGTGCAATCTGAAATGGGATCAGAATGCAAATGCAATCACTGAAATGACTGATATTAAGAGTGTTCTGAACACAAAAGCTGTTCTAGGCAGAGCAACCGGCTTATAATTAATACCAAACAAATGATGAAGATAAAAACACAGTAACATTTCTACATTTCCCCAAATTCTGCTAAATAAAAGCAATCCCAGTAAATTCCAGATAATACAGTGCTTTTCTTACCAGATAAGGATCAAAATACATTTTAATTGTTCAGACCACGGATGTAGGCTTTCACAGCAAAGATTCATACTGTACTGGCATCTGGAGCAGCCTCTGCTACAACCCTTCGGGCTCATAGCACTTTTCTCTGCAGAACCTATGGCAATAAATCATTCAGATCCTAAGCGTGTCTCCTATGCAACACTTAAAAGAATTAGAGAGAAAAAGCAGCTGCAGGAGTTCAGCCCCATCTTACCACGGTCTCGTGTAAGTCTAAAGCATGAGCTCATCTTTCTGGAATAAGATTTAGTACCAGGGTACAAGTATTCCTCTAAAAGCAGTCAATTTCTACTTTTGGCTGGACAAAATACAGTACTGTTAATAAATACTCTTCAACAGTTACTACTGGGACATCAGCTGGCACATCGGAGCACGCTGCCACATGGCCATCTAAGGTCACTGTTAGAAAACCAGGAATCCCAAATTCCTCTCTGAAGCAGGGCAGTCCCTCTAAGAACACGATGAGCTGAGGACAACATACCAACAGGCTATCCATGCTGCCCACTGTGAGTGTGATGGCAAAGACTATCAGGGCTTTCATCACCAAGGCTGGGCAAGGCATCTTGCTCGTGCAGCCCATGCTGCTCACAGCGTGGCCCAGGATGGATGCTGCAGGCCCTGCAAGCCTCGTGTGGGAGCCAGACAGGCTCCTCTGAGGGCACCGTGGGCTCCTGCAGCTCCACCAATTCATTCTCTTTGCTCTGCCCAACCCCTCACTTTCTGTAGGTGGTCCTTGCAAGGGCTGCAGGCAATACCACAGCATCGCCTGCTCTGTGCCCAACCCGCCTTACTAGAATTCATGTGGTCATTTTGTCATCAAACCTCGAGCTCCCGGAGTGACTCACTTTCATAAGGAGCTGCTGGATGACTTGTGACTGGGTAACGGAGATGGAAGAACAAAACTGGAATGGTATCAGAAGAGCTTGGAGCAGAAAACAACTGTCAAATAAACATGAAAAACTTGGAAAAAAAAAATCTGTCTTAGACAAAGGCTCTCATTGTACACATGGGAGGAAATTCAAAACACCTTTCTATTCACGTCAGCTTCAGGCCCTGGACAACCAACTGTCTGGATAGAAAAGGCAAACGTTTAGAAATACTTTTCCCACAATGCTCCCTCGCTTTGCCAGATCAGCAGATGACTCTGAAAATAGCACAAATAATCTCCGATGCGTTTAACCAGCCTGTCTTGAGCCTGCAGAATGCTTCCACGTGGGATGCACCAACCACCCTGCGGGGGGCTGCTCCTCACAGCCTCCAGGCAAGCAAAGCCAACATGTGATGAATACAGCGCACACGACTGAAGGAGCAAAACATGGGAACAGTCACTATGGCTTCTTGGGGCCAGGCACCAGGTTGAATCTTTCCTCTCCCATTGTAACTGCTTTACAGCCAAATGTTAGAGAGAAATACAGGACAAATCTCTGCTGTGGGATTTCAGGAATGTGGGGAGAGGGAAGAATGTGCTTTAATTCAGAACACATGCAGCACATGTATAAATACTGCTTGCAGTCCATATGCATTCAACTCCTGCTTTCACAGTTAAAACTGCATTGAGACAATTTTCCTCCCAAGTCCGTACACTCAGCTGGCACCTGACCCACCCCCAGAGCCTGCCCTAAATAAACAGGAAGAGATCTAACAAATACACTGTTTCTGCAGCACAGATTCTTTATATTCCTCCCATTTCCAAGACGTCTCTAACAAAAGTAATGCCATTTGGGAGTGGAAATTTCCTCTAGGTCCCATGGAGTCTACAAGGACGATCAGCAATGGGGGGCAGGTAAAATATCACACCTTGTTTACCAAAGGAGCCTTTAATTTTTCGTATGAATCATGCTTCCACTACCTCCAGTGGGAGAAGGTGCACAAATCACTTTCCCACAGGATCTAAATATAATCATTAGTAACCGAATCCAATTTTCACTTACTTTGGGTAGCAGAAGAATCAACAGCACATCTTTCCATATGGTGGCGCTGCTCCTTTCTTGCTTACTCCAGGCTTGCTCTGGAAACACAAGCTACAATCTAGAGCCTGCTCTTCAGAGAGAGTCTCTAACCCCTAACAACAGGGTGTGCAAACCTTCTTTCTACCTTTACTGCCTGCAGCTCTTACATCTTATCCAACACTAAGGACTGGCGGGGCGGGAGGGAAGTGCTGCAGACAAGCAACCCACTAACACCAAATACAGCCCAGTGTTTCAGGTTGGCAGACACAGAAGCGAGAGCAGCACCACCTAGAATTCCCCTGCAGCTCAGCAGGGACATTTTGCTCTGCTTGTGGCTACACAACTTGTTTTAAGAGGTATGAAAGAAAAGATAAGCCACCTTCCAATGCTGCTCAGCAGTAACACCAATCCTAGCGCAGAATTACTGGCAATTTAATGGAAGAATAAATTGATTACGTGGCACCTGTAAGATGATTCTTGGTTAAGTTTGGGGCAGTGGCAGGACTATTTCTAACATTATTCATCTAATTTCAGGTCTGAACTACGATTTATATTACGTAAACATTTGAGATGTATCTGCAAGTGCACATCTGCACACAACCCTCCCAATTCTAACAACATTTAATGTGTTGAGAAACTTTGCAGAACTCAAGAATATACAAACATATGCTACTATTTGTGTTCTCAAAAACAAAAACAAATGAAAAGCAGTACAAAGAAGGAATAGGGAAAAATAAAAACTGTGTTCTAAAGAAGACAGCATCCACCAAAACAACTCCTTTGGCTATTCAGCACACAGTTTCATTGCCTCACTTTGAATTCCTCATCTGAGCAGCAGCTTAAATGACTGCCCCTCCCCATCACCATTTCTCCATGTTGCAGACTGGCAGTCTGAGCAAATTTAGGTGGATCACACTGAAAACCCACAACAAAACCCAGAAATGAGACATTAAAGCATCTGGTCAGCCCACTGTCACAAGGCTTGGCATTCACAGCAAAGCCAGCCAGGGACATCTCAAAGTCTCTGTCAGCAAATGCAGCTCTTATGGACTGGATGGTCCTGACAAAGGTGATCTGGATTCACAGTTAAGACAGGAGGCCTTTAGTCAGCAGTTAGGCAGCTAGTAAAACCAACATCATGCAATGATGTGCACTGAGACTACTGAAGATGACCAAAATCTGGAAGTCTGGACTTAAGAATAAATAATGCTATGATTGTTGTCTGTGCCTTCTGGGCCAGCAGCTCCAACAGACAGCATCAGCAGCACATCTGCACCTCCAGCAACAATGCAGCACACAGTTATACAGCAAGCTCCATATCCAGCGGAGCACTTAGCTCCAGCAGCACACGAGGACAATGCACTCAAGCAGCACTGCCATACAAAAATGGAGGCACAGCCATCTTTCAGACTCACGGTACGCACAGCCAAGACATTGCAGAGGACTCTGTTTCTTATGCAATGGTGCCTAAACCACCAGGACAAAGAATGTTACTACAATCCCTGTTACTCCTGTGGCGGCGCTCAGGCTGCCAAGAATGAAGCTGCCAACAGAAGGCCTTGCCCAAAGACGGCCAACCACTCTGCCACTGCCTTCCTGTGACACCCCATGGCCAGCAGGATGCATCCTGGTGACCCTGCTCCTCTCCCACAGGGCAGCTGGGCCCTGGCTCAGCCCCAGAACTACCTCCACACTTCTGGTTTTCTCCAAATGCAGGCACTCTTTCTCTTGCCCAGAAGATCAGACCCTTTTGGTTTCACTGTCTCTAAAACTGCTCCATGTCTTGCCTCCTTCCCTTGTATTCCTGGTAGATCAACCCATTTCATCTTCTCTTTGACTGCATCCATTCTGAAAACCACCTAAGGTTGTTCTGGAAATGAAGATATTTCTCCACATTGGAGTTCCCAGGGTCAGGCTGGATGGGGTTTTGAGCAACCTGATCTAGTAAAAGGTACCTCACTCATGGCAGGATGGTTGGAAACTGGGTGATCTTTAAGGTTTCCAAATCACTCTATGATTTAATGAAGTAAATTGAGATTAAAAAGGATTTAGCAAAAATTAAGACAGCTGGAAGACAGAGAGAATAATTTGCACAGCAGCAATTTGGAGCTAGATTGGGCCATCTTCAATTCAACAAAACTCCGCTACTTTGTGATTTCTGCTTTAAATTCTGACACCCTGAATGTGCCCACGTCTTTAACAGCCATATTAGTTAGTCATCCCAAAACAGGATGGAAAGTGAAGGTCTCCTTGCCTGCAGATTGCTTAGTAACATCAGCAGACGTTTGAGGATGCTGCCCGCTTACAGAGACATTTACCTAAGCTGAATACTGACTCTTGCAGTTTTTCATATGGTTAAAATCATGCAACTATGTAGGAAAAGTAATGAAGTCACTGAAAAGACTAGCTACTCTGGCAAGGTTCAGCTGTAATAAAAAGACAAGTGATTTTGTTCTTAGTTATACAGAAAATCCAAGGGAGAAAAGCTCCAGTGAAAGTAAGCTTTCTATTTCCCTTTCAGCATTACGACAGAAGGTAACCACGGTTCCTTCGAAAACCACAGTCACTCACCTGGACCGGTTTTAGCAACAAATATTTCTGACACAAACCAAATGAAACACACGTGTTTAATGCAGTCCCTTTGTGCAATTCTTACGTTGGCCATGGAGCTGATGCTGAGGATAGTTTATCACTCCACACAACGGTATTTCTAAGCCACAGGCAGGGAAGACAATTGCCTGATTTTTTATTTTAATGTTTGTAGCAGACCACTGGGTTCTCCTTGAATCTCAAACTTTGTATGAGGATTTCTGTTTCTGTTCCCAAGTCCAATACGAGACATTTGAACTCTGAGTGAAGAAGTGCAATTATTAATGAATCCTGGTGTCAAGTCCAGCTTGTTAGTCCCAGCTCAGACACACAATGGTTCCATCTCTCTAGAAGACAGAAAAGTGGGAGACAAGGATTCTGCAGAATTAATTGCCCAGAGAATCCGCCTTTCAAAGAAAATCAACCAAGTGTTTCTAATCCTCTTCCTCAGGAGCTCTACCATCTCCATTCACATCACCAACTCACTTCACGCATTTTTCATTTCAGTTGTAAAAATGCATGCACAACTTTTGGCCTGGCACACAGCGCAGCAAGAATGCACAAAGCAAACGAGCAGCACTGCAGAAAGGACCCAGGAATCTCGGCTCAGCAACGGGCAGCTCTTAAAAGGCCCCCAACAAAACACCACCAAAAAATCAACTTTATCAAGTCCAGTGTGCATTAGAAGAAATAATCACTTCTGAATGACCAGACAATTAGTGGCTGGACTAACAGCTCCTGGTCAAGAATGCAAGCAGTGTAAGTGGATCTATGAAACAGTCATGACTTGTTTCTTAACCAACAGTGGAATTTACTGTTATCGTTTAAGAAGGCCAAAGCAACTAAACTGAGGGACACATTAAAACGGAGCGCCTGGATGTTTGGAGGGATGCTCTGAACCACACAGAGCTGCAGCTCTGCCACTTCTCTCGGAACACTCAAAAGGACTTTTCCTGACCATCATTCCTACACCAAACCTCCACCCACAGTCACTTCTGGCAACACCAGCAGGTGCAGATCCCTCTCCCAACATGGGCATAGTTGTGCTGGAGGACTGCTGCCTCCCAGCCTGCAGTCATCCCAACTTTGCTCAGTCAGCATCGCCTGCCAAGAAGGACAAAGCCAACGATAGGGACAGGAGGGAAATCCAGCCTGTGGAAACACTAAATATATAAATCTGTTTGGCTAAGGTGAACGTGGGAAAAATTCTTCAGGATGAGCGTCACACGTAGCGCTGCCAGATCACTACTCTTGTAACACAAAAGGGAGAAACACCGACCCTGAGTTTCCTTACATTGATTTGCCTCCTTTATCCCAGACCTCTGAAGCACCAAGTAATTTAGTAGTTGCTATAGAAACTACCAGATTTTATTGAACTGCCCCGAAAGGGTCAAGAGATAGCATGAAAGCAGTACATTTTAAATTATTTCCCTGCTATGCAACTGCTTCATTTTAGTTGCCTTGCACTCCTCTGCTTTGTTATTCAAAGAGTATTTGGACTGACCAGGAGGTGCCAAACTGTTAGGGGCTGCAACAGGTAAATCCCAAATCAGCAATGGTCATGCTCTAATAAGCTGTATAATTCCTCACACAGAGGAGCCATCCCAAGCCTGTTTTCACCCACGTTTCTCCAGTTTAATAATTCTGCACTTCATAATTCATCTCTTCACTCCAGCTCTGTCACACTCTCCCCCCATCCCCTCTCATTTATGCTTCTATCAATACATACGTGCAGACTCTATCACATTGCATCACTGCAGCTTTGGACTGTTGCCTGAACATAGTCAGCTTTGCTGCTCTGTGAACTCCTTGCTAGCACCTTTCATCCCTGTACACATATAAATACAGTACTTGGGTACTAAGGGACAAACCACACCAAACATCTCCAGAATATCTCAGGTTGGATATTAGGAAGAACATCCTCTCAGAAATGCAGTCAGGCACTGGCACAGGCTGCCCAGGGAGTGGTGGAGTCACCGTCCCTGGGGGTGTTTAAGGAAAGGGTGGCTGTAGGACTTTGGGATGTGACCACTGGGCACTATTGGAGGTGGATGGACAGTTGGACTGCATGGTCTCAGAAGTCTTCTCTAGCCTTAATGATTCTATGATTCTGTAAAAAATACACTTACCTTTTCTTGCAGCACAGTCCAGCCAGAAGGCATTATCCTGCCTTAAAAAAGGAGCACGTGTCCCTAAATCAATTACCTTCTCTCAAAAATCCTCTCTAATCCCTTCAAACATGCTACTTCATTTATTCTCAAAGATATTAAAGCTTAACAACTTAAGGCTCTACAAACCCTCCACATTTCTCCATTTTGATCCTACTTTTTAAGCACTGAGACAATTTTAAATGCAGTGTGGCAGCACACGAGATCAAACACGATGCATCGGTTGACTTCACATTGCCCTCAGAGCACTACACATGGCAGCCCTGAAGAGCTGGCTAATTGCAGGAGCTAGCCCACTTTCCTCATCTGATCATTAAGGGAGCTGGCTTGCAGGAAAACCCCACAAATTAATGATGTTGATGTATGTAAACCTGGAGCAGAGCACTACCAAACTATGACAAGAATCTGAAAATGTCACAGTGCCCACAGCCCTACAAATAAAGAACATATTTGGCTTTGTAATAGAGTTTTTCTCCCATGCTATGCTATACTGTATCAAGAAAACGCAGTCTACACCTGACAAACAAAAAAACCCACAGAGAATCCCCTCTCCTATCACACAGTACTCACCCACATCCTTGTTGCATAACAACACCTTTCATCTCTGCTCCTATTTCTAGCAATATTCATAAAATCCTAGAAACACTGTGGCATTAAACCAAAACCTACAGCCTAAGCACAGTCCTGTGAGCTAAATGCACGACTGGTTGCATTTTAGTGCCTTGTATTTTCAGTAATGGCTTTTTTGCAAACATATCCTTTATTCAGGATACAGACTTCACGCTTTATTAAATAATCTTCATCACTACCTTTGAGAATCCTAAATTTTTGGAGTATGGAGAGGAATAGGATACTGAGAAAATATGTACAGCTGATGAGCAGATTGCAAGATTTGAGCTGTATAAATGAGCCACTGGTCTTTTGCTTTTCATCCTACACATAAATCAACTCAGACTAATTTTGTTGCCCCAGATACATCTTGGGATTTATCAGATGTAACGATGAGCACTGGACTCTGCAAGCACTAGAAAGGGGAAAAAAGAAACAAAAGAGGAAAAAAAAGAGGAGAAAAAAGAGGAAAAAAAGAGATGCTTCTGATGCAGAGTGCTTCTGAGGATGGGAGAGAGGAGGATCAGGGTGGTCAAATGTGCAACAGGATCAAACAGCACAACTCAGACTGCCCTGGGAATCTGCCATAGATAACATAAATTCACAGTACACACCAAACACAGCAAAGCTGGCAGGATTTAAATCAATTCTGAACCACCAAAGACTGATCCACATCTAACAGAGTTGACGCAGCCCACATCAATACCGACTGACGTGGTGACATAAGTAATTACCTTCCAGTTCATCCTTTAAATGACAGAAGAATCCTTCCTAGCTGAGCTATTCCCCTGAGCACCTCTCTGGGAAGAAAGGGCAGTGTCTCAGGAGCAGAGCTGTGTGCTGCAGCACTCCTGCAGGAAGGGCAACTCACTGATGAATGTCCCCTTCCACCTGTGCTTACACTAATTTTGTGCAGCATCAGATTATTTGAAGAAAAAATATATTGAATATAGAGCATGCTTGGCTTTGATGATAATCAATGTTTTCTGTTGGTTTTATTAAAGAAACATCTCTATTTATTTGAAAAAGAGAGAAAGGTGAAAAATGAAATCAGCAACAATGACCAGATGCTCCCTTCTTTCTTCCTCACTGAACACACCTGAGACTTCACTGTCACTTGTCTATGAGACAGGCTCTTTGCTTCTCATAGCTGAACCTTGCTAAGTATCCAAAAAGGAAAATGTCTTTTATGAGCACTGTGAACTTACATAATGTCATACATTCCCTGGGGTAACCAGCTCCATACTACATTCCTTATCGTCAGTCACAGGAGAGCAGCCTGTCATCGTGGTTCATAGCATTAGCTGGGAGGATTCTGCAGAGCTACATTCTCCAGTTAACTGTACCATCAATAAGCAAAAGAGAGAACTCTTATTTGACATACAGAACAATTGGGAAATACCTTTTTCTGAGAATGTGCTGCTTCCACTGCAGCATGGCAGAGGTTATTCTGAGCTTACTACTTCAACTGGGTTCAGCTGTAAGTAATTAAATTTAGTCATAGAAGTCTGATCTATAAATGGAACCTACAAAAGCAATTACCAAAGCTTCCATTAGATTGGTAAGCAATGGCAGCTCTGCTTGATGTAAATTTAAAGGAACACTGTTTATACCACACGAGAAGTCACAGTAACTCAATCCCCTTGCAGAGATTTACTTCCAAAGTTGCACTTTACAGTGAATACAGTCACAGGTTATACATCTCAGCCATGTTCCTTCCAATTTAACAGTCTCACAGGCGAAAAAGACAATCATATAATACGACTTAAAGCGACTTTTTGGCTCCTGCTACATACTCAGGAACCAGATGAAGGAAAAAACTAAGTTAAACATGCAAGAGACAGGGTGACTAAGCATCAACATGTTTTTAAAATGTATTTTGTACTCCTTTTGCTCCCGTTGGAATCAAGACTATGAAAAGTTGATGGAGCTGAGAATGAGCTGGTATCTCTGAGCCCAGATTCACATTAACTTCTCAAAGCTCTGTTCTACAGGTCAACAGTTTTGGCAAAGAAACAGAGCAAATGCATGAAAGCACTGAAACACTCCGAACAAGTAAAATAACGAGGAGAATTCATACTACCCTGCTGACATTCAAGAGCCATGAATCTTCCCACCAAGCTGTGTGCCTTTGGCCCCCTATCTGTCAACCAAGGGTGAAGGATATCGGCTCCTCCTGACTGCCACAGCCCCTGCTGAGGACCTAACAATTTCTAATGCTGCTGAAAAACCATGCCACCCCAAAATGGGGGGATTTTGGGGGAAGGGATGGTGAGGTTCTCCTCATTTCTTTGTTTTGAAAAAGTACTAAAATACTAAAACAACAAAGAAAAAAAAACAACAAGATGACAAGATGAGAACAAGATGATAGTGATAGGACAAGGGGGAATGGTTTTAAACAGAGACAGAGGAGGTTTAGGTTAGGTATTAGGAGGAAGTTTTTCACCCAGAGGGCGGTGGGGCACTGGAACAGGTTGCCCAAGGAGGCTGTGGATGCCCCATCCCTGCAGGCATTCGAGGCCAGGCTGGATGTGGGTCTGGGCAGCCTGGGCTGCTGGTTGGTGACCTGCACACAGCAGGGGGTTGGAACTGGATGAGCACTGTGGTCCTTTTCAACCCAGGCCACTCTATGATTCTATGACAAAAGTGAAGGTGTACCAGCAGTCAGTATCCAGTCATCCCTTGTATACATCATCTCTCTCCCTACCATCAACACATTGCCTTCTTTCAGCCAATTACAGGAAATAAAACAACAAAAAGAAAACATTTTACAAATACATTCTGCCACATCCTATTATGCCAAGGCCTGTTGGACTCAGCAGCCATCAGGTTTTGTACAGTCCCTGTTTTCAGTCCTCTGCTCCTGATCTTAACAGTTACTTCTACTTTTCAGACTCTGATTTAGGTACAACACTCTCATCCAGCAAGGACTGCGGAGCCAAGGACAAACATGTAACAAAACAGGATGTCTCTTTTTAGCAGTATAAATACAAATATTTGTTGGTCTCCTCCTCCGTCACACAGGAAATTCCAGGCTACTGTGTCCGTGTGCACGTGGCACAGACAAACAACAAGAAGCAGATGGACAGAAACAGTGACAGCTTCCCACGTTCAGTAAGAAGTCAGGACCATCTCTGCACATTCCCTCACCCAACAGCTGTGTGTCCAAGGGTGTGTTCACACTGCATGCTCGGGTCAGCAAAAGCTTGTTCTTTTTGGTCAGTAAGACTTTTCATACAGCAGAATTTTCTTTGGGGGATGGAAAGCTGAGAGAAGCAGCTATCAAACAATCATGCTGACATATCAACTTGTGATTGTGTGTTTGAAAAGCAACTGGAAATTTGCTACAGTAATCCAGGGTAGAAGCAGCCGACAGCCACAGTGTCCTCAGTGAGAGCATCTCCTCTTTACACAACAAACACAGCAACCTCCAACCAACTGACATTTCTGTGCCAAACAGAGCATTTAACTCCACAGCCTCTTATCAGCGATCTACCCTAGATGGGGATGTAGTAGTTAAAAACAGATTGGAGTTGCCCAAAATGTTTCTTCCTTCAGTTATACAGTCTCATTTAAAAAATGACAACGTAATTCAACAGCGTCTCAAGGTTTAAATTTTAATCATTTCCCCTTTGCCCTTTCACACTACTGCTCCCAAAGGAAATTCATCTTGAAAGCATCACTGTTTCAGGCACCTGAATCAATAGGCCTCTATCCTGAAATACACAATAGCAAGGGAATGCACTTTCTCTATTAAATACACACTCCACATGCACATGTCGACTCTCAGGCACTCCTTACACAGCCTGCTTGGTGCTCCCTTCACATAAATGCACGTACGCAGTGGGGGTGAGAAGACACCAAAAACTATACCTTCCAATGATTCAGAGAGCTGGTGTGAGTGGGCCATCAGCAGAGCTGTACCATCTACCTGATTGCTCCTGAGCTCCTCCTGCCTGTGAACTGAGCATGGCTTTATGAAGCCACTCTGGCAACCTCCCACTTTCCCAAAGAGCAAAAAGGCTCAGCAGTGCTGTATGCTGCGAGACAACGATGGGTACAGTTCTGCACAAATGCTGTTCAAACGCACCCAGCAGTCAGCCTGCCAGCCTCACAGAACTCTGACATACAAGCATTTCTTTTCACTGTCATGCACTTCATCAGAACCAACCTTCAGCCCAGCACCTTGTGATCTCCAGGGACAACAATCACCTTTCCTTCAAATACCCCTAGAAGGGCTTTTGAAGAAGTACTAAGCAGGGACTCTGCCTTCCCTAGGAGATAACTCAGTCATTCAAAGCCAACTCTCCCCTGAAAATCCCTCTTGCTCTCATAGGAAGGCCTGTACTTCATGCCTCACAGATTAACCAGAAGGGCTTTGCTGGCTCTGGGCTCCCAGAGGCAATTAGGCACTGAACAGCCCACCTGCTGCCTGCATCAGACATGGCTTCACGCTGCCTCTAACTACCTAGAGGTATTCCTTCCAAATGAGTCACCATTGCAGCGGTACTCAGCTCTGCCTCTGGAGACAACCTGCTGATCATGGGATAGAACATGAAGCAGGGGTTATCCTGACACTATAATGAAGCGAATCTCATTTCTGTAACAGCAGAGCCTACGTGATCCAGTGAAATGACCTCAATGAAGGGACTCAATTCAGCTCATAGGGCTGCTCAGCATTCAGGTCTCTTCAGTGCTGTTGGCTACGTTAGAAATACGCTCCGTTAGCACAGAAATACAAGTTGTTAGTTGTTTGCATGAACAGAGCAGCCCAAACAGCAAGTCACTGAACTGCACGGCTCCTCCAAGGAAAGGCAACTTGCCTCCCCAAGGTCTGCTCCGCAGTACTTCACCATAACCGTGAGCCAAAAGAAGGGTTCACAACCTGCTCTCTGCAGCCACAGCTGGGTGTGTGTCAGTGACGTTCAGCTGATGGAGCTGGAAAGTACCCAGGAATATAGAGGGAAAAGAAAAAAAGCAGGATTGAGAACTAGCACAAAGGTGAACAGAACGTTATTTCTACACCATCTTACGAGACTACAGGAGAAATAAGAATCTAACTGCCATGAGATGCAAGAGAACAGGATGCCTGGCAGAAGGGAGTATTTTTAAAGCAGAGCCTTGGAAAACAGCATGCAATTGCTTATTCAGAAAGTCCTAGATCCACTTTTGTATCTAGGCTGCAGTCCAAACCTCTGCATCAAAGTGACACGGCTACTGACCCTGTGCAGTACTTATTTTTTGAAATCCCAGATAACTGCAGAAGAACAAATGGTACAGACAGATGACCTCTATCAGCCTGATTATGTTAATCCTGACGGGAAGGCCAGGAAAGGCCTGCTTCTCATCGTGTCCCCGCTGCTCTGCTCGGTGAATCCCACCTAACCCAGAGGCCCCCGAGGCCAAAGGAACACCCAGCCCAACAGTGATTCTCCTGCCAGTCTCAGGGTTACCTTTCTGCCTCTATTGGAGCATTTTGTTTCTGTTCGTCAGGAAATCAAAAAGCAGGAGCTTAAGGCACCATGTTTAGAGCAAGAGACAATTAATTACCCTTATTGTTTGAATACTGCCCCAACTCTAATGGCTGTTTCTCCCTTGCTAATGTATTCCCATTCCCCCCACAGCATCCCAAGCCTAAATAAGCTCTCCCCAACCATCCCTGTTAATACACACTCAATAATCTCAGACTTTCATGTTCCTCGTCTGCTGTCAGTTATCCAAATGATACAAATTTAGCTGCTTTGATCTTTCCTCATACATCAGTCCCTCCAGGGCCCTAATCACTTTTTTCACTCTTCTCTGAACTCCCTCCAGTAATGATGTGATTCTAATCCTCAGAAAGGAGAGCCTTTGGCTTCAGTTGTTCACACAGATGCGAGCAAACTCATTTGCAGAGACTTCACAAGCTCCACACGCATTGCTGTCACCAGCAGCCACGCATTAAACCGTGACACCGACACAAAGACGGGATTGTCTCATGAACACCAGATAGCAGAAGCAGAAAGAAAACACAATGGAAATGGAAACGATCGACTTGCAGCATCTGCATTTCAGCAGTGAGCGATATGAGCCCTGCTCACACTGATAACACACCTGGCAGCACAGAAGGGAGACGATGCTATTAATATTTCTGCTCATTTCTGCACAATAGCGGAAACCAAAGAGTGCTGTCAGCAGGAGAGCCTCAGGGGGCCACCAATGCCCGAGTGAAGCAGTAACTCAAGGACAGCTCTGAGGAGTTTCTAAATTCACAGACTTGGTGCTAATTGAGTTAAAACCAAACTTTTCTTTATTTCGTCTTTGAATAGGATAGCTGACAGAAAATGTGTGTTAGTGTATAGCAGGTTGGGACAGCTAAAGCAGAAAGGAGACTAATATTTGCCTTCTATAATCATCTTCTGTCTGTGGAACTGGACATAGTGCACAGGAAGCACGTATAACAAAAACACACCTTCATGGTTTAATATTTCTTTTCTGTTTTCCAATATCACAGACTCACAGAACAGCTGAGCTTGAAGGCAAGCTTACAGATCCCCCAGCCCTGCCGTGTGCTGGCTGCCCCCAGCTCAGGCTGCCCAGGGCCTATCCATGGCCTTGGGCACCTCCAGGGATGGGGCACCACAGCTCTGGGCAGCACTGCCAGGGCCTTGCTGCCCTCTGACTGAAGATTTTCCAACCTAAATCTCCTTCTTTTAGTTTAAAGCCCCCCATGTCCTGTCACTATTAGACTGTGTTAAAAATTGCTCCCCTCCTGCTTGTAAGCACCCTGCAAGTACTGGAAGGCAGCAGTTTGAGCTCTCCCCAGTCTTCTCTTTTCCAGGCTCTGCAGCCCAGCTCCCTCAGCCTTTCTGCACAGGAGAGTTGCTCCAGATATACCAGTATTTATTTTTTTTTTTATTTCCTCCCCTATAGCCCCTGAGACAGAGGATCTGCAGACAACTTCCTTGTACAAATGAAGAACAAATTTGTGTTCCATATGCTACTTTCACACGTTTTTATTACAACCACTCTACAGCGATGCTCCAGCTTCTGCCTCTTCTCTTGACCTGCTACAGAACAGCAGGAACACTCAGCTCCCCAGCTGCCATGGCCAGTCCTGAACTTTGCTGCCATCACCAACCAGCTGTATCAAGCAGGTTGTAAATGAGAAGGAGGAATAATACCAAACAAAGTGCACAGCTAAACTTGGGATATGGAGAAAAGGAATGAAATTTGTTAAGGAACAGAACCAGATGAAGTCATGGCTGCTTTTGTTTCTCTTTGGCACAAAAAGCTGAGAACAGAACAAAGAAGCAGCATATAAGCACTGATGGCTTCAAAGAAGTGGTCGTACCAGTGCCAGTACTGAAGAGTACACAAGATCATTAACCAGCAGAAGTTAATTCTAATGCAGGGAATCTAAGGATAACGAAAGACCTGATAGGAACCTGCTGGTGTTTGGGGACACCATGCAGTGTCATTGAGCTACAAAGAGGGAAAGAAGGGCACAAGGCTTTCCTCATTTCAGTACCAGGCTGCTCAATTGGAAAAGGTCAGCCGGACTGCTAGGACACACAGGAATGCTTTCCCAGGGCTAAATTTAAATGTACAATGACCAACAAACTGAGAGGCATCACAGCATGTATCCAGGAAAGGCAAGCACACTTTAATGAAATGAAGAGTTGAACAGCAAGGTATTTCTGCCACCCATCTCACAGGGAAGCGATCCAGGTCACAGAGATGCACAAAATCCGCATATGGTTCACTGACCTGATGAACATACAGCTCTACAAACATCTGTACCGGCCCTTTTGGCACAGAAAACATCACTGAAGCAGAATGTCCTGCAGGAGCATTAGCAGTATATATTTGGTTACCATGAAAGCACAGTCTGCAAGGAAGTCAGCATCTCCTCATGGCTGTGTCCAAGCAGTACCTGTGGCAGACAGCTCTCAGCATGCCAAGTCGTGCCGGGTGTCTGGCAGCTAAACAAGTTCCCAGATCACACAGGAACACCAAAGCTTGTGCTGGTACAAAACACGTGAAAACACAAAGCTATTAAAGGATCCCAACTTTGCTCTGTATTCCTCCTTCAAAAGCTCTTCTAGCTATGCTACATTAATCTCTCATTGATTGGAATTTTTTAAGTGCTTGATCTGTAAATACTTGAACCATAGCAAAACCTGAACTCTCTCTCCTTATCGATACCACAGGAAGGTGCTTTCATCATAACCCATGGGCCCTGTTTTACAGAACTTCCCATTGTATGCAGAGGGATCACGCTGAGCCCCAACTCATCCCAAAATGACCCCAACCCCTCCAGTCACCCCTCACAGCTCCACCTCCTGCACACACCACCACTCCTGAGGCAGGACACAGATCTCCTGCCCTGACATGCTGCACCTAAGAGCCAGGAGAAGCCTGATGCAAAAGCCAGATGGTGGAAACATCTCCCACTGCTACATTTCAGTGATTAAAAGGGATGGAAGGAAGAGGGAGCAAACTTCTGTTGGGCTGCAGAGCAGTACAACCATAAGCTGCATGCCCAGGAGGGCACAAACACTGCACTACGAGTCTGAATTCTTCAAAGCAGGATTCGGAGCAGAGAACTGCTGACAGAAGCAGAACGATCGGAATCACAGCAGCAGGAGCCGCCATCTCAGCACTGCTTTAATGGCCGCTGGTGATGCGTCTCCATGGCAGCCAAGACTGCAATGAAACTGCTGCCTGAGAAATTATGGGTCTGATGATGGCAGGGCTGGGAGACTAAACAACAAGCGTTCCAGCTGCAGCAGTCTGGCTGTCTATGCTTTGTGTCTACATGAGATACTGGAGATAAATAGAAATGAAAACCTCTGTCAAATTTGGTCCATAACAAAGCCCATCACTGAGCCTCAGTGCCTCACACCACTCTGGTCAGATGAGGGCCCAGAGCAGAAAAGCCAGCTGCAGAGCTGTAGTCAGAAAACCCAGGGCAAGGACTTCTTAGCAGGTTCAGGTGGCTCAGGGACAAGTGATTTGATGGTGGCTCTAAATAACCTTCTGCACAAGTCAACAGCTTCAGTGCTGCCTGCCCCCAAACTGTCCAAGAAGCATGGGCTGCACCCTTCAAAGGATTCAATGCCACTTCAATGAGAACATCATTTTTCATTGAAAATCAGTATTGGGCAGCTGAATGCTTGGGTTCCTGCAGAACCTGCATCTTTCGAATGGATTCCAGCTGAACATGGTGAGTCAAAGAGCAGACACAGGGAGCTGGGACACCCCCCTGTCTACCTTTGATGACAGTCAGATCAAAAATCCAGATGACAATGGGGATAGAGCTTGACATTAAGATAATTATCAATTTGACATGTTGAACAAATGGCACTAGGCATACCTTGCTTCCAAAGGGATGAATTAGTACACACATACCAGCACAGACTGTCTTGGGGTGATGTTCAGGTTTTCCAGTATTAACTCCAGAAGTCCCAGGCTGTGCACAAAGCAGTAACAATTCCCTCATCTTACCAACACTGCCTCTGGAGGTATCTGCAGGATCTAGGGCCACTTATGCTACAGTGAAACAGAAGGCTGCATGGAGATTACAGATTAACATAGGTAACACAACACCTATAATGGCATAAAGCCTAATTTTAGCTGTTTATTGGAACAAAAACATTAATCAGTCAGTGTTAAGATGATTAATGCAGTTAGATTAAAAATAGAAAATCTATTCACCTATTTAAGAAGTAAACGCCGTACCTGGCAGTTAATCAATCTTTTATGCCTCAAGTCCTTAGATGCTTTAAGCAAACAACAGACTGATTCTCACTGCCAAAGGCTCTGCATGAAGACTACCTGAACTGCAGCTGTCCTGCCACCAGAAGCCATGCAGCTCCTCCCTAAGAGGGGCATCCACAGACCATCACAGCAACAGAACAACCACAACTGCTGTGGTGAGCAGGACCTTGGAGGAAAATCTGAGTTACAAAGAGGCAACAAAATTCAGCACCTGGAGTAGCAGATTTCACTCTGTGCATGTACTGTAACAACTGTGAATTCATGAAGTTTTAGTCACAAATCTAAATTCAATCAGCCCATTCTGTGTATATGCCTGCCGTTCAGCTATCACACTTAACGATTTGCTGCATATTGTGATAATAATTGGAAAGAATTTTAATGATGCCTCAGGAGACGTGCCTTCTCCAGCAGACAGAGACACGCGGTCCATCTGCATCTTTCAGTCCAATTTTCCTCTGAAGCATTACTCACATCAGCCAACCTACTACACACAGCAACTCTCTGGGCTGCAGTAATTCTTAACATTCGGTGTTCATCATTTCCTGCTTTTAAAGCCACATACAGAACCAACCAGGAATGCAAGAGCCCAACGATGACCTGCTCACAGACACTGATGTGAAAAAAGAAACGCTGGTAATGCCAGGAGGCCAGCATTTCAAAAGTGCTCATTTAGGGAGATGAGGAACACTGTCACCAGGGCGAAGAACGTAGCTCAAAGCACAACCTGTGCTATGAAATTCCGCTGTAATGCAGGCACTTATTAAAATGCTCAAGTAGGAGATTATAATGTAAAAATATAAAAACACAATCAAGCTACTACAAACCAACAGCATCATCATGCCTTGTATTTTTCACAAGTAGCTGCCCACTGGATTTTGCGGTGTGAAGTTAAAAGGATTGGCTCTAAGTATTGACTTTGAGACTTATCACAGATGGTTTTCGTAACAGCAGAACTGGAATAGGAAGAAATAACGTGAAAGCAAGCTAAAGAGCTGTCAGTCCTGACAAGGTAGCATCTGCAACTGATTCTGCACCGACTTTTGAGAAGGACAGCCAAGCTTCATACAAACAGAGCCATGTAAAAGATACAGCAGTTGCCAATGCTTTCATAGTTTGGACACTGGAAAAAGAGAAAATAAGATAATAAGGGTCCAGCCTGCAGTGGGGGTCTCAAACTTAAGCAGAGTTACAACCACCAAGTTACAGCCATGTCTGCATCGAGATCTTGTCTCAGGTGAAGCAGATCGTATGTACTTTTGCTGCCAAGACTCTTGGTCTGTAACAGGGGGGCCCAAAAAACATTCCTTCTCTGCCAAGCCTGCTCCCATGCCTTGAAGAAGAAACAGGGAAAAGCTAACTTCTAGTGAGCAGACTGTTCTACATAGAAACTGTAAGGAAGATTGACTTTTCAAGCAGGATTACCACGCCCTCCTTCTTTACTTAAGCATCATTTACTAGATCTCTGCTTACAAAAACTGCTTATTAGTCACCCGACTAATGAAGCACACGGCCGTCCTCAGCACCAGCTGGCTCCTCTACCACGTCAGTTTGATGCAGCTGCCATCATTAACTTCCCAGGGAGAGCTCTTCCACTTCACTGGGGAGCAGATGACAATCTGGCCCACTCACATTCACTCCCTGGGTGCCCATCACAGCAGTGTCTGTCAGCCTTTCAGTCAGGGTGTTTGCACTGATGGTTGGGAATACAGCTTTCTGCACCCACCAAAGCACAGGTCTGCTCCCTCCAACCACTGCATACTCTCATGCTCTGGAACAACAAACCTTCAGCAGAGGGGACTTCTGGTCAGGAGGGAACAAGTCAGTGGGCCACTAAGTGCCTCCTTACAAAGGATCCCAGAATTGCTATGCAACCAAAGGAAGCATGTTGGAGCTCAGCAAAGCTGCCTGCAGCAATTTGTGGAACGCTTCTCTAAGCCATGACGCAATTAACCGCCAAGAAAGTGCTGAGGTAGGTGGAATTAGGAATTATAACAAATCAAGTACATAATCCTACGCCATTTACATTGAAAACAGCTAAAGTGCTTGTAACTCAGAGTGCTGTAAAGTGTTTACAATTTTATTGCAGAAGATGATGCCTATCCTCCAAACAGGATAAATGAAACGATCCAGCTTCAGAGCAGGAACGCACTCAGAAGAGAACAGCTCCTCACCACCCACCCCCAAAGTCACAGTGAACATTCAGCACCGCTGATAGAATCACAATTACTCTAGCTCTTAATTAGTGGGTAGGAAACGGGCATCATTGTATCGGCACGGAGATCACTGGCTTCACAGAACACTTTCACATAAAAAACATCAGTGCAAGAGCTTTGTATTCCTGATGCAGTAACAAGCTAATTGGTAGAGAAAGAAGAGTAACTTGCTGCTTTTAAAAAATTATGAAATACTGTCTATTTCCTCAGCATCAGATCAGAGAATGAAGAGCACAGTGGATCAGACAGTAACCATCCTTGAAATGAACTGACATTGCCATTCTCCCCCTTCTTGTCCCAGAGCCTTCATCCTCCGAACTCCATTGTCAGAATGTTATCTTCCCCAAGCTCAGTTACTGTTCTGTAACAAAAAGCAAGTGATCTCTTTTAAGCCACCAAACTGTAGAGTTTTAATTACCATAAAACTCCTGAGACTTCTACTTTTTGAAGAACAAAGTTGAAAAAGAAAACCCTCACTTTCTATTGGATTTCTCTTAGAGTCTATTTAAAAAAAAAAACACACATAAAATCCAAAATAAAAATCTCAATGCTCTTCCTAAAAGACCGCGAAGGTAAAACAGGACAAGACCTTATGCTTAAGCTACTGTCAGAAACAGAACATTATTTAGCATTCTCCAGCAGTGCTGGTATAACATCAGCAGGGCCTCGGCTACTGAAGACGATGGGAGTTTCTCCAGAAGCTCAAACGAGTTTTAGGTTGGGCTGCTGCACTCAGAGAACACTGCCAGTTAGTGAGGAAAGCAACACACAGACCCCACAGAACGCTTTTAATTCCTGCCAGCTACACACAATACAGAACTAAGGAAAATATATAAAAAAAGACATCTGTATTTAAAAGAAACAACCAACAACCCACATCATCGTGCAACCAGCTGCAGTGCGATGTGCGACACAGTGACCTAATGCTGAAAGATTTTGACCATTCTAATAGCTGGCCCTAATAACATTCATTACAACAGAAAGAATGCACGACAAGCGAGCACCAGGCTTCCTTCCCAACCACTGCATGAGGGGTCACACTTGGTTTTTAACAATGGAAATGCTCCACGTTTCAAAATATCAGGTACTCCTTCACAGTCAAAGCTGAAGCACAGCTGGTGCCTGTACAGCGATTTTCTCCCTCTAATGTGACTTTGATACCAAGATGTGTTAAATCTTTGATTTTACTGGCAGATGCTGACTGTATTTGCCTAACCTCTGAAGTTTGCTGATTGACAGTGTTAATGTATCTTTTTAATAGATGAAAAGGGAAATGACAGCGTTTGGCTCACATTCAAGCACATTTCTTAATAAGTGCAAAATACCCTACAGCTCAATCTGCCTTTCATACAACCTGCAAAATCTATTCCTTATTGTGCTGCTAATAACTGCTGGCATACCAAAGGAAACAGGAGCTGGATGGGAATGCCTGGCTGCAGGAGCTGCTTCACTTCCTGAAAAGACATCTGCTTCCTTCCTGCGACGATCGGATCTCAGACATCCCAGGCAGAAGTTAAACGTTGCTTCCAAACCATTTCTCAGCTCCTTCTACATCAAAGCTCAGCTCCAAACCTTCTGAAAGCAGCAGCTCTGCAGACACGAGGGCAGAGATCCCAGCATCAGGGCTCTGCGTGAACTGCTGGCCCCAGTGATGCCTCCCCTCATCTTTTGAAAAGCACCTTCTGCCTTTCTGTTTATCTCAGGACACCGTGTGTGCTCTCTGTGACAAACGTGAATGTATTGCTGGGTACCACAGCCTTGAGTTCCCTTCCACACAGGGTTCATAACCAGGTACATTTCTCCCAGGTATGGAGTACTCAGCGCAACACTGTTGTGTGCCATCACCGGGTAGTGCTGAGGCTGTCATGGCTTTATTGATGACAAAAGCAGAAGCGGTATCCCTGCAGGCACTGCCTAGAGGCAATGCTATTGTTTGCGTTCACATCCACACTCCTGTGATCCTGGCAGTGCTGCCAGCAAGTGGGCAGAGCTGAGTGTTCCTCTGCTCAGCACTGCAGAAGCCACAGCTGCAGGTCTGGGCTCCCCAGCACAAGAGATACACTGCAGAATCCTGCAAAGGGCCACAAAGATGACGGAGGGACGGAAGCCTCTCTCCTATGAGGAAAGGCTGAAAAGAGCTGGAACTCCTCAGTTTGGATGAGAGAAGGCTCAGGGGATCTCATCAGCATCTATAAATATCTATAAACAAACAAAATTCCAGCCACATTTTTTTCTTTCTCCCATCTCCTTGGGCACTATCTTAAAGCCTCCCTAGGAGAATAAAAACCTCTCTGATAATATAATTTGTTACTGACGTCCAAAGGAAATTGGAGATAGTGAGGAATTTCCTGTAACACAATTCTTCAATGATTCTTTTGAATAAATAGACCAAATTCAACAGAATTGGCATTGAAGCATTGAGCCTAATGACAAATCTTTTTTTTTTATTTATTTTCACAAATGTCAGCTACAACAGCGACCACCATGCAGGTCCAGAAGCCAACGAGAGGGCATACAAGTGTCTAATCAAATTCAACAACTGCTGGCTCCAACATTTATTTTGCAAAATAGTGAGAGCAAATGCTGAATTTTAAAGGAGAACTGCTTTTCTCAACACAGAGCTGACTGCTGTGAGAAGGCCTGGCTGGCTGTGCTCGGGACTCTGACCAACCAAAGCTCACTGGGATGATAAGATCGCAACAATGGAAGCTGTATTTCCAATGTCTGTTACTTTTCAAAGTCCTGTAACATCATTTAACAATAGTAGTACTTGTGGCTAAGAAATTCCCTGCTATGCCAGAACTCACGGCTTTACGGTCTCAGTACTTCACAGGTGTAATTATGAAACCAGAACTCCCAGTGGCAGAAAGGTACCAGGGACATGCCAAGAATGCAGCAGGTCTGGGAGTGGGGATGCTATGGTACGTGCTTCACATTTTGGCAGACTGGCAGCAGGGTTTCACTACATGCCAGGTATGGGTCTCCATCTGAGGAAGTTCTACGATTCACAACACAAAAATTCAAGAAAGAGCTCTCCAACCATAACAGATTAACATTTAAATGGAAAATGGGATGGTGCCAACTCCTAACAGTCTGCAAAGTCCTAATTAACATGAATAACACAGCTGGATATTTTATGTATCAGCCTCCTAAGTCCCTTCTTCCTGCCACTTAAGAGTAAAAATAGTAGAATGTTTTATGGAGGCTAGTTCATGGCTGGCTAGGTGCAATTCCGTTTTCAGAGAAGGCAGAACTGCCAGCTCCTTGCCCTCATCTCGATGGGAGGTGTATGGCTACTCTGCATTACCAGTGTTTGCTGAAGGAAGTCACAAGACAAAGTTCACCATAGAAACACAGATATTTGGAAGAATTAACGTTGTAATTGCCTTGCCTTCTGGTCCTGGGCTGCAAGGTATACAAGCTGATGTTCAGCTGATATTCATCTCCTGGCAGGGTAGAAGCTGAGAGTAACTGAAAATAATGACAAGGTAAAAAAGAAAAAATGAAAGAAAAATTGCTTACTTCACCATGAGATCAGACTGCTATTTTATTGCTCTGATGGCAGTTTAGTACACAATGTGTTTTGGCATGCTCTTCTACAAATACATAGCATCAGAATTAATTTGAGGAGGCAGATTCCCACAGCCAGCTCCCAGTACTGCTTGATTTTATTCAGGTCTCGTATCAGCAGAGCTGTCAGAGAAGTGCCAGAGATGAGAAGCCCCAGCACAGCTAGATTAACTCCAAGAACTGCTCACCCACTTTTACATCAGAGAACCCAGGCTAAAGGGCCTGCCCTCTCCAAGCAAGTGTATGCCCAAGGACAGGCCAATACAGCTCTGTCCGAGCAGGATCCAGGACAACTGCACAACAGCTGCACTGAGCATCTCTGCACTAGAGCTCCTTTTACAGAAGAGAAGCAAAGACCCTCCTCTGCCTGCATGGAGGCAGCCCAAATCTATACTGGTCACTACTACACCAAACATAAGTGGTTTCCGCATTACTATCCCTAGCTCTGTGTCTCCCAGTAATGCAAGCAGCTGGTTTGGATACAACTCTGCATCCCCAGGTACAGAGCCTTCCCTGGTTCCTTGGCAGCAGCTCCAGGGCAGCTATAACCCTGGCACAGAACCCCAAACAGACCAAAGCCAAGCCTGGATTCCTATGGCACAGTCTCAGCCCTACCTGCGGATGCCCAGCAGCCTCAGGATCCTGCTTCACACTCTTCTCCTCTTCTTAAGGATACATCAGTGTTATGCTGTA
The DNA here is from genome assembly GCF_023343835.1 of Lagopus muta. Taxonomy (NCBI): domain Eukaryota; kingdom Metazoa; phylum Chordata; class Aves; order Galliformes; family Phasianidae; genus Lagopus; species Lagopus muta. The sequence goes on along the minus strand of NC_064449.1, from coordinate 5,071,842 downwards.
CTCCAGAGCTCTACCTGAGGGAGCAGCTCACTCTGCAGAGCTGCAGTCACTTTGTGCTGTGCCTATGGCCAGAAGCGTGCTGCTCCTTAGAAGTTAGAGTACAGCTACAGATAGGCCCAGTTTCTGCATCTCAATGACTTCTTCCTCTAAAACAAACTCTTTTAACAGAAATTCAAGTGGATGAGCAAGATTAAAAGGGTGATGTTAGATGTATCAGCAGGATACCGGGACTATTGCGGGTAATGTAGGGAGACTGCATTAATCTCCTAAAAGGATTCAAATGCTGCATCTAGAGCAATTCCACTCCTTAACAGGAACAAATTAAGACAATTTCCCTTACAGAAATTTCCATAATTACAAGTAATTATCTTGTACTCTGAAACTCTTCAGTACAGCCCTTATAAAAGGGTGTTCCTATCTAATGCTCTATTTAGGAAATACAGGAGGAATTGTTTCATGGTGAATTGCTTGTTGTCATCACACCGATTAACCCTCAGTTCTGCTCTGTCAGAATACAGGTTGATCTCCAATAAGAACAATAAATTGTCCATCTTCAGTGACCTAAAATTACATTATGAAAACCTAAAAGACACAGACCTTTAGAAAGGTATACAGAGAAGAATAAACCACACTCACAAGCTAAATCAAAGGAAAATGAAGTTATAAGGGAGTGTTATCCAACAGAATTATTTTCTGCTGGTTAATTCAAAGGTTTGAAGACAGCATTCTGACATGCATTCTTTTAGGGCAACATGGACAAGAATGGCAACAGCTGTTACAGTATTCCTAGACCCCAGCACCTCCCCAGGCAGCCTGTGCAGCACCCAAACACTCTTTCACAGATTTTTCCTAATATCCAACCTGAAATGCCTGACAGTTACAAACCGAGCGTCACATTCCATCATAAAGTGCAAGCAGTGAGGCAAAGCTGACCAGGACTGCACAGGTTTCTCGACAGGGCTTGGCAATACCTCATCAACAGAGACACTTTGTGAGCAAGTCCCAGCACTGACCAGCTTTCTTCTTCTGCCCATTCCTCACTGCAGTATGCAGGGTTAGCATTCTCCCAGGTTCTTCCATTGTACCTAATCAGAATTTCCAGTATTCTGTCATCCACTGCTTCTCATCTGCCCACGTGCCACACAGAAGAGCCTTGTTCACTTTCCTCTACAGCCTCCTACCAGGTATCTCCTACAGCTCAGACAAGGCTGAGAGCAGACTTTACTGCCTCCTTCCTAAGGCTTCTTCCTTCAAAACTGAAAGAAAAAAGGAAGAACATCAGTCATTTTCACCTGGCACAAGCAGAATCCCTGAGCTGGAAAGGCAAACCCACAAAGACCAGAGCACTTGCTCCCTCACTAAATCCTCACATAGCCGATGCCTATATTGCCTGTGATTCACTCATCCGCACAGAAAGGAGCTTTGGGATCAGCTCGGCTCACGCTCTTTTGCAGAAATTATTGTGTCTTGCAAGCATTTCTCAGTCCTTTTTCTCTATTTTACAGAAAACTCTCATTCCACCACGCAGCACAGTGGGAAAAGGTTACTGCTGCACAACAGCCGATGAGGAATCGTCTCATTCAGCACCTCATGGAAAAGAATTCCACAACCTGTGACATTTTACAAGCGATACAATACAGATTGCATTCAGTGTGTTTTCCCAACAGTGCTTCTGCATGACACGCCACACAAGCGCAAATACCAACAAGAGTAAGGCTGCAAAAGAAATTCTGTTGTTTCTAGAGAAATAAACAGAGATTGTCTCATAGAAAACTGTGAGCCACGCAGGGAGTGAAGAGCTCCTCCCCATCAGGCAGAGGTGGATGTGATGGCCAGGCTAAGTCAGACAGCGGACACACAGAGCCACTTGTGCTGTGCAAGGAGAGCTCAAAAAGGAAGTCTGAGCTTTTGGATCCTATCGACACGCTGTTTAAAAGGAACAGTGACCAGGACACAACGCGCTGGTGCATTTGTGAGCATGTATTTACAATCCCAGTGTAGCACTCGTATTATACAACACTACAGATCCAAGGTTGAAGCAAATAACACAGGTCTGTATTACTCCGCGGATCAGTAACAAAGGGGCAGGCTGTTGATTGCTATGCTGCTATTCGCGATGTATTGGCTTGTTCACACAGCTCACACCTGATCTGGTCAGTCAGTGATTTCAGCTTTGTCCCATTCAGTCATAACTGAACAGCAAATGATCTCTGCAAAGCCCAGTGGATGGGGTGGGCGGAGGCCAGCCCTCAGGGCAGCATCCTGCAGTGAGTGCTGAGCACTGCCCTGCACAGGGAGCAGAGGGCTCAGCACCGCAGGGCGGCACACAGCACCCTCACCTGTCAGCTGAAGGCACCAGCATGCCCTGTGCACCACGAGGTGACAGCTGTCTATTGATAACCACCAAACAAAGGAGTTCAGCTTTATACACAGGATGAGCCAACTGCACGCAACCCCAAGGAAGCATGTTTTAATAACGGTAAAAACAAAAACTCTTCAATGAACAAAACACTTTCAACATTTCATGAAAAGATTATCAGGGGAAAGCAAAAGAATACGAGTGCAAATCTAATAAATCAAACCAAACTCCCGATTCAGTACAGCAGCACACACAGCTGTGCAGTACAGCTCATAACTGACAGCTCTCCTGTTTGGATATTCCAACAGGGCAGCGGCAGACAAACAGCCTCCCGAAGTCACTTGGCAGAAGGGACCAGCAGCCGTACACAACCAAGGGCTGCAGGAACACCAGCTACCAAATCTGCTTTCTCGTTTTGCGAGAACTGTATCGATCTTCCTATTAACAAATGGAACAGCAGTGCCATTGCTGAGTGGTTTGCATGAGTCATTTTCCTGAAACTGCTCTGTACAGCACATGACTGCAGCACTACAAAGGCCGGGCCAGCAGAAACCCCGGCTGCGCTCACGTGAGCCTGCTGGCAGCAGTGACAAGAACTCCATCTCTGCTGAGATTTTATTGGTACAATACTGCAGCTGAAAACAGAACCTATTCCAACATGAACAAAGTTTCCGTCACATCGCAGCAAGAGAAGGAATTATTTTATGCTCAGACTAATAAGATGCTCCATAGCTGAGATGGATTTGAACTATCATCTGAAAGCTCCACACGATCAAACAGGGCTGCCCAAAATCCAATTCGTGGACTTTGGTGGACACCAACAACTCGGAGGAAAAAAGTCCCATCTGACACAGTGACTTCAGCACTCAGAGAGCCAACACTGCAGAGTGAATCCTGACACCCGAAACGGAATCTTCCAGAGTCGAGGAGCCCAGCCAGCAGCCAAGACAAATACTGCAGCAGTTCAGCCGATACTGCTGTAACTATGGCCTGGGGGGGTTTCCATAGCCATAACCACAGAGCGAGTGCATATTCAGTCGAAAACAGTAAAAAACAGACGTGTAAAAATCTATAGCTTGTGGACATCTCAAAAGTAATTTGAAGGAAGAGACAGAGAGGCTCAGAAATAGCACTGGAGCCCCACCAGAGCTCAACCTTAATCTATTTATTCTGCTGAAGACACAATGACTCGCAACAAGAACTCCTCTCTCTCGCTACAAGGAATTGTCTGCTAGAAATGAACTGAAGAACAGCGTCAGGGAGGCGGGATGGAGGTGAGGTACGGCAGTGCGGAGCGGCTCTGCTCGGGATGCACCACAGCACCGCTCCTTCCAGTGCCCAGCACTAACACGAGAGACGCTCTCATGCATTTCACATATGATTTCTATTTCTTCCCTGATGTAAAACACAGTATCACACATCGTGCTACAAAGAAAGAAGGAATCCTGCTGGTTCAAGCAGGTTTTTCCAAGAGAGAAAAAAAAAACAACAAACAACCAACATAGAAAACGTTTAATAGCACACAGCTGCCAGGAGCAGGGGTCAGAGCTGAGGAGGGGCGGCACCGCACATTCACTTCGCTAGGTTTTCCCTTAGAAGAATGTCAATAAAAAGCGGTGCCAAGTGCGCCTGAAAGCCGCTCCGCGCCGAGTCCAGGAGCCGCCGCGCGGCCGCCCCGCGTTGCAAACGCAGCGCGCCGACAGGGAGACCCTCCGTACGGCGTGACACGGCCGCTGACCGAGCCCTGCGAACTCCGCTCCAAAAAAGCAGCCATATTAGGAAACGGCCCGAAAAGGAGATTTACGGCCCCGCAGCCCCAGCTCCGCTGGCACGGGGCGGTGCGGGGAGCGGGGGCAGCCCGGGGCGGGGCCAGCGGGACAGAAGCGGTGCGGGCGGACGGGGCAGCGCCGCGGGGAGAAGAGTGGAGGGGACGGGAAAAGGAAAGGGCCGGGGCCGCCGCGGGGCTCTGCACCCGGAGCCTCCTCGCCACTCACCTTCTTCCGGGGCTGCCATTTCATCATATTTGTAGAGCAGGGACAGGGAGCATCAAGGTCGCGCTCGGGTGCCGGCGACGAGCGCGGCGGGGCCGCAACGCCCGCTCATGCTGCCCGGCCCCGCCGCCGAGCCCGCGGGAGAGCAGCCGCCCGCGCCGCGCGGGCCATAGGAGCGGGCCCAGCCCCGCCGGCACCGCTCACGCCCGCGGCCCCGCGGAGCCCGGGCGCGTCGCGCGGCCGCCCAGCGCTGCGCCGCGTGTGGGGCGAGAGCCCGGCCCGGCCCGGCGCCGCCCACCGCTCCGCCGCGCACACGGAGGCGGCCCCGCGCGCCCCGCCCCCGGCCCCGGCCCCGCCCCGAGCCGCGGCCCCGCGGGAGCGCAGCGGGCGGTGCCCGAGCCTCGAGGCGCGGCGAGCTGCCGGGGCGGCCCGGCTCGGCTCACGCGGTGTGGCCCGCCGCTCGGCCCGGCCCCTACGTTACAAATCTAGCATCGGCAGCTCCGGGGAGCGCCGTAAACGGCACGGGCAGTATTTGAGTAGAGGGAACAATGTCATCTGCCGTGATGCTGTCAAAAGAAGCTTAATTTAATTAAGGACAGATTGCAAAAAGTGCTGTTTTGACAGCACCGACAGGAGGCTGGTGAGACTTCTTCTGAATGAAGATAATTACCAGGAAAGAAAGCGGGAGCAGTGCCTGCACATCTGCCCCAGGAGGGAAGGAGCAGGTGGACTCCCAATCTTAACTCATACTCCAGCAATTGGCATTCCCCTTATAGTGAAACTTCTTTTTGCCTCCGTTATAAAATAAATAACGTTGGCACTATTTCCAAAGCTATAGAAAATACCCAAAATTAATAATGTTTCATTCCCCTCCCTTCCTTCCCCCCCCCCCCCCCAGCATCCCTGGCTCAAGATGGTGGCACATGGCTCCATGGTTGCAGGCACTATTTCCTACGCAGGACTCCACCTCATTCACAGAGCTGACACTGTCAGAAACAGTGCAGTGAATTCCTTCTGGCAAATGATCCATACCTGTGGACCAGCAGCAGAGTTTTCCAAATACACAACAGTAATGAATAACTGTATTTGATCCCTTCAGATATTTATGTGTAACAGCATTCCAGCTGGTTAGCACAAAGCCATCCAGCAGAACACACAGACACACCAGTGTTGGCTTTTCTCCCTTTTCCTGGTAATTTCAGAACTGAAACCACAGATCTGACAGTCCAGCACTTTGTACCAATACCTGTTCCTCTTCTAAGCTACTCAGCATCCTTAGAAGAAGAAAACTGTGTATAATTAAGTCATCTCTTATTAGATCTCAGTCAGTTCAAAGAAAAAAAAAAAGAAAAATGTGTCTTTTTCAAATTAACATTGATACTGCAAGTAGGAAAGAGTCCCACTACAAACAGCTTGGTGAGCAGCCTGCATGGTATGCTAAAAGCACATGAGATTTCAGTGTACTGTGTCAGTCTACATTTCAGCAAGCAACTAAATCAGACAGCATTCAGCAGGTACATGAGGGGTTTGGGGAACAACATCTGACATTTCCCATCCCCACACTAGAGGTGCTTTGGGCTCAGTCTGCCATTGCTTTCTTTATATAAGAGAGCAATATGTAAGAAGTCAAGCTAAAGAGGCCAAGGCCAACCAGTGTTATCACAGCTCATGTAGCAGAGGGTGCACAGCACAGGCCAAGAACACAATAGGCTAGGAAAGCAATCCCAGCTCCTACAAAGTTCCCACATGTGAGCCTTTCATATTCTGCTCCATCTACATTCGCTCCCGTTGCATTTTGCTACTGGCCTATAGCATTTGGCTCTGTTCTCCTGATAATAAAGATTGATTGTTGTACGCCACGCAGCAGTAGCATGGATCATCTTCATTATTAGGTTACTAGGGTTTGTGTCTCAGCAGCTGACACTCTTCAAAAGACTGGAAATCATTTTGGAAAATACTTTGTTTAGCCAAGCAGAAAAAGCTCTTTTCGTAGGGCTGTAATCCAGGCTGAAAAAAAAAAAGCCCAAAAAACCAAAAAAAACCAACCAAGGACAGGGCTTTGAAATATAAGGATATGCTTATCTGGAAAATTCCACTGCTGACAGAAAGGAAGCTGAGAAAAATTAGTTGCTTAACACTAATTAGAGAGCAGTAGCATGATGTCGTTTAAAGCAACGCAGAACTGAAATGAACTGAAGATAAGAAGAAAGCCTGCATGTGTAACTGGCAAGGCGATTTCAAGGCTGGAGGGGCAGTGGAGGGAACTGGAACTGGCCACACCAGCTGAGGGCAGCAGCTGCCTGTCCCTAATTACAAGCTATTCACTGCTCCATTATGTGATCAAACAGGTTAACGCAACTTTAAAGATAATCTCGTGATACAGAATCATTCCCAAGTGCTGATACCTGAACTAGAACCTGCAAGGAATGGAGCACTGCACAGATGTCTTGCATGCTGGTCACAGGGAACAAAAGGCACATCTACCTTATTTGGGGCTTTTGCCCTAAGATCAGGCTGTTCTCTTAATTACTGGACCAAGTCCTGTGATACAACTCCACTCATTCCATCTCCTGTGAAAGGAACAGTGAGACACAACCTAAGCCACCCTTTGGGATTCATAACAAGAGCTCCACTCCATGCCCTGTACTGCAAGAAAGAGAACAGCATACTGCCATTTCATCATCTGTCCTTTCACAGCATAGCAGGAGGCTCTCTAGCATCTCAACTGCGAATTTAAGTATTTATGTATGTACAACTATACATAACAGAGAGAGATGTTGTAAGGAAACAAGCATTATTGCAGAGTAGAGAAACAGAGAGGGCCTTGATGCTGCACAGCCATGGTTCAGCTGCAACATCACTGTGTTGTCATCACTGGTTGGTCACAAATCTGACACAAAGCATTACATAACCTGCCACGGAGAAAATGAGCATCATCCCAGGCAACCTCAGTCCATGCAGTGTCTAAAACTTCAACAAAGATGATACATACAGAAAACAAAAATAATTTACAGGTTTCCACATGAAGAACTAGGAAGAATTTTGCCCTCAAAAGAGTGAGCCTAATGTTAACAGAATAACCATTTTGTAGAAAGGACAAATAGCAACAAAACAGAGAAAAAAATAACTCACGTGTACGGCACCGCGATCTTCAGAAGCACAGGCTGGGATGAAGGTTTCAGTCACAAGAAGAGATTTTTTGGCTGGTGAATGTTTTTATCAAAAGAGATACATGCTCTTCCAGGAGGTTACCACATAATTGCTTCACAGGCACAACATAACACTTGGATAATATATTTCTACAGCTCTCAGGGCAGGGAATACATTCTAAATTTTCACTCTTACCAAGGAAGACGGTTGCTTTCTAGCTGCTAATTGTGACTGTTACTGGCTTCAGCTGGGTCACTGTGTGATTACGAGCAGAAAAGAAAACATGTTTGGGACCTGCTTCTCATTAGGGCTCCCACTTCCCTCTTTCCATAGCAAGCACAATTACTGCTGCTATGGAGACAAGTGTAATTTGATCAAGATGTGGGTCAAAGTAATACAGGGGGGTAAAAGATTTGCCAAAATAGATCCTCCTTGCTATGCGCCCTTCCTTGGAGAAGGGACTTCTCCAAATTTTCCCTTGCTGACTTTCATCACCATCTGCTGTCCCAAGTGAGAAATTCAAAGAGTGAAATAAAGCACTGCTTGCTTCAGATCACAACAGTCGGGCACCTGATCCACCCGTCTCTGGAACGACTGAGGCTACAACAATGTCCTGCAATTATCTGCAACACCTGTAGCGTTTAGAGAGCTTGGCATCGTCCAACAAAAATGCTCTGTCTTCTCCTCTTTCTCAAGGATATTTCTGCAGATTCCAAAAGAAGGCAGCTTCAATTTGAAAAGCTTTCTTCTATACCAGAGCACTGAAACTTTGCTTTATTTTACATGACATGCTATTTATTATTTACTAGTGGTAAAAGCAACTGTACAAGAAAGCACTTCCTCAGTCTTCTGGAATAGTACTTTTTCTAAAGATCCACAATACTCCATAGTCAGGAAGGGACAACAGAAGAAGGAGAGTACTGCGGTCTGGGCATACTCAGGAGGTACTGACTGTAACTAGGGAAGAATGGCCTTGCATGTTCCAACACCTGGTAAGTGGAGCAGATTCATCCTGAGTCACTGCCATCATCCCAGATGAGCAGTCAATATCAAAGAAGTATCTTTTATAACTGAAGATGTAGCATTCAGATTCTAAGACAAAAATCCAGAAAGCCCAGACTGCTCTTTCTTAGAGCTGAGATTCCTGTGTACCTCTTGCTCTTTCAGTTTGTTTCCCTGACACCTCCATGCCCCAGAGCCACTCCTGCTGTACGCTGCGGGGACTGCAGGGGCTTTGGGCACAGAACACAAAAAGCAAATACCTGAGAGGAGACTGGTCACAAGAACCAGAAGTCAAGGAAATGAGCAGTTTCCTTAGCACCACTGGTAAGTTGAATAAAAGGCTTCACAAGTAATGCTTGGCCTCACACACGGGGCTTCTGGTCAGATCTGCATTGCTACTTCAGAGTGGACGCAGCAGGAAAAGACCTCCCTCACCAGAACTGCTGAAGCATCCTGTCCGTATGAAGCCCCCAGCTTTGTGGAATGTCCCTGCTGCTCAAATGATTAAATGAGATAGACATAAATGCACACGTACATACACTGACATATAAACTCAACTCACATTCTACTTCTCGCTCCTCGAGCCACAAACACAAGGGCTGCAAGGCAGGGGGATATGGTGAGGAAGAGTGCAGGGCAGCAGCACCAGGTACCAGCGCTGTGGTCCTCCTGCCCTCCCCACACTCTGGTTGCCAGGCAACCCCAGCCACACGGGACGGGCCTTTTAGCCAGCAGCAGCTTCAATCGTTACCACTTATTGGAAAATATCTATTTGAGAATAAAAGCAGGCACGGCTAAAGCAGAAAAGCCTGCTCTTCTGCAGTACATGGCTCGCTCTGTGGGAACTCTGAAGGTTGCAGTTTGTCTGTATTTCAGATAAGCACCTGAAACATCTGCACTGAACTCTGCGCTCTGTTTGAGTAGGCTTTCATTAGTTACTCAGTACTGGGACTCCATGTTTTCATTTTTCCAGTCATTTTTCATTTTTCTCACTACAAGCAGCTGCTCTTTATGCTTTAAATTCAAACTATAGTGACTAGAAACAAATTGCAATAAATGGTGTTTGCCTTGTTTTGCCTGCCTTTTTGCATTCAGCAACTGCAAGACTAAACGAAGCCCCTTTCAATTAAGATACTGTCTTTCCACTCTCACTCTGAGTTGCTCTGGCACCTACTGGGGAGATCTTGTGTTTGTGTAGAAACAGCCAACAGCAAAGCAGATGGCAGTAGTAACTTTAGAGACACAGCAGCACTGGGGAAGCACAGATCCACCAATAAAACAGAAGATCACAACAACCATCCAACCCCTAACGCTTTCCTAATGTGAAAACTTCCAATTACAGTTTGAAATCACACGCTCACACAGACACTGCTCCCAAAGCAGTGTTCCAAACACACCTGATGATGTGTCTAGATGAGAACGATGAGAAGAAATGGAAAAAATGGACCAAATGAAATGAGCCAGCATGTAATCCCAGAGATTGTACAGTGCTCACACACCTTGAGCAAGGAAAGACCAAGGAAACAAGAAGAATGAGCCTGTGGGCCTCCTTTGCTGGTGTGAAGAGTTTGCCATCAAGGGAAAGGATGAAGCAGACAGAGCCCACCAGCTCATTAAACAATCCATCTCGTCACTATGCACGTCAAATACGGTCTAATAATTGGTCAATTACCTAAATGTACAAATGCAACACAAACTCCTTTTCTAGACAAGTTACAGAGCTTTGTCACACTACGTACTGTGCTCATCCTGCTTCTCAGGACACTGAACTTCACAGAATTTTTAATCTAAAATTCTTTTTCATTTTCCTCTGAAAAGGCTACACAATAAAGCTATTGTATTGCAAAGGATCTGTTTTGTCAATTCCAAATCTCCCTTCTTATGCAGTGGAAATGGCAATATGTTATAACACCTATTCTGCTCTGAGCCCTGAGATTTTCACAAAAAATCCTGCAGCAGTCAGAAACAGCACTTACAGCTCTCTAAGGAGTCTTCTCCTATGATTTACAATGATAGACAGTTCTACTGCTGAACTTTCGTGTAAAATATGGAAGAAGAATTTCGTTTGTGTCTGTTCACATTTTCAGTTGGGAATTCATGAATAAGAAATGTGACAATTCATCCATATTCAGTATCATCTTTTCACCAAGCCACAGTATGCTGAAGCTGTACAGCAGCCCTTTTCTCTGTTAACAGCCATGAGAAAGAAAGGAATAAACTTAACTTCTATACAATGACAAAGTGTCTGCAGATACGCAGCCAACAAGCTCTCAGAAGAAAATTCAGATAAATCTTCAGAAAAATGATCAGAGGGCAGCTATTTCTTTAGGTTACATTTAGTGCTAAGAATGACTTCCATTGCCATGGCTGAGATAACCATTCTTACAGTGCAGAGCCACCGTGACGTGCTGTAAAGCATCACTGGAATCATCACAGCAGAGACAGTGCACACTCTGAGGATCTACATCTCAGATCCGTGCTGCTGGAGAAGCACACACAGATGGAGGTTTAACTTACACTGCCCTCACTACTGACAACACTGCCAGCCCAGATCTGCTCACAAGGGGCCAACGATGCGCACATGCCAAATCCTATGGAGTGTGGGGCACTGCAATGCTCACAGGACCTGTTCTTTACAGAAGTGCTCCTATCAGATGAGTGGCTGTATACAGTTCAGTGCACCCCACCACTTGGAGCCATAAGCACAGAAAAGCTCACTAAAAATCAGAACTGGAATACTCAGTGAGCGGGGCAAGATGCAGTTGGTTTTGTTCCATGGTGGACAGGCCAGCACCTTCCCACATCACACACCTGTTCAGAACCTGACTCGAAACATTTCTCAGCAGAAGCTGTGAAAGCGCTGAAGAATAACTAGGTCAACTGTAGGACAAGGATGGCTCCATCCTAAAGATACAAATGACCACAGCTAGATGACTTAACGTCTGGATTTTAAGCATCCAGCACTGGGAGAGCACGAGACTTTGGGGGGTATCACAGTTTTTCTACATGGAAGAGGAGTAGGAGCCAACCATGTAGCAATTTCCACCCAAGCCTGATAAGAAAACTGAGGGAAGCCATTTGCAAGAAATAAAAATAAGAAAATAATTGAGCTGCATCCACATAAGCAATGTTAAAATATATTTTGAATACATTTTAAAGAAAAAAATACTTAAACCATCCTTTTAAAAGATAATGTAAACAGAAGATTGCTCCACAATTATTTTTGCAATCAGCCTCTTATCTTACTAAATATTTATTTAGAGGAGGCTCGAAATAAATGTTGGAGTTTGCTCCATGGCAAACTCAAATGCAGTCTTGAAGACTGACATGCACTCATCTTTGCTCCCTGTTTCTCTAACACACATTTTGCACTTTTTAAAAAGCGAGATTACAAACGAGCATTCCTGAAATAGGAACACAGTGCACATGCACACAGCAGGCAAGAAAAACCAAGCCATTCCATACGCTTCCCAGCAATACCAGTGCTGACCTGCCCTCAAACCCTCAGAACGAAGGCCCTTGTGGCCATGGCACAACTCAGAGTGCAGCCCCACAACCCATCTCACGTACAGCCGCTGCTTTGGCTGTCAGCCAGAGCTGCTTAATGCCAATTACAATGAAGTCACTCTCATGCAAACATCATACAAACAGACGAGTGCCTCCATTCCACCAAGCAACTAGCAATTTTTCCACAAACTCACGCAGTTCCAAACCAGTGACCTGTGAGTCCAATTCTGTATAATACATTACCAGTTCCCTCAGATATCCAGCCAACCTGAAACTCTCCTTTTAATCTTTACATTAAAACAAATCGCAAAGTTTGTACCGTGATAAATACAGTGCTCATTGTAATACAAATCAATGGCTGGATGTGGTCTTTTCAAATCATGCCACTACAAGTACAGCTTAGTCATTAGACTTGAATGGATCAATAATTTCTGGTATTTGCTAAGTTTATGGGCTGAATTTTAAAGTAAGTCTGGACATCAAAAATCAATACATAAAAAACCCAAGTATTTATCTATATATAGAGCTTCATAGAACTGGCCCAACTAAAGAGGAAGAATTTTTTTGTTCTAAAGGCAGTACATCAGAGATGGGAAACGTGGCCACATTTCCTTCCAGAGCTAGCTTCAAGCAAGCTCATTAAGTGTAGAATCTCATATACAGCCTTCTTTATTCCTCATACCATTAGATTAAAGTAACTGTTTTAATGACTCACCATTCCGGGCTCATACAACTTCAGCATTAGCACGCATAGAAACTAAGGCTGTATTTGCCACAAACAACTGCTGAACAAAGTCATTATGAGATGTAAATGAATGGTTAGTTCTGAAAAATTTATTTCCTAGATGTATGTAAATTAGTTCATCAGCATGTTAGCATCAAAAATTCTGCCAATGCAAATGAATTGCACCTTTACATTCAATTGCAGAACCAAATGCAGAGCGACTGGGTACCAAAACAGAGGTAAGAATTAGAATAAAAAGTAAATCCAGCTTGTGTATGAATGCACCATGGCTGCAGAACAAACCATTTTAGCCTGTTACTATAAATCCCACCACAAAGAGGATGATAACAGTCATATTTTATACTTCTTGTAAGGCAGCTTTGCTATTGCTCTCCTATTGCACTTTATGACTCTGACATCAAGTTACTGATAACTGAGCTGCAACACAGAAAACACACTTAGAACTGAAAATGTAATAAAGGGATTCTATGTGGAGAAAAGATCATGGGAAGGAACTTGGACATCAACAGCTCTGACAGCACTTACTGGATATGAAATACTAAAAGACCATATATGAGAAGGAATCACCTGACCAGCACAAGCAAATCTAAGAAAGGCAAGAATGAACTAAAAGCTTCACAAACTATAAAGATCCAAGAAAGATGTAGAAAACTCTACAGACCCCAAATTCCAACACTGCGTGTGATGCCTTGTGTGTGTGCTCTATGTTAAAGCAAAAGAGAGATGGAGGACAAAAGACAAAGGAGAGAAGAAATTAGTTAGCTCATATTCTCCCTGCTCTACATGACAGTGCACCTGGAATGCCATCCAGCCTTTCCTTTTGCTACCCAACTGCCATGCTGGGAGTAGCATCACCTACATAAAGAGCTGCCAATAAGCTCATATCTTACTATTAACCTTTCAGTTAAAAAAAAATCCCTTCTAATTAATTGTGTAGTTGTCTAATTGTGTAAAGACTTAGGCCTAATAAGCAAGACTTCAAATTTATAATAATTTGTTCTTAATCACTGCGATCTGAATAGAAATAAAAGTGTCCTGGCTGCTGAGCTGCTACAGGAACCACATCCCAGATTACACAAGCTGTTCCCTAAACAGACAGCCTGACTTACTAAATCAGACATTTAATTAAGTTGGTCCCAATCCTTCCAATGCAACAAGCAAAATGAGTCCCGTCAGACTAGAAACATACCTCTGAATGATCTTTGTTCTACAGAACGAAGAGCACAGCAAACTATTTGTCTTGTATATGAGAAAGAAGATATGTTTCTGATAACACTTGTTAAAGTTTATATGTTGGAGTCTGAAGTCTGGGAGTATGGTTGGGTCTGTCTGAGCACAGTGGTATTCCCAGGACTGTGCTATTCCACTTCAAAGTTGCAGAGATCACAACTTGCCTCCTTAGTTACCATGACTTCTACTGAGCAAGTATTAAATGCAAATCTTCCAGCAAGACACATTCAACATTCCTCTGAGGCAACGATCAGAGGGTACCTTAAACAGGCCTTCAGAAATAGCACAGTTCCACAGATTCCACAGTTGCAGTTTGTGTGTGCAACTATTACAGGGTACGTACTGTTTGTACTCTCACACAGAAACCAAAGATCACTCCATCGTCAATTAGTAGTGATCATTTTAGCCTGAAAAAGTCATCAGTAAACATCAAAAAATGACACAAGTATACTAAAAAGAAAAACTCTCCTAAGCTTGAAACGTACTTTGCCTGTCCCACTGGGTTAAGAAGCTCCTGGCTGTCTGTAGGCATTCTCTCTCGCTGCTTTCCAGCAGCTTCCCTCTTTGCTTTAATCTCTCAGAGCAAAGGAAAGGAGAAGCAAAGCAAAATTTACCTCTCTATATAGCGACAATCAGGTAACATGCTGTGATTTAGACAAACAGTTGACCTCAGCGTTTAGCGGGACATTTATTTTCACTCTAAAGTACAGAAGAACGTAAAGCCAGCTCTGCTTTTATTGCATGCGAAGTGCTGTTGGGTAAGAGATTCAGCTAATCCCTAGAGGCACCTCAATCTGTAGCAAGAGGAGTGCCTTAGGAACAGAGCAGCGGCCGCACTAGAAGCTGTTGTAACCATTCAGAACAGAGTAAAGAAGGGTGGAAACTGCACTGAGTTGGTACCCTGATGCTCACCTGCTGCAAATCAGTTCATACCAGCACATCCCAAATAAGTTTTCTGGATAGAAGGGGAGCTTCTCAGAGCTCATCCTCCAACTACAGAGAAACGCTGAATAAGGCCTTCTGCACAGACTGCTCCCGACAGCAGAACCCAGGGCTCAGGAGGGAGAACTCGGCGGTGCGGCTGCACTTGGCAGCGCTGCGGCTTCAACCAGGCTCAGTACAGGACATTCTTACTTCATCTCTTGGTATCTTTATAAAGATGACTTTTCCATTTCTCAAAGTGCATTCCAGCACACACATCTGGCAGCGCACCGCAGTGTGAACAGCATTTACTAGCTCTCAGTGCATATGTTATGCATCCAATGACATCATGCACTCTTCAGTTTGCCAAAGCTCAGCCTCTACTGTACAGACCACCAAAACAGAGCCCCAGAATCCCCATGGGGAAAACAACTGACTCTCTGTCCCAAAGGTTCTCCCCTTGCAAAACCGTATTTAATGCTTTATTGGTTGCACTGTTCTCTCCTGTTCATACCCATCCTATCTCCCATCTGTACTTTCTAATCATTCCTAACTTGCATTTATTATATCCCGTCTGTAAACATTTTCTCTTTGCAGAAGGCCATAATTTCTGCGAACGCAACATGCTTTTCCTTTTACTCACAGTGTGTTTTTAACTCTTCATCCACCTGAAAACTGGAAAATCTGCATCTTCCCTGTAAGGCCATGGCTGTTTTTCACTGCTATGGGTGACAGCAGGTGATGCAGTACAGATTCATTGTTCTCTGAAGATGAGATCAATGGCTCCTCTTGCAGCGATAGTCATTACAGAAGTGAGAGCCCACCTAAATGTCTTTACCTCATACTGCAAATAAGAAAAATAATTCTGTTCTCTGAAAATGTCTGTGTTTGCTCATACATAAATCTCTCAAACCCTTTTAAAGAAAAGGAGAAGACATTCCAACGTCAAAGGCCCTCACAAGCCCAAGATGTAGATGCATATCCATGGTGTCAGGAGCCCTGAAAACAAGAACTGCCGCAGAGTGAGCCTGCCCATCTCATACCTCAGCTCTGACATCAGGATGGTTACAAATCAAAGCAAGCACAAAGCAATATTTTCCAAGATACTCATCCAGACTCCAGCAACAAAATTTTTTGAGACTTCCTAAAATGCATTTGGAAGATTATGTATCGTGTTCCTTAATGGCCCTCTCATCCCCGAATTTAGCAAATTAATAATGGAACTCAGCTACTCCTACATGCTTCTACAATATCCCAGGTTAGCAAGCACGTCCCACCACATAATTAATGTATGTGGAAAAAACACCTTATTTATCACACAGGAAATGACAGGTAATTACAGCACTGATATTCAGTCACTACCTCTGTTATTGTGTTTTATTTTTAAGGTATAACATTGGTCAAGGGTTGACTGAATTTGAAGGATTCAGAACATGTTGAAATATAGTTTCGAGCCCAGTAAACAGTTCATCACAACCAGAAACAAAGAAGTAACTGGTAATTACCTTCCTAGGAGGAAGATATTAGCAGTGCCTTACACTGGAAAATACCTGTTTTCCTACTTTGTTTCCTGCAGCATTTCCATTACATTGGAAGAGTTACCTGAACAATAACACACCCTCCAGACTCACAGACTCACACTAACTTGTAAGTTAGCATATCGCCTCCTGTGTAAAGAGTACACATATGTGCAGAAATTGCATGCAATGTATTACTTGGGAGGTGTGTATTTTGCTGTCATAACCTGTGAGATCAAGATCACTCAAAGGACTTGTAAAACTAGTATTCACCACTTGCATTCCTCTTTTTTACCTCACAAAATTTCTGCACACATTAAGGACTAAATGTATACATGTATGGGTTCACATGACACATGTGCATACACACATTTCCTCAACCTATTCCAATCTTGTTGCAAAAAAAAAAAAAAAAGAAAAAGGAAAAGGAAAAGCACACATCAAAAGACAATGGAAATCATAATGCCATTCCATGAAGCTGCCTGTGAGTTTTAAGCAAGAGCACATAGACAAACTAGCACGAGTCATCAGGATGCTGCCTTGTCCCTAAGGTGCTCATTTCCTGTGTCAGAAACAGACCATGCATGAGCCCTGACCTCAGTTGGAGGAGGAAAAGAAATCCCATCAGTAGATCAAGGAAATGAGTTTGGCCTTTCAAGAGCTCTCAGACTGTTAGAGCTCTCAGACTGACAGACAGAAGTCAGCAGTCCTCATGGTGTAGACTGTTGTGAAAAGACAACAGCAGCTGTAGGTAATTGAGGAGACTTTGGCATAGGTTCTAATAAAGCACATAAAAAAGCCAACAAAGTTGAGACCAAAGGGCAATTAGAAGCCAGAGATCGCTTGCCTGAATATCAAGTTCTCAAGTGCTACAAAGGCAGAACACTGTAGCATTTCCAATGCTCAAGCAAGGGATGCTAACAGGGACTTCACTCGCTGTGGGACACAGAGCTGCCAGGTACTACAGACCACCTCTGCTTTCCTATTGTAACTTTCACCTCTAACAGAGATGAAGAACACAGCTTCCAGGACTGATCCCACACAAATAGGCTTAATTGCCAGTTCTAAAGCTATTCAAAAGGTGGAGAAAAATTGCAACAGACTCAAGTTTCAAAACAAAGAATTCAGATTCCCTCTCGTGCAAAACAGTTTAACGTGCAACACAGCCAACTCATCAGTTGGGGGTCACTCAGAGGTTACCCACAGAAACACAACAATAGCTAGGATCTAGATGTATCACAAATTAATAAGTATGTTGGCTCAAAGCAACAGCAGTCCATAAATCCATCTTTCCCAAGATACTCCTTGCATTTCTAGATACAGCGATCCTGTTGAAATCTCCTCTGCTGGTCACCAAAGTGTTTCCAGATATCAGTCTAATGTTCCAGAAAATCTAGTAGAAAACTGAAGGCATTTGATGAATTCAAGTCAAAAGACTTTTCCTGAATGAAAAAGCAATTCTTTTCCTGCTTCCTACCTAAGTAAAAGGCTACCAAACTTCAACTACAGCATCAGGCATCAGCTAATTGTAATAATTACTTTTAATTTAGTTACTGACATCTACTTCAGAATTCACTTAGTGAGGTGAACTATAAAAACACAGTTAATGCCAACAAGTCTGAGGTAGAATAGACAAAGAACTCATTTAAGAGCACTGTCAAGTCGGGGGGGTCCAGATCAGCTGGCTCTAATGAAATCCATTTAGTGATGGCCAGCCAACAGACATGCAGCCTAAGAGAACCTGCAGATGGCTTCATAGCAATGACACAACAAGCTCGACCAGTAGCCAGGGAGTTTTTGTTACCCAGAACAAATCTCAAACTAAACTAACAGACACCAGAAGAAACCACCCATACACTCCTCCATCACTACAGCCAGTATATTGAACGCATAGATCTCAGTCAACTTCCTCATCAAGCAACAAAATTAAAACATTTTGATACTAAAAACCTCCTACAGATCTTAGGCAGAGTAACTTGTTCCCGCCATTGTGCTCTTCATGCAGAAGCAAAGTATCTACACGACATTTGCTTTTGGTACTGTACGTTACGGTAAGCATGTAGCACAGACAAGAAGTGCACAGAGGACTGGGTTTTGCACTGGTGTGAACAACAGAAATCCCCTAATTGTCTTCCAATGGTTTCCAGTTTTTAAAATGCCTGCAACATGTGGTAGAGGCCTCTTTGCTATTAAACTCGTTGTGCGTGCAGTAAAAGCACTGCTGGAGCATAAATAGTTCTCACATGGTTATTTCTGATACAGGCCTATCTATAGTGCTCCTACACTTTATTGAGGCTCCTCAGCATCTCCCCCAGAGCTCCATCCTGAAATCCTTCAGTTTGTAACCCATCTAAAAAGCAAATGGTTCAGTATTTTTATTATTAGTTTGAGTGGAAGAGGGGAGGATTAAAAAATAAGGCAAATTTTGTCAGGGGAAGTGACTGGGAGGGTGTTTTGGTTTTAAAAGCCAATTGTTTGGGGTATTTTCTCAACTTCTTAATTATAAATTTAGCTTTCTCCAGTCACTGGAGAAATATTCATGTCCTGCAATTGTTTGCAAGTAAAATAAAAACCTGTTAGATATTGTTCAAATGTTTTGGCTGTTGGGAAATACTCCAAGATTAACAATTTGTTGCATCTGGTTCCTGCATAATGCCTGTGATAAAGCACTTGTGCTTCCTGATCGCAAAGAGTATGTGATTTTCCATCCTTATCATTGCCAGCTGATTAAAAGATAGAAGATGATGTTCCCACACAGCCCTAAGTACCTCACCTACACATGAGCTCCTCAAACACACTCTCAGACTGACCCTGCAGGCTGCACAACATTTCAGGTGGGCTGTGGAAGTGTCTCATGGAAGAAGAGCCTTGGCCTAAGACACAGTGGCCCCAGTTGGGATTTGTCCATGCAGCGGGAGAAGCTGGGCCTTTGCTCAGACACTGAAGAACCAGGGCGTTCACCAAAGGGAAAGAACTAGGTAGCAAAATTACTGCATGCACCATTAGGGCTTTTGGATTCCATAGCCATGTGTACATGTTCTCTTAAGCACCTGAGGCAAAATATAAACAACTTCTTCTAGTGTGATAACATGTAAAAACCTAAGCAGAACAAGTACCCAAATCCCTACAGAGGCTTCAGTCTGTAGATCAACAAGCCCACTGCACTCCCCCTCCTGGAAGAGCTGCCTTCATTTCTCAGGTCAATAGAATACACACTTGTAACCAGCTATATCCAAGTTGTTTTCTGTTCTATGGTGTGATTTTAAAAAACATGAATTCACACAAGTTACAGTAAATTTTTAATTGCTGAAATGCAGATAGTCATTTTATACAAGTTTTAGATTTTTCTATTTTATTAAGCACCAAAACCAACACCACAAGCAACATATATACAAGATGCTTTAAAATATCTGTAGCTCCAGAAATGATTAATCACTTTAATTAATAGCTTTGAGCATTCTGAAGAGCAATTTTTATTGTTGGCACTTCAGAGAGGTGTTGTTTTTTTTCTTTTTTTTTCTTTTTTTTTTTGATGGGTCTAGTTTATATGATGAGACAGGAGGAACAAAAAGAAGAGAAACATTTAGGGGGAGTAACTGTGTAGGAGTGTAAGAGACAATGGATGTGTCTGAGCCAAAGCTGGCTTGCTGCTTTGGATCATTAACTAATAGCTCCGATTCTTACTGCTCCTCTCCAGACAGACTTCAGAATCAGCCCCATTCCTCAAAGCACCTCGGGCGTGAGACAAAGCAGAACAAGCACAGGACTGAATGAAATCATACAGAAAGCCGATTTCTTTTTTATTCTTCAGAAAATCAATTTAGATCTCTAAAAGCTATGTTTACTATGCATGCTCCTCTCATTCACATTCATTTTTCTGCTGCATTCTCTGCCTTGTTACAGCTTTCCAAACTCTTAATGATCATACACTGCAATACCAGGCATTTCCTTCTGTGATTAAGCACACAAATTTTTCTGCCCTCTGAGGTTCAGTGCTATAGCTGTCCTTTATTTCAAACAGTCACAGAACCCATTATTTCCAGGCACATGTCTGTACTGCAACCAAATCTAAGAAGCTGACATTTTTTATTTAGTACTCCTGTGCTACCATCATGAAAAATTTACTCCCTGAAACACGGTTGCATGCATTTCCTTTCTGCTGCACTCATGATAAAATGTAATTTCCTTGAATGCACTGGTAACAAAGGTAACAGCGACACATATCAACACAAAGTAAACACCAGCATGAGGCACATCCCAACTCTCTGGAGTCAAACTACTGCCTTACCCTCCTACCAAAGACGTGAACCAGCCAGAGCCGACACACATCTCCAAAGGCAAGGGAGAGGATTCAGGGAAAATGCCATTCAGTCAAATTGCAATTAGCAACTCAAGCTTGCAAGTGCAGTATGGCTCACTACTGGTGAACTACCAAGTAATGAAATGTTAAAGATGATCAAGAAGCTTATGCGCATTGTTGTGTGCTAGCTGAAGAACGATAAAGGTTACTTTCACAAACTGCCTTGGAAGGCAAGTTGTTCCTTAAAGGAACAATATCCTTCATACTTTCTATCCTAGTTGGATAGATTAGATGGTTGTTTTTTTTTTTAATTATTATTCTTACCTTGAATGGAATTGTCTTCTACAAGGTGCAGCAGTGTTTAAGGCACACGTTTGCACTTCTTTTCATATCTTAGTTTTTGTTAAAAGCCATCTGATCTTAGATACGTGCAATCCAAGAAAATTAAAATACACAGAGCTAATTTCCCACTATTTTCTAGCTCATTATTTCACAGCCTTGAAATACAAGTTCTACACTGCAAACAGCCAGTTCAAGCCATCTGAAATCTTGGCGCAAATACACCACCTGATTGTAGAAATTCACAGGCTGAGTACACAGTGAGACTAATGAGTCTTAGATCCTATTCTCAGGCCTGCCAGGAGCCAGCTGGATGGCCTACAGCAAATCTCTGTCTCTCCATCCATAAAATGTGAGCAGTAATGCCAGTGTTTTAAAATGTCCTTGATTTTTCCTAACAAAATTTCATCACTATCAACTTCAGGTTATGGCAAGCTCTCTCTTCAAAGCTCACTAAGCATGCACCGGCTAAACACAATTTTGGTTCTGTTGTTTTCCAGAATATCCAGGTCCTAAATATCTAGCTAAAGGAAAAATAAAAGAGAAATTGTCCAGCATTTGTCTCAGCATCTGAAGCATTCCAGAGGCCCGGTGAGCGACCGCAGAGCCCTGCTGACGCGGCATTCAATCCACAGGGGAGCTGTCCAGCAAAACGCCATCTGAACGTCACCATGATAACAGCAATAAAACCAAATCCCAGGCTTTTTCTTCCACGCAACACTTAGAAAAAATATTAAACTCTTGTGGTTCCATGGAACAAATGGACTCGTGAATAATTAACTTCTTGAAGAGAAGTCCATCAGCGATAAGAAAAACGCAACAGCTCAAACGAAACCTTCAGGTCAGAAGGTCCCTGAATCTCTTTGACAGCGCTCAGGAAGAAATGCTTGCCAGGGAAAGGCTCACCCAGCACATCCTGTCTCCTTCAACACCTCGTAGCGGGCATCATTTAAACAGGCTACTCCAACTCCATTACGCAGACCTTCAGTCCGATCCCACGTGGCAGTTCTGACAGAAAAGCTGACATTCACCATCTATCAGCTTTACCCAAAGGGAAGAGCAGATTCAAAGAGACAAAAGCAGCTTTATTCCATCCTTCACTGACCACCCCCAACAGTTCTCCTTAAAAAGCTGCTCTTGTTACTACCAGCATTTATTCTTTTCTAAAGAGAATAAAAATAAAAGATGACAAAGCAAATCCTGTAAGAGGAGCTTAGATCAAACTGATGTTAGCATTGGCAGTCATACTTCCCATGTTCTCAGCAGGATTTTAAAAGTACCTCTCAGAGATATGCCTAGTTTTGCTATGATCATAGAAAGACCTACTGTCTTCAGTTAGAATAATCATGAAGGCCTGCTTTTGAAGCAGACAAGCTCTGCATGTGCTGTGAAAGCAAAATCCATCGTGTTTGTCTTCTACTTTGCTTTATGACCTCATTTTAAGTCAGAAAGAACCAGCATAAGTTTAGCTACACATCAAAATGCAGCACAAGCGAGGTCAGCAATACAAGGTAGGAGTATTCAGAACTTGAGATGTACTGGGCACTCAATGCCAAGCAACAATTTTAAGCAAAATGATACAGCCATAACCACTCACTGCAGAGATATTAAGTTCAGCTGAAATGTGCATAAACAAAATTATTGGCATGTATAGCAGAACAAGAGATAAAAAAATAACACAGATTAATAAAGAAGAATGCTAGTTTCCATTACTTTTCTTAGCAGTAACACTGACCATCAAGTCTGTAGTCCAATGGAACACAGCACAGGTCAGCCCAAGACTCTGTACTCTAACACCACTAGGATTAACAACAAACTTGCAGCACATTGCATATGCCATTCCTTCTCCAAAACTGGATGTACATTTCAAATGAACACAGAAATGGGTCAACAGAAAGCAATTTTGCCTAAGGATTACAGAAAATGAAGCAAGAAAGAGTCTGAAGCAAGGAAACACCCCATAACAACTACTGACTCCTAAGGCATATGGAAGATCTGTCCAAAGACTTTTTCATTGCTGCCAGTTGAAAGGAACCAGAGACACAGAGAACAGACCAGACAAGAAGCATCCTCTACCCTCTCCTTTCACACAAAAGCACTGACAGACAGACAATCTGGATACACGTGTTTAATGCCTGTAAGCTTGAGGGTTTAAAGAAAAATTACATTGCCTAAATCTTTTGTATAAAACTTCATGTTTCCCTTCTGTCATTATTTTTTGCATTTTGTTTGTGAAGGAAAAAGCCTGCAAACAGACAGCAGTGACTAAAACACAAGCTGTATAACCCACGGCAAAAAAAGGAAATCTCCTTTTTCACTCTGAATGATGGAAGACTATGAATTATTTAATGCAATGTTTCAGGAAGGTTCCTTTCCATCTCCCATATGAGATGAGGTTCAGTTAACAAAGGTTTCAAAGAACATTCTCTCTCTGTAAACATCCAGGATTACTTGGCTTTATTAGCTATATCAAACAAAAAATAAAATAAATGTTACAGGCCCATCAAGTACCTTAACTATGACTCTTACTTATGGCCAACGCTCAAGCATAAGAAAATCCATCAAACACTCGGTGTGATGAGGATATTTTAATATACTGGAATGCTAACAAAAAGGATGCCTTCCTTTTACATTTTGTTACACATCAACATTCAATTTCTCTATTTTTTTTTTTTTAAGCTGGACCCAAGACAACAGCTTTAGAATGAGAAAAGCAATACAGGAATTTGCATACCACTGCCAACTCCTGGAAAAGCCATAAGAAATTATAAAAATAACCGTACTGCACAGCTTTCAAATCTTGCATTTCATGTTTAGGGTCTTACAGTAGTTCTCTCAACTTCTACAGAGATTCAGTTGACTTCAGAAGGCAAACTTGGCATTCAGAAGGGAAGGAAAAGAAGGTAAGAGTTCAAAACTAACTTAAATCCAGACAACAAAAGCAAACAGGAATATATATTAACTACATGACAGAAAGCGTAGTATTGCTCAATTTTGTTTATTCACTTCTCTAACTTCAGGAGTAAATTCTCTACTGGTGGATAATAGCCAAATGCTTAGTAAATTATTTCTGCTGCTCCACACAGCAGGAGGGGCTTTATCATTTGTCCTCTAAAGCAAAGAAGAAAACGCACAAAGACAGCTGTGGCCAGAGGAAGACACGACCTGCTTTGTATAAAAGTTCATACTAGGACTGAGACCTAAGTGCTGTCAGGGTTGGGGTGGAGGAAGCAGTCATTTTGAGAGAAAAAAAAGATGTATTTATAGAAATAATAAGAACTGATATGAAAATTTCTTCCCTAATTCATCTGAACCATCACTGTGCTTTTGAGTCAGACAGTGCCTAAGCTTAATGCAGCAGTTTTCCCTGTTCTGCCTTCCCTGCCTTCCCATTATCACAAACACAGCACACCCTACTTAGCTACAGGGAAGCAAGACAGCAGGAATAGTTTCCTGAACAAAACCCCGGTGTGCTGAAAGGCCAGTAAGTCAAAATCGTTAGACCACACAATGCCTTCAGTTGTTAAGTAGTTCTCAGCAAGCCTCACTGCCAATTATTTGGGTTTTCTTGATCTTGGCTCAGAGCACTCAGAGCACATAGTACATACATATGCCGTATAGACACTTCGTGCTTCCTTCTGACTCATCAGTCAAGAAAATTTCCTGCTTTCTCAATTTTTAGGGTTTTCTCTTGGTGACTTGTTTCCTCAAATTCTCCATTTCACTTAATTTCCTCAGAGAGCTGTCGGGGTAGCAGGTCTGCAATGAGGACTCAGCAATGTCAAGACACGCCATGATGCAATCAGACTGTAAACCCAAACAAGAAATGTAGGTTTCCAAGGGTATTCCTGCTTATTTCAGGGGTACCCAGGCTGATCATCTCCTGTTCTTTACTGCCAGACAACCACCTACCAGCAGATCTCAAAAAATAAGGCACACTGCAGTCCTTTTCACCCACGGTGTCTAAAAAAGACTTCCTAGTGCTGCTTAAATCCTTTCTGATGGTCACAGCTACACCACAAATCCAGAGTCACTATAAATTCAGGATGCCAGCCTGCAAAAACACATCTATCCACCATATGAAAAAAATAAATTAAAAAAAGTGAGGAGCAGCTTTCTGTGACTTGATTTATCATAGTAGGAAATAGCATAAATACAGTAAAAAGTAGCAATAAAGCATAATAAGAGGGCCTAGGGACACCACAAAGAAAAAGAAGTGTGCACACCTAATGTAAATTTTAAAGAAAACCATTCTAGAAAGCATACATAAGACATGGGTGATCCCCTTCCACATGCATTACTGTCACATTACAACCCCAGGAAGCCCAATTTACCAGGACATGCATACTGGCCACATCCAGATTCAAGTCAAGGGAAAATAAAAAGCATTATGAACAGCATACACTTCAGAAAATAAATGTATCTTAGAAACATCTAAAAACGTGAATATCTGTTCCCAAGTTAGATCCTAGAGGCATTACTACGTGTGCAAGGAGTGCCCTCTCATGTGTGCTTTGTTCATTGCAGTTCTTCACAGTTCCTCAACTCGCAGGCTATGAATAACCATTACCATAAGATTTCTAAAAAAATTAATCCCCAAGGTGAGGAAATTTGCAGCATCTATGCTGAGAAAAAACAGGAATAGTTGTCTCATCTCTAAGAATAAACCGGAAAAAAAAAACACTGGAGAAGCAAGCAGCTGATGAGAAAAGTTACGTGGCACCACCTCAGGGTTAAGGTTTTAGTCTAAAAATTCAGGATACAAAATCCAGTACCATGTAAGTAGATGAAGACAATCCAAATGTCTTAAAATGACACCCAGTGGCTCTGACTCTCAACAAACGAGTAACAAGATATTTTTTCTTAACTCTTCTTGGTGTACGTTCTTCTCAAAAAGACAACTTAGATGACTCTTGGAAATTATTTATTTGTTTGTTTTTACAATTTATATAATCACAGTGAAGGGGGTTGTTCTTTTTACCCCCCACTCTGTTATATTACTGCTATTCTGTGATTTTAAGAATTTAGGGAAAGGCAAGTATAAGCAGTACATCCACACTACAGTTTTCCCTTAGCAATACCACAACCTTCACTTCTGGCACAGAGACATTAACGGAATAATTCCACTGGACTGAACTGTAAGAAAAACGTAACTCCATAAAGCTGCCAAACCACTACATGATACTCGTTATTAAAGTACCTAATTAAGGAGAAAAGAAAAAAAATGATGCAGAAAAGGACAACCCAGTGACCAGAACATAGGTTATACGAAATGTATTTCACAGATTCCCCACCTGACAGTTAAAAGACTGTTTAAAGCATGTCTACTTGTCCTAGGTCCAGAACCTAGGGCAATACAGCCACATCCACGTGGTCTAAAGCTCAAGGGCAGACATTTCAGCATGGAAGACAGCAGAGCAGTCATGCAGCTATCACAGCCTTCAGATCTATGCCAACACATTATGTGGATGCAACAGGGCTTGGCTCTATCACAAGGGTGACTAAACAGAACAGAAACATTCTTTGCCTCTCAACTTCCAATCGGTAAAATAAGAACTACCCTGCCTGCCTTATAGACAGTAAGAACATTGAATGTTATACAAAACGCCAGAAAAAAAAAATAATATATATATGTGTGTGTGTGTGTACACATCCTGTTATAAAGGGTACACGAACTTGCCATTACATTCAAGAGGATTATCAAGAAGCAGCATTAAAAATGGGAGGAACAGGAACAGAGAAAGTTGAGATAACTGCAACTCCTTAATAACAATAAAACCAGGCTCTATTAATTTGGATATACATCCCAAAAAAGACATGAAGTTAAAAAAAAAAACAAACACAAGTATAGATGGCTTAATGTAATAAGCAAAAAAAATGGATTGCTCAAAAAGGAGAAAGGGAAAAAGATTTGAAGAAGGCACTACATACAGCAACAACAACAACAAAAACCCAACCTTAACTAGTAAATACATGCAGTATTTAAGACAAGAACATACGTGGAATGCTGTGAGCAATTCTGGGTACAAGAAAGAGAGACAAACAGAACCAAATCTAGCAAAAAGGCCTCAAAGATGACTGAGGGACTGGCCTGCTGGTCATACAAACAGAGGCCAATTCCTTCCATTGTTAAACCTGGAGAAGACACAGTAGAAGACTAAACCTTACCAATGGATATGAACACCCAACAGTAAAGAAATGGAACCAGGCTCTTCTCATTGATACCAGCAAATGGACCAGATGCAACAGGTACAAACTTCAATGTAAGAAACTCTATTTAAATATAAGACAATTTTTTGTGCATGAAGGTGGTCAAACGCTGGAATAGGTTGCCCAGACAAGCTACAGAGACTCCATCCTTGGAGGCATTCAGAACCCAAGTGGGCAATGTCCTGGACAAGTTGCTCTAGATGGACCTGTCTTCAGCAGTAGGGGCAGGACTACATGACCTCCAGAGGCCCCTTCCAGCTTCAGCTCTGCTGTGATTCTGTGACATGGAAAGACAGCAACAAACGCACGAGTCTCAGGATAACGTAACACATCAAGTTCTACTAAAGCCAAAAAAATCTGCTCAACAGTTTTATGCTTGAAAAACTGGAATGCATCTTTCTGTAAATTAAGGACAGATTGTAAGCAGGAGAACAGGACTGGAAAGTTCCTTGCTCATCAAATTAAAAACAAGAGGCCTATTCATGAGAAACATTATGTGGTCAAGTCACATTCTTTTCTTAGAAGTTCTACACACAAGGGAGGATGGGCATTTTACTTGCAATTCTTGGAGAAAATTTTAGGTTGTTATGGATTACTACAGCACATGTGGATAAATATGTAAAGATACTCAAGCAGTCAGAAGTACAAGAGGATGAGCAAATGTCCCTTTGCTTTTTTAACAGGTCTGATCACACCATTAACAGCTGGAGTGAATTAAGAAAATACCCATGCAAGCTATTTCACCAAATTCCCTCACTGTTACACGACAACATCTAAAACCCTCCTGGCATTTCATACACAAAGGCTTCACAGCTCAAAATCCCCTCCTCTTTCTGTTTTGTCTTTCAGATTTCTTCATCATCTGCATAGACAAAGGCACATTTTTAAATGAAGCACAGGAAATGGACAAAGATCAGTAAGAGAAACTTGCACTGATGTGAAATGGGAGTCATTCATTCCAGTTTCTTTAAGTTTACACATGCGTAGAGCATTCTTCTCCCATCAGCTAAACTCTTCAGAGTTCCTCTCTGTAGCTCCTGGCTGAACATTAGACTTTGGTTTGAACATCCTTGTAGCCAAATACATTCAAGTCTGACAAATCATTTCATCCTTGTGAGCAAACAGCTTTTCTGATGGGATATTAAGGCCATAAATCAATACAAGAAAACAGTTAATTATTCTCACCCAAATACTGTCTGCTGTTTCCCACAGACCAAATCTTAGATACCAAGAGGTTGGGTACTCTAAAATAGAATTTCACCAGACAGCTCACGTTTGCACTCTGATTGCTGGTTATCACTCAAGAGCAGGGACTTTCCCCTCAGAGTACCTGAGGACAGGGTGGGAAGCACTGCCTCAGTATTTCTGAATTTGAACAGTACAAAACATTTACCAAATGTCTCAAAGCCACGTAGAAGTTAACCATGACTAAGAAAGGAATACAAACACAGCTAATACAAGCTATAAAAGGCAGCAAAATTGCATGGTTAAGCATCAGGACTAAGGAAATCCAATGCATTTTCTAGTTTGTTCAACGTTCAATTAACTTCTTTTTTCTTCAGAAGGAGTTTGGATTTTCCACTTGTTTGTTTTCCATTTCTGATGTTTGTATACTAAAATAAATCAAGCTGTTGTCACGGCAGGCTCAAACCATTTCCACTTCTGAAGGGACCTGTTTCCCCTCACAGTCAAAGTGATTATCAGCTCTGCCCTCAAGCTGTAGCTCCTAGTTAGATAAGGCTTTGTTCCCCTGCTGGGAAGGCTGCTTACCTCACAGCCATGAGCTCATCACACTGGGACCAGCTATTTCTCTATATCTGAGGCATGAATTTGCAACAGTTACTGAAACCTACACTTTAACACAAAATTAGACCCAAATTTAAACCATTTAAGCCACAGTATATTTTTCCAGTAATTTGAGGACAAAAACCAAACAAGACCTACATCCAAAACATCAGCAAGAACCAAGAGACTGTTCATGTTCAGACGTCAGCCACAGAATGTATCCCTCATTTTTGCTCACCATGCCAAGGATTCTCTTCACAGCCACGCAGCCTGCACAACTGAATAGAACTTTGCTAGAGCCAGATCACAGCAAAACAAAAAGAGCTGCTTGGCAGGAAATCAAAAGAGCTAAATGAGCCTGATCTGATTTGCCTGTAGGGTATTCCCAAAATATAATTTAATTCCTGAAACATCCTTTTATCTTTGAACTTCTCAATGACAATTACACAAAGTATTTTGAATAGCAGAACTGATGAGCCATCCTGCCAAACAAACACTGCAAACGTGAGTTTCACGTGGTGGTGGTGGAAAAAACACCACAGCCACATAATGAGACCCACACTAAGTTACTCTGATCTGTTACAGACCAGGTATTTCTTACTGTAATCATATATTCATTACCCGTGTTTGGTTTAAAGCTGCAGTAGATAAGCAGATGTATTTGTATAAATATACTTGCTTATTAATAAACAACTAATGTTTAAAAGACCGATTTAAAAGATGGAGGAAGCGAGCTCTGTTAAAAGAAAGACTTTCAGGCACAGCTTTTTGTAATACAGCCTCTTTTCTTTTCTATTAAGTTCAGAAGAAGATGATTGTAATGGGAGTATGTACTCTAAGAGCTCATCTGGGCACACAGCACACTGGGTCCCAGTGGTGCAGAACGACGGCAAACCAAGTTACATTGCATTACAGAAACACTGCTCAGGCTTCACAGTATTCTAAATGAATTCCTATTGCCATGACCTCACAAGAAATAACTTGGGAGAACTGTGAGTGGGGAAGCACCAAAGTTTGAATTACCTCAGGGCCTGAATGGAAATAAAAGCTGTATAAAAAAAATCCGGAGTGATACATAACTGTGTTTGAAAGCAGAACAAGCCCTTCCTGCTTTCTGCGCTGTCTCATTTCACAGCTTTAGTTCATAATGCCTCTTGGTTTTTGTTTGCCATCCTCTGAAGTATGGATCAGCTTAATGCACTGGCTTGATTACAGAGTGGGAACGCATTTATTCCAAACACATGCAAGATCTCAGCTGTGATATTCCCTACGAGCATTGTAGATGCTGGTGACAAAAATAAATGTATCTTTACATAACAAACATATACCAAGATAAAGGCTGATAAAGAAGCATACATCTAATAACTTTGATCTCAGAAAACCTGGATTCAAGAACCATTCGTTTTTCTACTGCTGAAGTAAAAACTTCAATATTTAAAAACTCAGATTTTTTTGCAAGAAATTACAAGCCACATCTGTCAAGCTCCCTCTTCTGGCTAATCAGCAATATGGATTAGGTTTTTAGATGCATTAATTTCAAGTTTTCCCACGTACATTCTATCAATAAGATCCAAATAGATTCTTAAACTAATTACAAAGGAGCTTCTGATATTGAAATACGCAACATAAGTTTTCAACTTCAGACAGTGCCCTCCTGCTGCTTCCCACTGACGAGCTGAAGTCCAGCTACTAAGAAGGGACACCAGCATCAAGTGAGTGTGGCTACCAACCCTCCACCAAGATCTCTGAGCACCATCATCTATTTGCTATTTCTACATCTGATCCAACCTGAAATCTCTGTGCACAAAAAAGTATCGGGGTAGTTAATAAATCCTCAAAGTACATTTTTCCCTTTTTTTTTTTTTTAAATCTAAGATGGCTTAAAACAAACTGCATTTAAATGAGGAAAACATACCACGCAGATCTCACTGCCTCCTTTCCAGGATCTCCCATCTCTGCTGTGACTTCCAAAGCACTTCAGTTGGGTAAGAACTGATTCACTAATCAGAAACAGTTGAGGAGGCACACCAATGCTACCTTGCATTCCTGCCGTTACCACCGAAACACAGAGGAGTGGCCTTTCACAACACAGTCTCAGAGGAGAGGAGCTGCATGCAGGAGAAAGGGAAGCCACCACATTTATTTACCAGAAAAATAGGAAGAGGAACAAAAAAAAAAAACAAACCAAAAAACCCCCAAAAAAAAAAACAAAACCCAACAACCAAACAAGAAACCAACAAAACAAACAACTCAGGAGCCAGGAGTGTGCAGCTTCGCCTCTGCTTCACATGACCAAAAGTTGTTTTCCAGTTCAGCCAGAAAGCTCATTTATATTTCTGTTCTTTAACCAAATAAAAAAAGAAACAAAGACTCCTCTGTGATTTTTCCATACAGGAGAGTTGCCCAAGAGCTCCTGCAAACACCAAATCCCTCTGCTTTAGCAGCACTTTTCAGTCTCCATTCCAGAGAAATGCAAAAGAATAAAAAAAAAAAAAGAAGAAAAAAGAAAGTTCAAATATCTGTAAAATAGAGTTCATTGTAGAGAGATGCAGAATTCCAACAGACAAAGCACCATCTCGCAGTGGTAAAGTAATCAGAGCTCATTAGTGTTTATGTTTGCACTGACTGTTAGTAACGCTAAGACAACTGCTGCAGCTGCTGTGCTGCAAGCAGACAGAACTGCTCTGTCTCAGGTAACAGCCCCAGCAATTAGCAGAGCTTAGCTGATAGCTGTGGGTTTCAACATTAGTGGGGGTGCACTTTTAACACAACATTCATCTGACACTTCTAGACACTTTCCTTACTGGTATTTTATGGAAACAGAATTACAATGAATATTCTTTGAACAGGAAATTCTCACCAACAGACTCCGTGTTTCAGCTCTGAAGCTCTTTCCCTGGGCTGTGCTTTTCTTTTTGTGACTGCGAGCGGGCAGAGCTTTAGGAAACACTTTCAATAACATTTAAAGCAGTTTTCTGGTCTTAACAAACAAATAAACTGAGTTTAAAATTACACTTTTGTCTTCAAATGTTCCATAGATGAGATATCCAATTTTGAGCAAAAGACGGGGGGGAGGAGGAAGAAGACATGACAATCTTTTCTCCTTCAGAAGGATCCATCAAAACCCTGCTGGATCCTCTCTCTCCTAGCGAGGGAACCACTGCAGGAAGCCCAGCCTAGCAGACAAGCTGTCACAGCATGCCCATGGTCAAAGGCTGAGACAAAAGCAATGCTGTGAAGAGATTGTACTGATGAAAAGACAACATTCTTCCTTTGTCTTTAAACACATTCATACATTGCAAGCCCTGTCATTCCTTCTGAGGCAGACACATACCTCAGTAGGTAAGGTGATGTTTCTGGAGCTGCAGAAACAGTAGCTTTCCCAGGACTGAATCCTCAAACCACACACATTTATCTAGGAACAGTTCTAACTAGAAAGAATGCCGTTTTATAAAAATAGAGGAGAGGAAGCTAGATGATAAATCTGGTCTTAAATGGTATCATTAACTAAAGTGACTGGTAAGACTATGCGAGCAAAGGACAGGAAAATGCAATCTGGAGTACATTCTATTAAAATGGATTAGCATGTAAAGGGCAGATCCCGAGTTAGCTAGCTAGACAGTCAGAGCCATTGAAGCAATCAAAATCAGCCAGTGGGAAACAATCCCGGAAGGAACAGGTAATCAACACCATCTACTCTTTATAAACATTTCCTTGCACGTTCAGACTTTGCCAAGTACACTGAGGTGCACATTTCTTAAAATGTTTATCCATCACATACACAAAAACTCTTTGAACACTATTGTAAAGATTTTATTGCTCCATTGTTACTACTGACCTCCATGCTACGTTGCAACAAAACGCTCCTGGATGCAAAGCTAACTGTTATAAGATGCCTGGTCTTCACAACTCAGAAACCACGGTGGTTTAAAGTAGTAAGACAGTATTGCACCTCACACAAAAAAAGTTTAATACCCAGCAGGAAACTCAGGTTAAACAACTTTTGAAGACAAAAAAATTATCTAGAGCCTTTAGTAAAAGCAGATGTTAACCCAGAACTATTTGCAGTTCTCTACATTAGGTTATCAGTATGGGAAATAACCCTGATGAAGATCCTCTTGATAGAGTAATACACTTTCTTACCTTTGGCCACTTAGGATTCAGAAGTCTTGCTTTGATGGCATCATCCAGGGCCTTGTCATACTGCTGGATTTTCATGTAGGCTGCTGAACGGTTACTGTACAGAATGCAGTTCTGAGGATCAACTCCCAAGGCCTCGTTGTACAACACAATTGCTGTATGGAAGTCGCCATCGTGGCAAGCCTGGTTGCTCTGTCGAACCTTCTCAACAAATTCAGCTTTGCTCAACATGGGGCTGTCAGGACTTCTTCTTCCAACAGCTTTGGATCCAAAGAAAGAAATCTGTGGGGGACAGGGAGGAATTCCACATTAATTATAAGAAATGCTATTAAAAAAAAAAAAAAACAACAAACAGAAAAATATGAAAATAGACCCTATAGCAGAAATTAAAGTTATCAGCATTATTGTTAATAAATTTTAAATTCAGAATCACATTCTTTAAAAATCAGTTATTATTTTCTCAGTACGTAAGCAACAATAAAGAGCTTTAAAAAGTGTGTTCTGTATGAATGCTATCTTCCAAACACTGTTTTCTTCAGGCATAAGATGTCTGGTTTAGTTTATGAAGTCCACACATTCACAAGCATTTTCTGTTCACCTATATTACTGGATTCTACAACACCAAGCACAGTCCCAAGGTAAAGAAGACCACCAGAATGCATGGCAGGTATGAATGATGAGGTGATGCTGGTATATCCTAAGTCCAATAGATGACAGAGAAGCATCTGTGTGCACAGACAGTAGAAGAACATATAAATTCTCCTCAGACCAAAGAACTGACACTGGTACACAGGCTCACAAACCCCTACACCCAGCCAACTGCAGGCTGCAAATTGCTCATAAATCAGAAGAGAAGAACGAGCCTGGGTATACTCGCAGAAATTAGCGGGGCACACAGGGCTGCTGGTTTATATTACCAACAGCCAACACTGCAGAGCCACTTCCTGAACTGCTGAATTCAAGTAAAACAAAATAAAGAAGAATGGGCTTAAGACTTAATTAAAAAAACTCTAGTGATGTACAGTTCTAGTTCTACTGATTCCAGTATATCCTTCCTCCACGCTTCATTTTCAACATTCCTTGTTTTCCTCAACCAGTCATTAGCAGTCAATAACTGGTTTTGTCATGTATTCCCTATTGTCTCTCAAAGAGCCTAAAAAAAAAAATCAGCAGCAATACCTCTGTACAACTCCAACAAAAAGACCCCTGTAAATTGGGCAGTAACTGTACTTGGCAACAGGCAACATGTACATACAGAACCATAATGTGCCTGGAAACAGTCATGAAAGGATCAGACAATACTATAATTGAAATTGCTATTATCCATTTTCAGTTCAGCAGACAGAAAAAGGTTAAGAGTATCACATGTTGTTACCACAACACAATCACAGGGCTCAAATACATTACCAGAGTCAGCTGAGTCATATTTTTAGGTGCAAGGGGAAGCAAAGTGCAAATTGGCATCCTGTCTTAAGCATCAAAAATAGTTTATTTTTTTTCCCAAGTCAAAAAACAGTAACAGCGAGACCATTACATTTGAAACCAGCAATATCTTTCTTATGATCCTTTCCTTCCTAATCAAATTGTTTCTGACAGGTGTTTGTCCAAACTCTTCCTACTCAAGGCGACTCCATGCTTTCCTTGGGCAATTCCATTCAACCGGCTCATGATTTTCACCATGAAAATGTTTTTCATGATATCCACCCTATCCACCCCAAATCTCCATAGCATTTCTTCCTTCTACAGCAGAACCCCAAACTTTCTTCCTTTCATCACTGCAGTTGCCCCTTATATAGTATTCTGGATAGTATGTAGCTTGAACTTTGTATTTATCTATTATTGGGAATAACATTATAAAAAGCAAGTTTCTGCATACGTGAAAATTAGCTCAATATGCAGTTCATCTTCAAAGCTACCAGCATACTTATCTGCTCTTCAACCAAGTACAAGCAGAACTCTCAACCTGCAGCTACAGCACAAGGATCTGAGCAGAACACGTCTCTTTACACCAACCAGTGCAACAGCTCACAATTCTAAGTGTCCATGAGCACAAACTTCATCATGCGGTCAGTTTAATATAAGCTGAGAAGCTGCAAGGACAGAATGTGAAGATTTAGCAAGTATTACACGTCGGGAGATGCTGAAACCCACAGATTAGGGAAGTCTGAGAACAACAGCTAGTCACCAGAAGGCCACAGGTGGCTGGACGTGCTGCAGGGACACAGGGCTGGTAAGTCTCAAGTAGCTACAGAGAGACACAATGCCTTCCATGGAGAATTGATTCACTTGATTTCATAGTAACTTAGAACTGACACTTCATAGACGCTACAGGCAAAAAAATCCAATACAGAGTTACCAAAATTCTCACTGTTAATAAGGAGTACAGAGCATTTTAACCTGAGTAATAATTCCCTCAAAAGACCATATAACCTCTAACATGAGACCTAAAGAGAGGACAGTCTGCATCAGTTGACAAGGGAAGAGTGAGCAATGTCACATAATGGTAAGACAACTCTGCAAGGCCTCTGACGTGGTCCTGCCACTTACTGATCTCTCAACTGGACAGATAAGGATTTGAAAGGTGGAACTGCTCAGTGAATTAGCAATTGGTTGGATGACTGCAGCAGAGGGTGAGCAGCTCCATACCCAGGTGGAGGCAGTACAGGTGGTGTCTCCATGGGTCTGCCTTTGGACCAGTACTCTACCATCTGTTTCTGTGACATTGACAATGAGATCAGGTGCGCCCTGAGCAACTCTGCAGATGACACCAAGCTGAGTGGTGCAGCTGATGACAGAAGGAAGGGATGCCATCCAGAGGGACCCGGAGCTTATAAACAACATGGAAACTGACTTTTTACA
This sequence comes from Lagopus muta, assembly GCF_023343835.1. NCBI lineage: Eukaryota > Metazoa > Chordata > Aves > Galliformes > Phasianidae > Lagopus > Lagopus muta. The sequence goes on along the minus strand of NC_064449.1, from coordinate 5,035,787 downwards.
TGGTCTGATGTGCCGGGACAAGGAAGAATGGCTTTAAACTAAGAAGAGGGGAGATTTAGATGAGCAAATTCACTATTATGAGAGCACTGAGGTCCTGGCGCAGACAGCCCAGAGCTGTGGGTGTCCCATTCCTGCAGGTGCTCAGAGCCATGGATGGGGTCCCAGGCTGCCCAAGCTGGTGGGCAACAGGGATGGGGCTGGGGAGGCTGTAAGGTCCCCTCCAACCCAAACATGTTCTGATTCTGTGAACTGTGCATGAGCATGCTGAAAGGCTAAAACAAAAGGAAAAGTGCAAATTTTATAGGTTCTTCACTAATCTCATTAGAGAGTTGCCCTTCAGGGACAATCCCCCTCGGCATCAACATGAAGTATGTTACTGACAATCATTTCAAAAGAAGAATGCAAAAGAGCAGAAGTTTTTAAAGAATAGGAGAAACACACTGAAAACTTGGTAGAGAGGAAATGGAAAATAATAGAATAATTAAAAGAAGGAAATTAGAAAGAAAAATAATGAGAAAATGAACTTCTTCCTGCTTTAATAGTCAGTATGACACGGATACAGAAAAAAGTAATACAAGTTGACCTCCTGAAGCCAACTACTACTATTCAACAGATCTACCATTAGTGTAAGAGAAAAATCTAATAAAAACTAAAATGAACAGGCAGGTAGCTACTTCACCCTCAGTCTCTCATTACAACTTCATCATCCCTAGAGACTTGCTCAGTAGGAATGGAAATAACTGGTATCTAGGCAAGGAAGAAAGAATATGCAATAGACAAGCAAGAGGTTTTCAGCTTCAGTCAATAGAAGAATAAGATGCCAAAATACTGTGAGAAGACAGAAAACAAGGCACAACTGGTAAGTAGCATTAATATATGCACAGAGTGATACTGTTACAGTAATGGGTTTCATCTCTAGAATACTGGAGGTTTAAACAGTACAGAGTATCAGCAGTAACAACCATTAATGATGCTATTGCAGCCTTACCTGGACTGCAGGTAAGGATAATATATCCTGTCCTTAATCACCACTCTGTATTTCAGAGTAAAAACAGAACTGCACTAATGACACACGCTGTCATCCAAAGGTGCATCCAACAGAGCCAGTCTCTAGATTCCAAATTCAGTCAGTAGCATCGCTCTTCAAACCAAACTGCTGAAAATTTCTTCAGCAGCTGGAATGCTGGGTGGAGGAATAGCCTGCATGAGAACCAGCTGTATATTCGGTGCCAGTAGTGCAGCAAGACCTATGTCACCTATTTGGACTTCACTAAGACCCATGACACAATCCTCCATGACACCTTTCTCTTCAAATTGGAAATATATGAATTTAATGGGTAGATTGTTGAATGGATGAGGAAATGGTTGTGAGATTGTGCCCAGAGAGTGGTGGTTAATGGCTCAACGTTCAGATGGAGATCAGAGACAAGCAGTCCCTCAGGGGGCAGAACAGGCACCAGGTCTCTTAAATGCTTTCATCAATCACATCAACAGTTGAATCAAGTGCACCCTCAGAAAGTTGCTAGATTATGCCAAGCTGTGTGGCATGGTCAACACACCTAAGGAAGGGCTTGCAATCCAGAGAGACCTAGACAAGCTGAGCAGTAGGCCCAGGTGGTTTACATGAGGTTTACAAATCCAAATGCAAAGTCCTGCACCTAGGTTATGGCAATCCCTGCTATCAGTACAAGCGGAGGGACATAACGATGGAGCAGAGTCCTGCCAGTACCAGTGGTACTGGTAGATGACAGCTGGATGTGAGCCAGCAGTGTGCTCTTGCAACCCAGAAAGCCAGCTGTATCCTAGGCTGCATCCAAAGCAGTGTGGGCAGCAAAGAGAGGGACATTATTGCATCTCTCTACTCTGTGCTGCGAGACCTCACCTGGAACACCTGGAGTATCCAGGGTGAGTCCTCAGCACAGGAGAGACATGGACGTATCACGTGCAACAAAACTGACCCAAGGGATGGAATACCTCCCAGTGAGGATGGGCTGAGAGAGCTGGGGCTGTGCAGCATGGAGAGCAGAAGGCTGTGGGGAGAGCTGACAGCAGTTTTTCAATATCTAAAAGGGGCCGTACAAAAGAAGGAACAGACCCTTCAGCCTGGTCTGTGCAATAGGACAAGGGGAAATAGTTTCAAACTAAAAAGGGAGATTTAGATTGGATACGAGGAAGAAGTTGTTCACACTGAGGGCAGTGAGGCACTGCACAGGGTGCCCAGAGAGCTGGTGCTGCCCCATCCCTGCACACAGCCACGCTCAGGGCACGGCGCTGTGAGCACTGCTGGAGCTGTGGTGTCCCTGTGGGACCAGATGGCCTTCAGGGATCCCTCCCAACTTAAACCATCCTATGACACCATGATCTATTGTACTACAGGTACATGTTTGACACACCAAGAAAATTATTTGTCAGCTTTAACAAAACAGACTCGTTTTCTGCTTATCCTGGAGCCCACGGCCGTATAGGCATCACGCTGACAGTCGCGCTCTCCTCCACACAGAAGCACGCTCCAACAAGCCGTATGCAAAATCACACAGGCAATAACGGTCCGCACGTGCGTAACGGCGCAGGCACCGCTGCCCGCACCGCGCTCCCTCGCTCCTCAGCCGGGCGGCGGGCAGGGAAGGGGCGGGAAGCGGCGCCGCTCTCAGTCCCTCACAAAGTCCCGGGAAGAACCGCCGAGCGCCCCGCGAGAGAACCGCGGCTGTGCCCGAGGCCCCGCCGTCCCGGAGCCTCGCTCCCTCGGCACGTCCGCGGCCCGCCGGGGAGCCGCCCCGCCCTGCCCCGCTCCTCACCTCCGCGGGGCCTTCGCTCCCTCCCCCCCTCCCGCCCCGGGATCCGGTCCGGGGACGCGGCCCGCCCGCGCGCCGCAACTTCTCCCGACGCCCCCGGGAGGCCGAGCGGGCGGGAAGCGACCGCCCGCCCCGAGGGCCGCCCCGCCGCCACTCACCCGGGGGGGCTCCGCGTCCCGCTCCCGCCGCCGCCGCCCCCGGCCCCCCGACGCGGCCCCCGGTGGGGCGGGCGGCGCCGCCTGTTGCTCCATCGCGCTCCGGCCCCTCCTCCGCCGCCGCCTCCGGGGGCCGCCGCCGCCCCTCGCCGGACCGATCCCGCTCCGCCCGCCCGGCCCGCGGCGCCACGTTCCGGGCCCCGGCTCTGAGGAAACCGCACTGCCCCCGGCCCCGCCCCCGGGGCTGGGCTCCGCTCGGACCCCGGCCGCCCCCCGCCCGACGGCGCCGAGGCCGGACGTCCTGCCCCGCGCCCGGCCAGAGCCCGTGTCCCGCTCGTCCCGCCGAAGCCGAAGGTAAGCGGGCGGCCTGCCGCCAAACTCTGTGCGCGATTCCGAACTCCGTCTTCACAAAGAACCTAGACCCAAATCCTTGTACTGCCATGAAGGCAGAAAATCTTCTCCTAAAGGCAGCAGAAGCCCCAGTAGCATTTCTAGGATGAGTGGTATTTCATGGCGCACCTCTTCAGGATTCAGGGACAGTTGCCCGTGACCCATGACATTGTTCTCACCAAGCACGGGAACACGCACTCATCAGCTTTCTGGAACCAGCACCTAACCTAAAATCTTCCAAATGCTGCAGACTGCCAGTTGAAAGAGACTCACAGAACTGTTAGAGTTAGAAGGGACCCCCAAAAGCCGTCTGTTCCCAGTGCCTGCAGTGCACAGGGACACCCACAGCTCCAGCAGTGCTCACAGCCCCGTCCCCTGAGCGTGGCTGTGTGCAGGGATGGGGCAGCACCAGCTCTCTGGGCACCCTGTGCCACTACCCTTTGCATAAAAACTTCTTCCTTGTATGCAGTCTAAATCTCCCCTTTTAGTTTGAAATCATTTCCCTTGTCCTGTCAGAACATACCCTGCTAAGGGTCTGGCCCTCCTTTCTTACAGCCCCTTTAGATGCTTAAAATCCATCCTCAGCTCTCCCCACAGCCTTCTCTTCTCAGCCTGTCCTCACACGGCAGATATTCCATCCCTTGGATCATTTTTGTGACCCTGTAACGCTATAACGCAAGTGAAAGTACAGCAGTAACAGCAGTGGTACAACCCTAGGCTATAGGGAATGAAAACAAGCTCAAACAGAGCAGCTAAAAACACAAAAACAAAGGAAGAAAAGGTATTGGCCTTTCAAAGACCTCAGACAGACAGGGATCTCCAGCAAGGTACCCACTGCTCCACTGCCTGCCCTTAAATGAGGGAAGGGATGGATCCTGGCTCCACTTCTTCCAGTCACTCATGTACATTGCACACATCTGAGCTCCCCTGGGTTCGCCCTGCCTTCCCACCATGTGCTCAATGACTGCTTCAGGCTGAGACTCAGCATTTCCACTACAGGCCCTCATGAAACGAACATGCAAATTGTTGTGCAAATACTGCATCTCACCATTTACAGCGATGGATACAAGTGTCTCATAACACACGTGACCTCTGCAACAGACACAAAGGAGAAAACCTTACCTCCTGAGTGTCTTATCTTAATTTATACTTGACAGTGCTTTGCTTTGTAATGGATTAGGCTTTATTCTTTCCTAATCCATTTACAGTAAATGTCTCTAATCACAATGTGCATGGTTTTAGGCTAAAGTTATTAAATTGTTCTCTCTTACTAAATAATTAAATTCATATCCTCAAGCAATTGGCACACAGTCCAAAAACTTTTCCACTTAACAGACAAGAAAATTTAAAATTGTTCCTCAGTTTAATTCCTTGATCTTCTCTTACAGCTTAACAAATGATGTAAGGAAGATGGATACCACGCTTCTTATTCAGTCCATCCAAAGGTAAATAAACAGTACACACTTTTCAAGAAGAGGACAGTTAGCAGGTACAGGCATTTTAAGGACTGCAGTTATTCTAACCATAGCCCTTGTCATAGTGGATTTCTCTTTATGCATTTCCTGAGGAGTTCACAGACATAATTTTGTGCCTGGTAATACTACAGTTAAGGCAAAAGCTCAAACTTTGCATTTCATGTAGGAGGATACTAAGCAATACCTTCAAACATAAGCTAGAAATTGGAACAGAAGAATGCAGAAGTGTAGATGGTAATGAATTTAGCCTCAAGTTTTTTCATAACTTCATCCAAGAAGAAACATCTTTTCCTGACACTCCTCTTGAATCAAACAGATGGATGAACTCCAGAATGACTACTTGTGTAAATCCCCATGCATACACAGCAGTAACTTCACTCTTACAAAGTTATTTTTATTTATCAATTGCATCTTCAGTAGTTATTCCAACAATAGGATTTTAAAAAATAAAAATTCTGCTCTCCATAAAATAAAGCAATAATTAACAAAAAAAGTCCCTTTTTCACCTCATTTTCTGAAATGACGTGGAAGGAGCAGCATGCTTAGAAGAGACAGGTTCATCCTCATTGTCATGGAGACGTTTTCTCGTAGCAATTGGCTAAAGGAAAGATGCAGCAGGATGGCTACATTAATCAGGTAAGACAGAGCCTGACTGTTTTGTCTACTGCAGAATTACAGATGCTGGATAAAGTCTCCCTCCTGTAACTGAAACAGCAGCATGACTAATGAGTGTTTCTCTCCAGTGATCTAATGGCAAGTGATCCTTCTCATGTAAGACACTGCCCTTACTCCCTTTTCTGTTTCAGCCTCTCCCAGCTTTGACTACTGTTTAAAATAATGCTAATTGCTATCTAGTAATTAATATCACAATACCACTTCTAAGCTTTTAATGCCATAAGAATTTTCCTTTGAATATTACATGTTCATGACTCAAATCCATCAAAACATACATACTCACATACAGAACTTTAAATATATGGATAGTCTTTTAAAACCTAAGAGACAGTTTGTTTACATTCAAAGTGTCTTGCCAAAGCACAAAAGTAAACTCCTTCTACTAAGACTGCAGGAAAGAATTAGTGGACTGCTGCATAAAGGCAGAAAGTACACTTCTATCCTAAATTATCAGGATTACATTTTCTTATTAGGGTTTACTTTTAAATCTAGCTTTGGCACCAAGTATTAATCTTCACATAATCTGTCATTCATACCATTTTTGATGTTTGTGGTGGATTCATAGTGGCACTTGTCTGAGCAAGTAGTTGTTGAAATGTATTTTTCATATCCTCATCCTGTTAAAAGTAAAAAAAAAAAAGGATCAGCCTTAAGTACTACATGGAATGTTTAAGGTGGACCAGCAATTGTGGAATAAATAAAGGAGAAAAGGACATAACTTTTCCCCTCACCATTAGAAAAATAAAACATGTAGTGCTAGGAGAAAGGAGCTGAAATGGCAGTCCCAGATTGCTATAAAACACTGCACAGTGTCACAATTCCTTCTCTAAGGTTTCCAACCTCAGGCCCAGTGAAAGAAGTGAATCTATCCTTAACACCATGCAACTGAGAAACAGAATTGGGAAACACCACTTTACAGCAAATAGGTTACATTTTATCAGGGCATCGGTCCTTGGAAACATCGGCTCTGTTCCCCAACCAAAATCTGAATGTGTAATTTCTGGCAAATAACGTCGTAACAAACAGAAAATTCCAGAATAAACACCTCAAGGACCTCCAACAGCTACAGTTAAACTGATCCAACCTTCCCTCATCCCTCCCATTGGCCCCCCAAATTAACATCATCCTAACCTGCCCCAGAGAATTTTCAGCAGCTGGTTTATGCACAGCGTTGGTAAGGAAAAAAACAGCTCTACTTCGTTCTACAAATACATTATTTCCCTCTGTAAGTACTTAGCTAATACCAGTCAAGCAAAAACTGAAATAATAATACCATGCAATGAAGTGCAACAATACTGAAAGAACACAGCATGCAGGGCTAGGTGTTTGTGCAGATAATTCACTGGTCAGTTTTATCAGGAGGCCTCATCAGGGCTTGGGACCCAGCTTTCATCAAAATCAAGTTCCTTGCTCTTGAAAAACAAGTATTTTCTTACATTTCATTTTCATAATGACTTCCATTCCTACCAGAATATTTTCATTTCCACCAGCTTAGCATCATCTCAACATGTAGTTTTTAATCATGTCTCCAACCCACCATCATCCTTCCAAACAATCTATTGTGTACTCTAAGTAGAGAAGAACCAGCTAAAACATCTATACTAAAATGACAGGAACAACCTCTACTTTTAAAACACCCCACCATTATCTCTACCCTAAGTCCATATATCAAAGGTTGTAAATGGAAGGTTTCACTTTTAAAAACCCAAATGATTGTTAACAAATATTTCTTATTCATAGGCCATGCACATTGCTACACTGTTCCCTACCATAACAAGTTCACTGGATTATACAGTTCATCCTCTACCAGAAGTGGTAAGTCAGAAGCTGCCATTAATGGGAGAGGCACTGGAAAGAAGTGGACACAGGGATGTTATTAGTAGCACTTCTGCATAAAGAAGTCTGGCTGCAGGAGCATTAGTAGGGGAAAGAGCAGCACAAGGTAGGAAAGCACAGATCATTTCTTAGGGAAAGCTATCATTTAACAGAAAGCCAGGTGTGTTTCAAGAGAAAATGCTAGCACATAGATGCATTCTGGTTCAGCTGCCAAGGACTGAGGTGTCCTTGGTCTATGCTGGGCAACCTCAGGGAAAAAGGAATTCCACATGCAAAAGACATTTAGTTGACACAGTAAACTTCCTCTTCTGAAAATAAAACCTCATTCTCTAGTTTCAGCAACTTCTGCAGGAATTTTATTAAAAATGGGTTACTATGGATTACCTGCAAACCCTAAATCAGACTTCCAAAGTTGAAATCAGATCTTGAAACCTTGCCTGGGACTACCTGAAGTATGCTGCTCATTGTGATTTTAACTTAGATCATTTCCTTTGGCTGAGCTTTGAACAGTGACTGTAGGTTCACCAGCTGAACAACTGATCTAGAACCAAAAACAGACATTTATTCTTAACAACTACCTGAATATAACAATTTCTATAATAATTTTGTTCTATTATCACAGCAAAGATGGGGAAAATCAGGGAAGAGTGAATGAGACATTCACTGGCAGAGGTTCAAGAGAAGTAAGGATCACTGAGCTCCTGTGGGTTTCAAAAATTGTAACCCTTTTTTGGGTGGAAGGCAGGGGAGATGGGTTCTTATTCTAAACTACAGAGTATCGCAGCATCTCCTTTTTTGGTTTAAATATGTTCTTTAGCACTACAGAGGCTTCAATGTGAACACATAATTTATTTTAAATGGAATTTGGACTTGTCTTATTCCAGTGTCACGTTTTTCAATTACATAACACCTTTTTTTTTTTAAATTGAGCTGTAAAAATTATGTTTTGTTTGGAGAACGTATGCTTACAATAACTGAAAAGTTCTCTAGAGGACCCCAGATCGCTAGAGGGGGCTGACATGCTACACACTTTAAGTATGCATCTTGTGCGTGTTCCAAACGAGACTTTAGAGGTAATACTTACAGCACAACACAAGAGGGAGCACGGAGCCAGCAGCTCCTTCTCACTACTTGTGATCACAAGACTCTAGCAGCTTTGTTGGTGACAGTACTCGAGGTTTGTGATATTTAGAACTGAACATATTGCATGTTGGCCTCTCAAAGCACGCAGTATATCACCTATAAAAAACTGACATTTTTAATAACAGCCCACGAAGCAGCTTAAAGAGTGACACCTGAATGCTAGATGACATACAGGTAAAATGCTGTATAAAACTTCTTGTCCTGTCTTCAAAACCAAACATATCAGTAAGAGCTGCCCCTAAAGGGTATATATAGTCAAGATGCTCACAGCTTCACTTCACATACTGACAGATCTCAGTCTTAACTTGTGTAAATCGCTGTCATATACTTCCTCTTTCCCATAATGCATATCAGTGATTCTTAAAATCAGTATATCGTGGTTTGTCAGTAACTTACCCTGCTCAGCATTATAATCAAAATGTAAGAAGCTACAGCCAATTAACCACTGCAGAAATTATGCACAAAACTACAGTAGTAAAAGCCAGGAAAGGTAGAAAGTATTTCCGGATGCCCAACAACTGAGTTACTTACAAACAATTATCCAACTGAATATTCTGTCTCAGTAACTAGCAGCTGCTGATTTGAGTGATTCTCCCTTGCTTCAGCCTATGTGGGGGGCATACAATGTCACAGGAGCTACAGTTCTATGAGATAGTTAAGCTACAGAGATCACAGAATGTTTTGAGTTGGAATGGACCCTTGGAGGTCATCAAGTCCAACTCCCCTGCAAAGAACAGGGACGTCTGCAGCTACATGAAGTAATATTCAGGTAATAAAGAGAAAACTGAACAGACATACAATTAAGCATAGTGTGGTTACTTTGGAGAAGACAGGAATAAATAATTCCTTTCTCTCTCTGGCAGAAGTATATGATTTGGAAGGATAAAACTTCCTTGTGGTGTACTCATGACAAGGTGGAATACCTGTGGTGTACTCATGACTGCGTTGTCAAAGGCAGACGAAGGAGAAGTCAAATTAGAAGCAGAAACTAAGCAAAGAGGTGTTTATGATGGGAAAGGCACTGAACAGCATCAAGCAAGGCTACAAGACTAGGAACAGCAGCAACAACAGTAGAAAAAGAACATGGAACTGAGAAAATTGAGAAAGCATACATACCATGGGAGGGGGTAAGAGCTAACAAAGACTCTGTGAGGGCCAGTGGCCAAGAAGACAAGCACAATGAAAAACAGCAGGGGACCTAGCTGACTTTGCAAGAATTTAAAATAAGGAAAACAGGAAAAAATGAGAATCTCCATGCTGTAGAGAGAGCATTTGTTGGGACAGCAGTGAAGCAGGTTTGCTCTGTACACCGCAAGAAAGTCCTTGGCACACAACTAGGTACTGCATGGTCATCTTGCTTGCAGCAGCAATCTCTTCAAAATGTTCACTCTGGTTTCAAATTGTTCAACAGGAAAGTTGTGACTACTGGCATCTGGGCTAATGTCATTCTACAGATTGGGATCTGATGGCTCATTTTCCCATATGTCATTCACAATGCCGGTAAAAGAAATGAACAAGTCACAGACACACAGTATGCTCCTCCCTTCTCATCTCCCTGCAAATAGGTATCAGGATCCCTGCAGTCTTACAGCAGCCAGCAGAAACAGTCGGGCCAGCTGGCAGGCAGCAGCACCTGCCCATGAGAAGCACAATGTGGCAGCTGCTCTTCTGCTGGCTGCTGTCAGGGGCAGCCTACAAACCAGTGGATGGAAGCTCTGCCTTAAGGTAACTGCTGTTATTCCCTAGAAGCTGCAGAATTGAAGCTCTCATTTCTCATCACCTTTTCTGGCATTCTCCACAGATGCAGGATTGGGTACACAGAGATCTCTGGTGACCAGGGCAGTCACAGTTTCCCTGCTTCTTTGCAAAAGCAAAACCTCATGAAACTCAAGTTATTGAACGGCCTTTGAATTTATATCAAGAAATTATCTCCAGAACAGCTCATCATGGCTGTACTTAACAAACTCAATTCCTACCTGAAGCCAGGGATGCTCTAAGGCTTCCTCTATCGTAAAACGTTTGCTTGGATCCACTACCAACAGCTTCTTCACAAGATCCAGAGCTAAGATAATAAGAGTTAAGCAATCAGCTACTTAAAAAAATGCAAACAGATCAACATGCAATGTACCACAAAAATGAAAACTGAAAGGAAGTTAAAACAAACTTCAACAAAAGAAAAGATCTAGATATTCTGCTACCTGTATAAAGGAGTCATACCCATGTTGGATACGTGTTTCCATTCTTTTGAAATGAACGTGTATTCTCCACGAGTGATTTGGTCCTTCAGAGATAGTTGAGTATTTTGCTCATTAAATGGCGGATATCCACACAAGCTATATGAAAGAAAACAAACAACACGGGTTTTGTCACAGTGTCATTTACGTGTATACATTTTTAAACACACTTTCACTTCCTACTAAATACACTGAAGTTGCCACATCTTGAGCCACGTATCTCAATGAAAGCCCAAGGCATCTAAGCAGTATCTTACCATACAAAAAGAATAACTCCTAAACTCCAGCAGTCCACAGCTCGGCTGTATCCAGCAGTCCCAAGTGAATTTAGAACCTCAGGAGCAAGATACGTGGGAGTACCACATAATGTTTTCATAAGAGAAGTTTCTCCAAGAATCTTGGATTGTCCAAAATCTGTAATCTTGTATGTAAAAATTGTAACACCACGTTACATATTGACTGGACTAGAACATACCACATCCTCAGCACAACAGAGGTAACATTAAGTCTCTTCTTTCCAAGGCACAGTTCCAGTACAAGACTATGAACAGAATATACCTCAAACATTATTAAAGTCAGCAAACAGCAATTGAGGAGAATATGAGTACGGAGAAATATGACAGAGGATCAGACTTCAAACTAGCAAAAAGTATTCTCAAATCTGGATGTGAATGGGCAACCTCAGAATAAAGGTATTTTTGCATATTAGAAGACACCACTTGAACAAATCATTTCGACATGCACATCTACTTAATGCTTTCTGAAAATACATACAGCTCTGTCATCATATAGCCTGGACATTTGTGAAAATGCTTTCTGAAATTCACAAATATAGATTTTATTTTTAAAGATGGCACCACATTTCAAATTGTGCCCAGTTAAATGTTAAAGAATACAGTTTCTCGGTCATTCTCACAGAAACGTATGGGTAGAACTATCCACGAGAGTAAAACTGAACATATGAAAAGCCTCAAAGTTTTAGGTTACTTCACAACTTGTATGAGTAATTCTATTGTGTGTGTGCTTTGTTTAACTCAATACTGAGAAGCACAGAAAGGAGTACTCCCAAATCTCCACACGAGCAGTAGAAATGTAAGCTTCCTTGCCTTTATCAGACACGTCTCTTCAGAAGATGAAAGCAGCACGTTCTCTGGCTTCAGATCCCGGTGTATGATTCCATTGTCATGAAGATACTAGATAAACACAAATATACATACATGAAGAAGAGCAGACTGTTATCCTTCTTTAAGATGTATGCTTTCAGTTTTTCAACTAGCACTGGCAGGATAACTGAAACTGCTATTCAAGAGACATGCGTGCATTTAAAGCTACACAGCTCATGACCTTTTTTAAAGCCAAAGAAGTCCACCCTTCAGTTTGCAAAGAAATGCTTCGTCAGGGCGCACAGTGCAGCATTTAAGCACTAATAGTTTGAAGGCTTTGCTCACACACTACTGCAAGTCCCACATGATAATCCTGCCTCAGTGAGCACAGTGTGTGTTACTGCCTCAATCTCTGGTGGTTGTTTTAAGCAGTAAGAGAGTTTGAATGCTATTTGGCTGTACTGAAGTACAGAATCTTGTTACAATTACTTGTTAATAGCACTGTGCTGATTACTCTCATAAGATTCAGAAGTGACAAAGAACAAAAAAATTCATCCAATTGACATGTAAATGCATCACCATATTTTCCTTGATAGAATTCACTATTACCTTCACAGCCAGCAGCATCTGATAAAAGTACAACTTGCAGGTAGCTTCTTTCATCTTGATTGGCCTTGACACTCTGTCATACAATTCTCCTCCTTCCATCCTAAAACAGATGTAGGTAACAAGTCAATAAATTACTTTCAAAAGTTTCATCTCATTACACAAGACCAAGACCAAAATTGTTTCTTTTGGCTCTAAAATATATTTCAATTCTGAAAATGAATGAGCAATGCTCCAAACACAGCACAGGCATTGCTGACTTAAGGCCTAATCTTCTGAAGTCTTCACTGGAAGAAGTTACAAGATTTCTGATTTACATCCTCTTATCAGCTCAAAATCAAGTAGCAGCAACCCAAATCGGCAGCATAGTGGGTGTCTATTCAAGGCACTAATTGCCTTCAGTGTGTAGAAGTGATTAATCCCCTCATTATCCCAGCTCCTGATTTTTCAGAGGCTTCAGACAGTGCTTGAAGCCAGCAAAAGGAAAAGAAAACAAGAAGAAAACACACATACACAACAGAATTCAGAACTATTTACATTCTTTATAGCTGTGGAAGACATTCCATGCCTTTACTTTCAAAGCAGTTACTTACAGTTCCAAAACAATGTAGTAATCCTCTGCTTCAAAGAAGTTTTTGATCTTGATTAAGCAGGGCTAATAAAAAGGGAACACAGATGGACACATGGAAAAGTAGAATCACTTGTAAAAACCAGTGCTATCAACTGCGTATCATCTTGAATTTCCTATTTCAGTCTGATTTCCCCATGGCAGCTAAATTAGCACTTACACAACCAATAGGCTTTGGCAAACAAAGTCTGTCGTCTTCTCCCCTGTGCTTCACCCCCCATACAAATAACACTGAATTCTTGCCACCACTACAGCTCAGCAGTCACCCTTACTTTTTCCAGTCATCAGATTCCACAACAACCCCGATATCTTCTTGATACACAAGAGTTCATTAATCTGTGCAAGCTTTCTACTTAACAAAAGGAAAATAAAAGCCTTTGGGTGGGGGGGAGCTGGAAAGATAAGGATCCAGCTCAAGAACTTGCCAGAGGAGTCTAATGTTGGTTATCTGGCAATCTGTATGAAGCCTGCATCAAGGACAGATTTCTCCCACCGCTATGGTTCAGGTTGAAACCTCCTCTGCAAAGTGCCTTCCCAAATTTACATCTGAGACATCAAGACTTTAAAACCTCCTACCTGCAAAGATACAGTATACCTAATATAATTTGAAACGTGCTGAACAGACTTATTTAGGCTGCAATAATGACCTGCATCATTCTCTAAACAGGTAAAATCAGTCGTTACTATGCTAAGTCTGTGAAGCAGAAGAGTGCAGTACACAGCAAAATGAATACAAATGTACAGTGACACTCACATGATCTATTTTCTTCAAAATCTCTATTTCTGTGTTGATATTAAAAGCCGGGTTCTGTTAAAAGAATCAAATATCATATGGAATCATACAGCAATATTCTAGGATAAGACACTTCAGAAATAAAGTTCCAACTTAAAATCTTAATCTCAGCCAGCAGAGACCAGCACTGTCCTTTGAACAGCTTTCTCCTCCCTTTGAGATGTTTCCCACATGAGCTACCCTAAAGTTAAATGCTACTCACTTTTACTCTTTATTATGCTAGAGAAAATAAAAAGATTGATCTGAAAGTATCTGCATCTACCTCCTCCTCTGAACCTCTACCACTGGAAATTAGAGAAGCATTCACTGAGCTTGTATATAATCCTGCAGAATTAACAAGGTGAGTCTAACCTGTTTTAACTTCCCATATGAACCCATAGCTGCAGATTTTGTATCTCCGTTCTCATTCACTTTCAACCTCTGTTTGTATTTTTTCTTCACAGTTCATCCTGTATCTCCATATCAAACGAGAGTGATCGATCTGAAGTTGTTTGAGTATCTCTCATGTTACAGCCACGGCTCCTTCTCCAGCAGCTATGAAAGCAGACATGAGGAAAGCCCTCCCCAGCAGGCTTCACACCATTTCATTTAAGTGTTATGATGGAATGTACAACACAATTAGCAGAGCTTAGAGACCTCTGGTCAGACCTCCCTGCAATGTAAATTCTGATGTGCTTTAGGAGATACATCCCAAGACTTCCCCACTCCCCTCATTTGTGTGTGCTGCATGAACAAGCAGTCCTAACAGTGTGGTCAAAGAATAAAAGCAAGCGTTTGCTACACAAGAGGGAGAGTAAGAGATAAAGGCTGCCATATCAGGATGGCTGCAATGTGGCCGAAGGACAGAAACAAAGGTACTTACTGCCTCTCTAACACCACTGGCCATGAACTTCCGCTTGTTGATTATCTTTACTGCAACTTTATTACAAGTGCTCTTCTCAAACGCCAGTTTGACTTCTCCACAGGCACCACTAGCATGAAAGCACAGCTGTGTTAATGCTTACAGATACCTTCCTAACTCGGCCTAAGAAGCATGCTGAAATGAACAGGAGGCTCTCGCCTCATTAAGACTACATGCAATCAGAGGCTGCAGCTTTCCACCTTTCTCAATATGACAGATGGACAAAACTATCTCAGAAAACATTCAATAGTATTTAAGTACTGATGGTGTCGGATCCCAGTTTCGACCAACTACAAACACACATAAATGTTCTTGCATGTAAAGAAAATAGAAAGACAGAAGGAAAAAAAAAGATACTTTCAAATCTTGAGCAATTAATTCAGAAATCACAACCTATGGCTTTTAAGCATCTCACATCTCTGATAACTCTTGATTCTGGGATACTCTAAGTGACAGATAATGATAAAAAGCATTAACTGATCACTGAAGACATACAATATAATTTTGGTGAGGTTCACTAATATTACAAACTCAACTCCTTTCTTGATACTCTGGTCTTAATAAACACAGAGTGCCACAGTGTGTCTGAGGCTAAATCTGTTGTGTAAGCAAAGACATTGCCAGTAAGTGTCAGGTTTTGGCATTCACATAAAGGGAAATAATTAAGGAACCGCACTGCTTCGTGGTCTCTGTTAACGCAGTTGTTGATCAGCTTGAAGCTGCAGCTGGAAAAGCGTTTGTCAGTAGGACCACGTCCATTTGTGTTTTATCTTCATTGAAACCCACCACAGTCATTAGAACACTTATCACAAACTACTGAAATAATCTCTGTTAAACCAAAGCACTGCAATCCTTACCAAACTGATTTGCTGTGTGCAACAAACAGAAGGTAAACGCACTGCTAATGGTACCTGCTGCCCTCCCTGCCCTGTAAAACACCTGAAATAGCTGTGGCATTGGAAAAACTACAATGGCAGCTCAGGAAGCACAGTACTGAAAATGGTAACAAAATGAAGGGATGCTTACCTTCCCAAAGTCTTTGACATGATGTACTTCTCTCGGAATTCTCTAGGAAACACCAACTGGTCATCCACCGTGAGATCAGAAAAGACAAACACTAGGGAGAGGGGTGGAGAGCATCCTCCTGTTATTCACTTCAAAATGGTTACAACGACACTTCCCGAGCTTTTATGGTCAACAACACAACCAAGCAAACGCTGCCCGCCAGAAACAGCACAGAAATAGTAAGGAAAACAAGAATTAGAAAATTCATATTAAAAAAAAACCATCAGCTGATGCTGCAAATTACAGCAATGATTGTTAAGCAGGCAATCTCATCACTGAAAAACGAGACCTTGGGTCTGTGCCAAACACAGCGATAAACTTATGGCTGTTCTTATGACTTCAGCCACAGGGCATTCACAGAGACAAGGGAAATATTCAAATCACTGCACAAAGGACCTCCTGGTGAACACCAAAAGAACCTGTATACGTCGTGGTATGTTTTACCCTTGTTAGTCTGAATGGACAGTGCGATTTCAGAGTTATGAGTCAGAGGAAGCCTCTTCCCTTTCCCTATGAGCTCCCTATTAATGAAAGTTCCATTCGCGCTGTGGTCTTCAATGTAGGCAACGTACGAATTTTTTGGTCCCATTTCCTAGAAGGAAAAGAAAGAAATCAGAAAGACAGTAATAGAGAAAAAAGGAGTACAGCAGTTTTGAGTGTTGGCTCAAAACATAGGTGTATTTCATAAAGCTGGAGAGGGAACAGCACCTGGTTAAAGGAGTCAGTGCTGAACATGGCAAACTTTGAGCTCATTAAGATCCCAGCAGAAGTTCACCTTTCTCAATTATGTCCATACACAGACAGATAACCTTTTTACCACCTACCCTGAAAATTCGGAAGTGCTTCTTGCTGTAGTTCTGGTAAAATCCAGTCTCAGATAATCCGAGCTTAGAAAAACTGTAATCGCAGCTTTTGTCTCTTCCAAACCAGTACTCATCATTCACACAGTCTGCAGCCAATTGGAGAGAACACAACATTGCAGGCACTGATTAACAACTGCTCTACAGAATGAAGCCACAAATGTAAAGTAGGATCACAGAGACATCAGCGTTCCCTTCTCCTAACTCCAACAAAACACCACACTATACCAATACGTTATTTGAGGAAGATGTTCAGAGGGCTGGAGCACCTTTCCCGTGCACAAAGGCTGCGGGAGGAGGATCAGGAGAGCTCACTGCAGCCAGTACTTGTAGGGCACTTACAAGCAGGAAAGGAGTGACTTTTGCATGGTCTCATAGTGACAGGATATGGGGGAGTGGCTTTAAAGAGATTGAGGTTGGATTGAGGAGGAAGCAATTCTTCCCTCACTGCCCTGGCAGTGCTGCCCAGAGCTGTGGGCGCCCCATCCCCGGAGGTGCCCGAGGCCATGGATGGGCAGCCAGCACACGGCAGGGCTGGGGGATCTCTGAGCTCCCCTCCAACCTCAGCCATTCCGTGAGCCTACGATTTCGCTACGTGCAGTACAGCAGTAGTTTCATTGTATTAACAGCGTCGTTTTCCATTCACCTTCAGCGATACGCTCACACGACGCAGAAACAAACCAAAGCAATCCAAGCTACGGGGAGGACAGACGGAGCGGGCAGCAGAGGAGACACGGACTGCCGAGCAGAGCAGCCGGGAGCTCAGCGGGACGGCACGGAACGGAGCTGCACGAAACGGCACGGAGCTGCACGGCGCATCCTCGGCCCGACGCGGACAGGAGCCCGGGGCCAGCGGTCACGTACCCCAATTGCTGAAACCTTTTCCGAGCGCGAAGAGCCGACCCCACGGCTGGGGAACGAGCTCGTCGGGTTCCGGGTCCTCGGGAACGGAGGGCAGCTCCTGCGTGGGCACGGTGTCCAGCGAGCTGAGCGTGCCGGAGCTGGAGGATGACTGGCTGGCGCCCTGCGAGGCGCTGGAGGAGGAGCTGGTGCCGCCCTGGGACGGCTGGGTGCCCTGGGACTGCCGGGCGTCGCTCCTCGTCTCTCGCGACATGGCGAGCGCCGCGAGCACCGCCGGCACCGCGCTTCCCCACGCGCGCGCCGCAGCCCGGCCCGCCCGACCCGCCGGGCACAGCGCGCACGCGCGGCGCTACGAGAGCAGCCAATAGCGGCGCGGCGCCGCGCGGGGCCGTCGGGATCCGTAGTGCGGAGGACGCGGCGCGGGGATGCGGGCGGCGCTGCGGCTGCAGTTCGGCCGGACGCGGTGGGCGCTCCGCGTCTCGGAGGCGGCCCCCCGGCCACGCTGCGTCGGGCCCGGCTCCGCCCCGTCCCCGCGGTGCTGGAGCTGCGGCGGCGCTCTCTCCGGCGTGGACGCGGTCCCGCACTTCTGCCCCCGCTGCCGGGCCCTGCAGCCGCCGGAGTCTCGGCCCGACCTCTTCCGCCTCATGGAGTGGTGAGTGCCGGCGGGGCGGACTCGGGCGGAGCGGGCCGCGCTCCTCACGCCGCCTTCTGTCGCCCGCAGTGACCGCTCCTTCCGCCTCGACGCGCAGCGGCTGCAGCGGCGGTTCCGGAGCCTTCAGCGCGCGCTGCACCCCGACCGCTTCGGCCGCAGACCGGCGGTGAGTGCGGAACCCGGGGAACGAGCGCTGTGTCGGCTCCGAGCTGGGGTACTGCGCCGCGCGGGGTTGCCGCAGAGATTCATGGAGTCCTACAACCGCCTGAGTCGGAAAGGAGCCCCGAAGGCCGTCTGTTCCCACTGCCTGCAGTGCACAGGGACACCCACAGCTCCAGCAGTGCTCACAGCCCCGTCCCCTGAGCGTGGCTGTGTGCAGGGATGGGGCAGCACCAGCTCTCTGGGCACCCTGTGCAGTGCCTCACCGCCCTCAGTGTCAAAACTTCTTCTGTATATCCAATTTAAATCTCCCCTCTTTGAGTTTGAAACCATTTCCCCTTGTCCCATCACAACAGACCCTGCTAAAAAGTCTGTCCCTACAGCCCCCATAGATACTGATGGTGACACAGTGCTGCTGTGCTGCTTGTGACCTTAGGTAACAGCAAGCAATGTGTTTCAGTCACTGCTTATTGATGCATTTCTGTTACTCCTCTTCCACCGGCAGCAGGAGCAGCGCTACTCGGAGCAGCACTCCTCCCTCGTGAACAAGGCCTACCAGACGCTGCTGCACCCCCTGAGCCGCGGCCTCTACCTGGTGAGTGCTGGGATGGGCAGATGCACACACCCGCCTTGGGGCTGCTGGCACACACAGCCAGTCGGTTGCACACTCAAAGGGTGTGATATTCACATTTCCAAATTGCTGGTTTTTCCTCCAGCTGGAGCTGAGCGGGGTGGAGCCGGCCCAGGAGACGGACTCTGATGCAGATTCAGAGTTTCTCATGGAAATCATGGAAATCAATGAGAAACTAGCAGAGCCTAAGAATGATGAGGCACTTGGAGAAATAGAAACTTTAATTAAAGGTGGGCAGAGCTCTGATGGTTTTGTACAGAATAGTTTTACATCTTTGTACTTTGTATAATACAGAAGTCTTTCAGAAGACTTTTCTGCTTTAGGTATTTTGGCATTGCTGTCACTAAATTCTGTTACTTTTGAATGAACTTGCTGCGTATTTTTTTCCCCACAAGATAAGAATGCTGTCTTTCCTAATTCATGTCATCTAAAAATCCAATCTAGCTTAAGAAAATCCGTATAACAGTACCTATTCTGATGGCAAAATAGGTCTGTGTATTGATCAGAAAAAGAATTACATTCCATCTCCAGCAGACCGCAGCAAGGAGAATTATCAGAGACACAGTGTGCAATTACAGCTTCTTATTTCTGTCTACCAAAATATGTAGAGTTTACTTAATGCTGAGGAAGAATCCTGGGTGCAGTGTTGGAGATCAAAGCAACTTAAGCTGCTGGGAAGTGAGTGACCACTGTTTTGTGGGTACTGCTGTCTGTAAGGCCGTCTCAATAAAGAACCACTTGTGGAATGGTAATGAAAAGAACTGACAGTGCTAACACAGTGAGCTCTCATCTTCCAAAGGACCACACCACGGTCTGAATGCAGCTGTGTTATGGAACAAAATCTGAGTAAAATGATTTGTTTTACAGATAGACAAGAAGAACTGACCGAAGAGGTGACTGCAGCTTTTGAAAGAGGTAGTTGTTTTATTAAGTATTCAGCTGCCATAAATGTATCAGTTATAAATGGCAAAAACACATTCTGCTATTGAGAATAAATGGGCAGGAGCTCAAACCATTCCAGACAAGGTTTTGATACTGGGGAGCAGTCCTTATGTTTCTCTTCTAGGCCTCACAATTTCTTTACTGTTAGGCTTACATGGCATGCGTTGCAATCCTAAAACATGATGTGGAAAGTACTAGCAGCACATGAAGCACGAGAACCTTATCGTTTGCTGTTCTTTGTACAGGGAGCATTGAGGACTGCATTGCATCTATCCTTCAGCAGCCATCCTTCCCCTCCCATTAATAGTTTAATTAAGGAGCAGTTGTTTCAGTATCATTTCTGGAATTGCCCCTTTGTGTACCACAGTGCTACCAACTGTATTTTTCAGTGATGGCAGTTGGTTTAAGAATATACATTCCCCCTACAAAAATGCTTTGTCTCCTCTATGTACCTAAAATTACCCGCTGTCTACATCACCACCACAGCCACCTCACAGAAGAGTTACTAAAGAGCATTTGTGCCCTATTTCCTTCCTCAGTTCTTGTTTTATGGAACACCTCCACTAGGGAGCTCCAAACTTCCCAACAGAAGTAGCAGCAGGCACCACATATTCCTCAGTGCATGGGCTCTCACAGCTTGCAGTTCTTGGTTCTGAAACAGCTGCTGGCAAGGGAATCTTGAGATTCATTTTGAAAATGAAAACTGTGTCCTCCTTCTGTTAAATAATCCTCTAATTAATTTTATTTCCTTGCAGGTGACCTTCAGGAAGCTAAGAAGCTTCTAGCCAAAATGAAGTACTTTGCAAACTTAGAGGACAAACTAAAGAACAAGAAGATCCCTTCCTGATAGTGCCTCCTTTACCATTAAGAATTAACGTAATGTTTAATTAAACTGCTGATTTAGTAACCAAACCCAGACAAATGGTGTTTGCCTCCTACGCCTCTGTTAGAAGCTTTAATTCTGAGAGAAAGAAGGCAAACAGAACGCAGTGCTGGCTGCAGCATCCAGTCACTTACAGCTGGGAGCAGGCCATGCTTACAGCCAGGAGAAGCTGCACTGTGTGCCTAAGATTACTGTCCTCAGAGTTACAGGTGTGGAAGTCATCAGAGAGACACAAACTGCATGCAATTATGGCTTCTTACTTTTGTCTACTAAAACATGTAGAGTTTGTTTTATGTTGAGGGAAGTCCTGGGTGCAGTGTTGGAGGATCAAAGGGAAAGCTTGTTCAGCTCTGCTGTTCAGCTCTGCCTCATCCCCTGGGATGCATCCTACCCACCCACCTTGGAAAAAAATCTTTAAAAGTGAAATGATTTTGATTTTGTTTTCTTACCATCACCTGTCCTTTCTGCTCCTTTGTACTTTTGGGGACGTTGATTTCAATGAAGGATGTTTCCTGGCCCAAAAATGAGCAGAAGTTTTAAAGCCCTGTTAGATAGTTTGAAGTATGAAGACATGAGGACGGGGAAAAAACAAAAAGCACAACTCAAAGACCAGCAACTGTTTTATTATTACTGTTTTAGGAAACAAAGCTTTCTAATAAACCTCATCATTACTTAAGATAATCTAATAAAGATAAATCACATCAGCATCACACTGCCTTGATTGCTTTGAGATGGACTGCACACGTCTGTGCAGGAGAACCAGCAGGGATGTAATGTCCTTAAATCTTACTCAGATTATTTCAATTAAAAAGCAGCAGCTACAGACCTCACATTAATGCACTGAGTAGAATATTTCAAACAGCAGCTCTGCAGTGGGTCAGCTCATGTTTGGGTTGAACACCTCAGACCCCAAGCTACAAATTCTTCAGTAAAGCACTAACAGGTGCTTGGATCTGAAAAAGGAGCTCAGAACTACAAGAGCTCCTGCAGTTTGGTGCCATCCACAGGCATGGGCTGGAGGCAGTGAGGAGTGGAATTCATTCAGCAGCCACTGCCACCATTTCTGCATCTTACATCAAGTTTTATCTAAACAGAGTCTTCTGTGTAATGCATTCTAACAGCAGTTCAGCAGTATCTGTTTTAACAGCATTTTAGGAAGATTGCCTTCACTTAAACTTCCTCTCAATATGCAGGAGGAAGTAATAAACTACTTGTTCACAGTGTTACAGCGCTCATTTAGAGGACACCATTTGTAATTCTCATTAAGGTCATTCAGTTACAGCTTTGAAAATACTTTGTTAATATTCATCACGGAGTTGGCTTCTTTCATTAAGCTCTGTTTCCTTTTCTTTGCTTTTTCCTCCAAAATTAAGTTTGTGAAATTCCTTTTTGATCTCCAGAAAAGATTTGTTTTTTGTCTCAGGAATTACCAGGAAGATGAAAGCAGCAACAAAGGAGCACTCCAGTAAGAACACCACAAAACAGTACTGCTTCAGTCCTTTCTGAAAATAAATGGCATTTATGATTGCAGCAAAGCAAAGCACAGCAGTGGGTTCTGGAAAACAAAGAGCCTGTTTTGTTTTTCATGGTAACCTGAGTGCCTGACAGTCAGTGGGCTCCCAGAGAACACAGACCCAGCAGCCCTGAGTGCAACTTCTGCCTCTGCTTTGACACAAAAGCATACAGGATTATTAACAAACCTTTCATCTCACTGAAGTGCTGAGATTCAGCTTTACTAGTTTTGATATCTTCTGTTTTCCCTTTTGAATCTGAACCCCTCACGCCTTCCTTTCACTTTTTACTTAAAAATTTTAGGTGACAAACAGTAACAGAACGGTTTATTTTTATTTTTATTCTATTATTTATTTTTATTATTTTATTTATTAGTTACATTAGCTGAGGGTTTGTGTGCACCCAATGTTGATGTCTCACTTTATTAACAGAAGGCAGTTGGATGGAACCTTAGAGCAGAGTTCAGTGGAAGGTGAAGCAATCTGGAAAAACAAAGTATGCCAACTTACCACTATGAAAGGAAAAAGCATTCCAATGGTGAAGAAACTAATCCAGCTAACAGTCCCTCCAATCATGCAGGCAGCAGGACGTGAAGACTGCACAAAGATTTCAGCTGTCAGCGTGTTGGTTATGCCACCTGGGGAGTGTGAGAGACAGCAGGTGATTGTGGCAGTGGCTGTTCACAAAGTGCTCCTAATGGCAACAAGAGCTGCCATTTTTAATGGCACTCAATGGCACTTTAATGGCAGTCCCTGCCCGCACAGTGAGCTTCTAAAGGGGGCCTGTTTCAGTAGGACAGCTCAGGCACCAAAGGTCCCTTTAAAAGTGTAACAGGTTTTTTCTTGCTTCTTGCCTGAATGGAAGGCCAGAACTAAGAGCCCCACCTGACACACAGCTGACCCTGACAAGAACACAGCCCGAGCCTCAGTTTCAGCTTATGTGATGCTATTCATTCTGATGAACTGTCAGACTTGCATTCCTTAATGAGAGCCCTGGCAGACTTAAGTAAATACACTGCTTACACAGCAGTTGCTCACGTTTCTCCTTACACCCTCCAACACACAGCTGAGCATTTTAAAACATCCTTTACTGAGCTGTACCTGGTCCCAGCCCAAAGCTCAGAATGAAGGCAAATATCGACATCATGCTCACGTATGGCACCCAGGGGTACAGCTCCTGGAACAGAGAGAATGAAAAGCTTCAGTTTGTATTTCAGTAATCTAGATCTAGCTTAAGTTACACATTCCTCAGTTCTTTTATTTCAAGTAAGACCAACAGTCATTCACTGATGCTTTTAACAGGAACTGCTTCAGAGAAAGTCAATATTGCTAACCTCAGATTTTACCAGATGGCTTCTAATACTTCTGTCAAGATTTATCATCAGTTCTCTGAGGTGAAAACAGCATCAGCGTGGAAAATAATTACTACTAGTTCAACATTGTGTCAGTGCTTATTTTGACAGAATGATCCTATGAGTTACCCAATTACCTTTGAGCACTCAAAGTAAACAGATTTTCCTCACTGCATTGTTTATATGTACATAAAGTTCAACAGTGCAGTAAAGAAGCACTAGGATTGCTAGAGATGCATGCATACAAAACTAAGGACGGTACAAACATTATTATTGCACAGTTCTGTCAGTATTAAACACAGCTTTAAAACAAATACAGGACCAAATCTTCTGAGAGCTCTCTCTTACAGAAACAGCTCCAGAATCAAATCTTTCAACTGTTGCCATTTTTTACAGTGCCATTCAGCACAGCCCAGCTCCCACCTTCCAGCTTTGAGCATCACAGATTCACACTCACTGTTAGTTACATCATGTAACAAAAATGAGTCCTACTGTACACCTGGTAAGTCAGAGAGAACGTTAAAACAATGCTCCAGAGGGTCATAAGGAGGTATCCCCCGAGGATGAGGCATCTTCTCCCCACGCGGTCTATCAGTAAACCCTATGGACAAGACAATGTTTTGTTACCATACTGTGCTGGTATTTACCAACATCAGATTGTTACAGTCTTACTGAAGGCAGAGGAATTGTTGCATACACAGGTGAGTGCTGTGAGGCATTCACAAGCTCCAGTGCCAAGAGTCACATAGGGGATTTTTTCAGCCGAGATCCCAGCTTGCTCGAAAACATAGGTTGCATAGAAATAAATCTACAAAGGGGGGAAAAAAAGCAGAATTAAGCTTTTGCAGTAGGTAAACTGTCAGCTGGAGGCAAGATCACGTTCATATTAATCATACATCTGAATCTATTTTATATTGTGACTTACAGCATTTATCCCACTGAGCTGCTGGCCCATGGTCATCACAACCACAGTAACGAGCTGCCATCGCACAGCACGATCGGTGAAGAGCTGCCAGGGCTTCTTGGGTTTCTCCCCATCTAAGGCAAAGCATTCCCGCTGTATGTCTTCCATCTCCCTTTGATACTGCGAAGAACCATGAAATCTCTTCAAAGCTAAAAACAAAACACCACAACACTCAGTTTGACCTATTCCACAGCTTCTGGAAACTCATCTCTTCTCACAAGGACCCAACCTTTGCTAAAATACAAAAGTTTTCTACTTTAAGAAGCTAAGAAAAGCAGCTATTTGCTTTGTGACTTATTTTTTTGCTTGCTGATTGTGATGCTGTAATGAGATGATAATAGCAGGGTGGCAAAGCCTTTGGCTGCAGCAAATTGAATGAGCCCAAACGCAGCAGTCATGGATACAGCAATAAAAGAAAAGAGCTGCTTACCTTTGAAGGCCTCAGGGAGGCAGGGATCTCCATTAGGAGATGCCCTCACCTCCACTGCCAACCCTGAAATGAAGGCTGGCAAGGGGTGGATCCTGGCTCCAGCCCTTCTGGTCACTCAGGTTACACCTGAGCTCCCCTGGGCTGGCCCTGCCTTCCTACCAGGTGCTCAATCACTGCTTCAGGCCATGACAGCATTTCCACTACACTGGTATTCTAGAAGGACGTTTACCCTCTTTACTCGTGTTTTGCTGTGGTGGATTAAAAGATTTGAGGCATTCCTTTTATTTACGTTAAATATCTGACCTTGAAACATTCCCAAGGCAAACTGCTTGGAATTGTTCTACATCTGGGCCACAAACTGCCAAAGTCTTTTCACTGGAGGACATTCAAAGCAGTCTACCATCTTCTGCTTAAATTCCAGACAAACCACATCTTTTGTTACACCCATGTCTTTAATTTTGCCAGTGGGATGAATTTAGTGGACTGCAGGGAAGAAGATAACTTTCTTGATTCTTGTAAAGCAAAATACTACCTGAAGTCATCTGGATGGAAGACCAAAGGCTGTGTAATGTTGTGCTGATAAAGAGAAAAGTGAAATCTGGAACCCAATGTGCTCATCACAACCTTCTGAAGATGGAGAGAAAGAACCACTGTGAGTTACCTTTGGCACAGCTCAGCTCATCACCTCTATCAATAAGAAGATATCTGGGACTTTCAGGAAACCATGGCAGGAACAAAAGTTGGGCAAATGCTGGAACACAGCTGCTGGACAGCAAAAGTGGCCAATAGGCTTCTGCACCTAGTATTTCTCTGAGAGATGTGGGGAGAAAGCAAGATGTTTGACCTTCATTAAACACTTCTTGTAACCTGTTCCTACATACTGTGAACCTCAACAGAAAGAGGCTTGCAAAGCATTTTCCACCCACTTTGAAAACAGGCTTCAGTCAGGAAGAAACAAGCAATGCTGCTTTCCTGCTGCTTACTGCTGTGCTGACTCCAATAATTAGTTTCAGAGTTGCTGTGGCAGTGTTTTCTAGCAATACAGGAATGTAAAAGCATCAGAACTTCACCTCAAGCTTAGTACTGAAGCTCCCAATGCTTTTGAGAACGATACAATAATTCGCCTTTGAAAGGAAAGCAGAAGGTTGCCTGATCCCATTCAGAGCTGATTAATGAGGTGTATTTACATAGAAATTAATTGTTGAAATTGGTACAAGTTGGAATCAACAGGACGAGGAATGGTGGGCAACAGAAACTTATCCAATAGAAAGCATTTTGCATTTTAAGTACTGACCTCAGATTAGCCAGTCTAAGTTTGTATTCTAATTTATTTTGTAGCACTTCACAGCTACAACAATCAGCACAATCAGTTAATTCAGAAGATGGAATAAGGAAAAAGGAACTTTTAAGGGCCTTGGATAGTGGGACAGGGAGAAGAGGAAAGAAAAGATGAGGCAGATAACATGCTGTGACACATTAGGGCAGGAGGAAGCTTGTGGCAGACTTCATCAGAGAAGCTTTTCATCTACAGTTTTTTGGAAACCAACTGCACAAAGTCCCCAGCAACCTCATCTGTTCTCACAAAGGATAAAAACAGCAGCAGTGCTGTTATAAAGAAATTCAGAGGCCCTCCCTCAAGCCCTGTCATATGCGTTTAGTTGTAACCCACTGTCCCCAGCAAAAACATGAACTGTGCCCATTTACTGGTGCCATTCTCTTTGACATATCTAAACTGAGAATAATTCCCTTGGGACATGGATAGTAGACAGTTGGGAGTTTTAAGAACAAAATGGCAGAAGTAGCTTTTCCAGGTTTTTGTGTTACACCTTCTTTATAAGTTGCTCAGTAGTGCTACAGTGAGGATCCTTCAGGAAGCTGCAGGGAATTGCAGTTCCTTACACACAAGTAATGCGAGGTAGAAAAGTACATGTATTTCTAACCTCAAACCAATTATTTGTCCTGACAGAATGCCCCCAGTCAGAAAGATGGAGCTACCCATGGCCATGCCTCCTCGGAGATGTTTTGGGGCAACCTCCCCAAGGTACAAGGGTTGCACACAGAGCCCAACACCTGCAAAGGAGAAACATTTCTCTATGAACAGACTGTACCTTCGCAGTTTTTCATACATCATACGATATTCAGCACTTAACCCTGTGCTCAAGAACATTGTTCCTTCACCAGACTCTGGTTATTGAACAATGATGTCATTAGTGAAATATTATATTATTCTGGCTAATTACAACCACACAAAGATATGGGTGTTCATGCCTTTACAAACAGGTGTAATACTATAATGAGATGGAGAGTACCATGATAATAGCAGGGTGGCAAATCTTTGGCTGCAGCAAATGAAAACTAGCCCACACGCAACAGACACTGCACAGATCTGTTATATTGCAGCCACAGATACTGCAATGAAGGAAAAGAGCTGCTTGCCTTCAGAAAGCCTCAGATAAGCAGGGATCTCCAGCAAGAAAAGCCCTCACCTCCTCTGCCAACCCTTAAACGAGGGCTGGGAAGGGCTGCATCCTGGCTACACCCCTTCTGGTTATTCAGGTACATTGCATGCACCTGAGCTCTCCTGGGTTGGCCCTGCCTTCCCACCAGGTGCTCCATCACTGCTTCAGGCTGCGACTCAACATTTCCACTACAAGTCACACTATGGTAGGACAGCATTACAGGACTTGAGTCTTTTCACGCACCAAGTTTTGCTTTGAAATATAACACTTAACCAAAACACATAGGAAATGGGACTTGTTCTGTGAATTTACCTGCCTTCAGAGTCCAAATTAAACTACAGAATGTCTTTCAGATCAAATCTACAAAGCAGCACACAAAGACGTAATGCAATATCTAAAGACTCACCGGTAACATTAAGTCATCATACACCACAGCTTATTGAAAGCAGGGATAGGAGATCTCTTACCTGAATTTATACCAATCAAAAACCTTCCGACAATCAGCAACTCAAACAATCCTGTTGGAAAACTGATCCCCATTAAAATGGCAGCCAGTATGGCTATAATGTTATTCATCAGAAGGGCTCCTTTCCTGAAGGGGAAAAAAAAAAAAAGCTTTATTTTTTGGTAATATGGACAAATGGGCTTTGGAAGCGACATGCTGCTCACTGGAAATCTGTTCACTCACATCTGAAAACAGCATTGGCAAGGCAGGAACATGGCTTTGTTCATTCACACTGTGTTTATATGGAATGTTAATGAAATATTTCACATCACACAGCACGTCCTTACCATTAATACAGGGCACACACTTGTGGGAGATGTGTTTTCACACAGTATTTCCATACTCTTGGAAGCACTCCTAGGAAGAAAGTAGGAAAAGAAAACGTGTTCTGTCTGTGCCTGTCCCTGTAACTCACCTGCCCAGCTGAATGGCCATGCTGCCTCCAATCAGGGCTCCACACAGGCCACCAAGTGAAAAGATAGAAGCAATGACAGACCAAAGAAAAGTCAGCAGGTTGGGATTGAGTTCCACGTGATAACGACTGGCCCAGGTTTCATTTAAGAACTTGTGTATGTGCTGCAGTAGAGAAAGAATGGTGTAAGTACAGCATTCCATCTAGCCCTACAGCGTGCTATTAGGAGTCACACCTAAATCCTGAAAGCAGGATCTTCTCTGACACAGCAGATAGATGCAGTTACAAATGCAACATTCCTGGCTCAAAGGAGTTACTTGTTACTTGTTACTTCTGTTACTTGTTTTGTTCTGTTAATTATTCTAACGCAGTTACACAGGATAGCTGAATTACCACAAAGCAGAATACTTACCTGAGTGGGGGCATTGATAATGGAAACGTTATATCCATACTGAAAGGTCCCTCCAATTCCCACCGAGCAAACAGCCAGAAACAAGGTCCAGCTGGGAAACTAGGGAACAAGAGAGTGAGGTATGAACACTGGCAGGCCCTCAAACTCACGTGTGCTTAACACCTAGGGGAAGAATCAGTGAGGTAATCATGGACTTTTTGGACTGTGAAAGTATTTGGTTAGAAAACAATACAAGCTCTCCAATATCTGCAGTGGGAGAAACATTTCACACTCATGTTGGTCACAGTTGTAGTATTTTCAAGGGATGCAAATGTGACAAACGTCCAGGTTAACCTTAGGATACACAACCACCACACAGCTGATGACATCTACTGAACTGTGGGCATCTGTTCTGCACCAACCATGCTGTTCATGGTCTCAATTTTTATACAGAATTTTAGGACCCAACAGGAATAAAATCAGAGCAACATTTCCATTAGATGCCCTGTGATTCCCTGAGGATAAAAAGTATTTATCTGAATGACAGCCAAGGCAATGAATTAAGAGTAAGCAATGAAGGTTGTAGCAAAGTGGCAGGAAAACAAAACCAACACATGCCAAATACAGGCACTGCCCACTCCAATCTTTCCATTAACCAAGTACCATCCACACACCTTGTGTGCCTCATGGGCTGCATGCCCTGTAACCACCTTCATTTTGCTTCCATAAGGTAAGCCCGTGGCAGCAGGCTCCCAACAGATGGTGCCGGGTGCCCTCTACCTCAGTTAAGAGGTGCTGATTTTTGGGCCAGCCCTTGCAGAACAGTTTGGAATGAGTAAAATAAGACCAAGAACCCCAACATCAGAAATACATGAATGGGAACTGGTTTCCTCTAGCAGCCCGTGATTAAATTCCACTTAAGTACAAACAAAACAGAGAAAAAGCAATGCTGATTACATCTCACAATTCACTTCTTGCTGAGAACTGTAATCTTTCCATTCCCATTTTATCTTCTTCCAACAATAATGTGAAGTTTTGTGCATAACTTCAATCTAAAATACTCCAAAGTCAAGATAATCCTGGCAGTGATTTTCTACGCCTGCTAAAGACACGGTTTTAATCTGCATAACAGAACTACAGCCATGGAAGCCTGCTTAGAGGGAACAAACAAGAAACAGCATAATCCTGAGCAAGAACTACAACAATGCAGCAGCAGCAACACAGCCATTAGAGCAGCACAGAGATTTGGTTCCCTAACGACCCACTTCTCTGAACAAGGCCTTCCTTCACCCCCACCTCATGCTCCTTATCTGCCAAGCAGCTGGGTAAGAATTCTTGTGATGAACTCCAAGCTCCATTCAGAGCAATCGCGAAAAATCACTATTTTACATTTATCAGAGTGCACCCCCAATAAATTACTCAATTTTGAAGGTTATCGTTACATTTTAATTGAAGTCGGAAATAGCATAGGAAGATTTATTTAATATTAAAGGTTTGCTATGCCTAATTGTGCATATATTCAAATGCCCCATATGCCATGAACACGTGCTACATGCGTACTAAGGCTGTTACATGCAGATGCACATCTCTGCAGCCACATCCCCCCACCTCTGTACCAGACACAGAAAGCTCCAGGACTAACAACGTACCTGCCCCATTACCAACACAAAGCCCCAGCAAGGCACCTAAGCCACGAATGGTTACAGAACACACCTTTGCAACACCTTATGCTCCCTGTTTGGTTACACGAGGTGTACCAGGCAGATTTACTGACTGTATACAACACGAGAGGTCAGCAAGCCCTGCGTGTAACATCTGCTATGATGAGCTGCAGGCTCATTCCTTCCTCCTATGCCCCTCTTGCTCTTTTGAGCCTCTGGTTCCAAAGTGAGAGCTAAAGTGAGAAGACGCTGCAGGGGGTCAGGAAAGGAGCCCAAGATCACTGACTCAAGCCATACACTTTGTTTTGCTATGACACCTCCACTTTTCCTCCTGCCCACGTCAGCCTGCTCATTCCCCTCATAAGCTGCGTCACATGTGTTGCAGTTTGGGCCCAGATTTCTTATCCCACAGACAACAGCCTCGTGTGTTTCACGAGTTATTGAACTCGTGATGGTTTATGAGCATTCCAAGAAATTAACCATGAAAAAGCTGGGAGTTACACAACCGTGCAGCACTGCTAGAGCCACAGACTTTTCACAGGACCCATCTGTGAGGCCACAGAGCTCCGCTTACCTTACTGGGCGCGCTCAGCAGGGGCCGGGACTCCATTCACAGCATGGGCTGAATTAGATTTCCTTTGCAAAAATTAGTAAACTACACTATAGGGATAAAAGGTGCCAAAGAAATTGAGTTATTTTTGTAGGAAAACACAGATGTTTGCACTCCACCTCCAGCCTGGGGAATCCTTCTCAACCCTTCTTAAGATGGAAATCAGAGCAGGTGAGGATGGAGGGGAGCTTAGAGATCCCCCAGCCCTGCCGTGTGCTGCCTGCCCGCAGCTCAGGCTGCCCAGGGCCCATCCGTGGCCTCAGGCACCTCCAGGGATGGAGCACCACAGCTCTGGGCAGCACTGCCCTAAAGTCCAACACTCATAAAGCCTCACAACAGCTGACAACAAAAGCTCGCAGCACGCCAGCAACAGCTCCCAGTAACACGTTTAACAGCAGCGCGCTCATACCACAGCACAAAACACCCTTCGGCCACCCGCCAGCGTCCGACCTCGCCTCCCAACGAGCCCCGCACGCCGTTACCTGGCGCTCCGCAGCCATGCCCGCCCGCAGCGCCGCTCAGCTCCCACCTGACCGGCTGCGATCCGCCCCGCGGGGATCGGCGGCACCGGGCGCACCGCGGCTCTGCCCCGCCGCTCCGTGACCGGGCTGCGGGCGGGCGGCGCTCGGGCAGGGCCGGGCGCTCTGCCCCGCGGCCGCGACGGCACCGCACGGCCACAACCGCAGCCCGAGCCCCGAGCCACGGCACCGGCCGCCCCAGCACTACATCTCCCGTCGCGCCCCGCGGCGGCCGCAGAACTACAGGTCCCGGCGTGCCCTGCCGGCCCCCTCCGAGCGGGGCGAAAGGCCTGGAAGCGAGCTGGGCTGTGGCGGCGCCGTCCGAGTTCGGGCGCGGCCCGGCGGCGAGCGTTCCGGCGGCGACGAACGGCCCGGCCGCCGCGCGGGGAGAACGCGGGTCCTGCGGTGCCGCGGCTCGGGCCGGGTGCCGTCGGGCCAGAGGGAGGCGGCGGGGCCTCCCGAGGGAGCTTGGAGCCGACGGCCCGGCAGGAGCGATGGCAGCGCTGGGCAGGTCCTGTCAGGGCGTCCCCGCGGGTCCCGCGCTGGAGTTCCCGCAGGCCGCCGCCCCCGACCGCCTCGTCCCGCCCGGTGACGCCGCGGGCTGCGTGCAGATGGTGGGGAACGGCGGCGACGGCCGCGGCTCTTCCGGCGTGTGTCCTCCCGGCGGCTTCGACATCGCCTCGTTGGCCGCGCTCGGGAGTTACAACGAAGGCGTGGCCGTGCCGCCCGTGGGATCCTTCACGCACCCGCAGCAGAGCCACAGCCGGTGAGTGCGGAGCGGCCGGGAGCCCTGCGGATCCGCCGTAGTTCCCGGAGCGGTCGTGGTTTGTTTTGTTCCAGTATTGTGGTATCCGCACGTTAGGATCGCGTTGTTTGCTTCGCTGCCTTGAAGTCTGTCGCTGAGGGGTGAAGAAGGCTTCAAAAACGAGAGGAACGTGAGCGAATTTACGGAGACCTTGGTCACAGGCTCGAGGAATGGCTGAGGTTGGAGGGGAGCTCAGAGATCCCCCAGCCCTGCCGTGTGCTGGCTGCCCCCAGCTCAGGCTGCCCATCCATGGCCTGGGGCACCACAGCTCTGGGCAGCACTGCCAGGGCCTCACTGCCCCGTGAGCAAAGAATTACTTCCTCACCTCCGACCTCAATCTCCTCTCTTTAATTTTAAAGCCACTCCCCCCTGTCCTTTCACTATTAGACCATGCAAAAGTCACTCCTCTCTTGCTTGTAAGCACCCTGCAAGTACTGGAAGGCTGCAGTGAGGTCTCTCCGGAGCCTTCTCTTCTCCTGGCTGCTCTCAGTGGTTTCTCCCAGTCTGTACATGTATCTGGGATTGCCCCAACCCAACTGCAACGCATTGCTCTTGGTTTTATTAAACATCAGTAGCTTCTCACGTGCCCAATTTTTGAGCCTTCTAAGATAAGCTCTTAAGGTCTGATGCCTTTTAAAAATCAGATCGCTTTTTGAAATATTTGAACACAACATTTTTACATAAAGACACAATTCTGTCAAATTTTGCTGTTTGGTTACATTTCATTTGAGCATGTTGCCATGAGATAACGTATTAAGAGGCCGAAGTTAGATCACACGCTGCTTCCTTTATCTTTTGCATGGTAGCACAGCTGGATTTGCCCCTAGGTGAAAAAAATAACATAAAGGAGAAGAAATGATCGGGCATTCTGTGCGGGGAGCTCAGCAATTACAGCCTTCCATGACTTTCTTTGGAACAAAATGGGCCTTTGAATCAGAAATTTCCGCTCCCTTACAGCTTGTGATGCACAGCAACTGTTGCTCTTAGCGTTGTTCAGGCTGTGAGTGAAGTTTGAAAATCAGTGTCACAGGAACATATTACCTGTGCCAGCCAGTAACTGCTTCTCTCTGTTTTGCAGTGTCTCTGTTCGATGTGGAAAGAAGCATAAGCTAGAAGAAGAGTCAGAAGGGTAAATTGAATTTGTGTTTTATATCCTGAAAAAAATTAATTTCAATAAGTATTTGAGCACATCTTATCTACAGAATACATAGGAATGGAACTGCTTCCATCGTTTCAGTGTGGAACTTCCACTGAATTGCACATAAGCCCAAACCCATTGCAGTTTCCTCATTAATTGTGTAGTACTGATTTTCTTGCATGGGTACCCATGTTTTGATAGGACCAATGTTGATGTATTATTTTGTAGAGGTTTCCTTTTTGCAGTTTGTCCAGCTGGGTGAAATGTACATGGCTTTCTCTAATGTACTGTCCTGTAGAAAGCCACATTCCTCTTTTGTAAAGGTCAATTGTAAACTTGTTTTGTTTCCTAGCTGTCCCGTGAAGAAGAAGAGACTGACAGGAGCCAAAAACTGCCCTCAGAATCCCAGCACTGAAGAGTGGATTCTCTGTGCAGGTCAGCAGGCAGCTGGGGAGGTAGCAACAAGTCAGTATGGTGGTAGCCATCCTGAAACTGCCATGTTAGAAATTCCCTGTGAAGAAATGGAGCAGACAATGGGGGAGCAGCAGTGCGAGGTTGCTCGCAGGAAGCTTCAGGAAATTGAGGACAGGTAAATGCAGGGATTGACTGGGTTGGCTTTACTAAGCTTTACCTTTTTTTGGTGGATATTAAGGGGTAAAACTAGCATTTACAGTAGTGTTACCTGGCTGCTGAGTCTGGGATGAACCTTCGGTGTGAGTGGTCTCTTTGTGAGCTGCCTGTGGTTTTCTGAGTGCTGTGGTTGATAATGTGATCTGAACTTGATGCAAGAAGAAGAGATGCTGAACAAGTATCAATCTCCTCAAAATCATCAACAGCATCAGTATGCTGTGCTGGGTCTTTAGCATTTTTGTGTGTGTATCCAGAGCTCACATTTTTAATTTACATTATCTATTCAGAATTGAGCTCAGCTTGCTGGGTTTTTTCCCCCTCAACAAATCACAGCTTGTCCTATGATTAATACTAAAAATGCTTGGGTTAGGTATGAATTTGTAAGTGTACAGAATAGCATGAATCAGAGATCTTTCCTCATGTGTAAGTCTGAGGTTCATCTTGCTAACTATCAGGTGGTTTGGGAGCGGGAAATGGGGTGGCTCTTGTCAGTCCTCTACAGTCATGTAATAAATGTACTGTGCATTCTTTTGGGAATGTCATGTGTATGTATCAGCTGACAGCAGCTGAGCTGGTATTCCAAAATACTCCAAAATGTCTGCTGCAGACAGCTAGAGAAGCAAAGAAGTTATATAAGTTTAAAAACCAATTTTTTTTTAGATGAGTACTTAACATATGATGGATGAAAGGATGCGTTTTTCATGGGTAAATAAGAGCAGTCATTTTTCTTCTCTTGGCTACACCTGCATTACAAAGTATGTTTATGCCTCTCAGAGGGTAATTTCCCACCTTTCCCAGCTACTCTACCAAATTTTCTTTAAAACTTTTACCAAAAATAGAGGAGATGCCTCCAGTTTGATCTGGATTCCTCAACTTTTTGTACTGTTTTAATCTCAGGTTGATGCAAAGTCTTTCAAGATTAAGAAATATGTTCAGTCGCTCTTGATTAATTCTCAAAATTAACAGATGGAGAACTGAGCAGGCAAAGTTACTGGGACTCACTTGTAATAGGACTGAATTGTATGCTTTCCCCACAAGTGAATGTGGTTTATGTGTTCTTAGTGTCACTGTGCACTGCTGGACGATGCAAAGATAACAAAGCTAGCTCAGGTACCAGAAGCTGCTCGAGTGGCTTCTATGGTTGCAGTCGTTCTTAGGGTATGTTGGCCCAAGAGAGACTTGTGTGAACACGGCCCCGCTGCTTCTGGTACCCCAGCCTAGGCCAGATATCTGCACTGTGCAGTGCAGTGCACGTGGATACAACTGTAGTCTGCAGTGGATGTGCCTGTTGAAAGTATGCTCAATAGTGTTTATTTCCCTCTTCCCCCTCCATTCCTAGGATAATTGATGAAGATGAGGAAGTTCATGCTGATGGAAATGTTAGCAATCTGCCCACTCTTATCCTGTCAGATACCCTTAAAAAAGGGATGAAGAGGGATTTTGGTGAAGTCCTGACAAAGAAAATAATAGAGTCTATGTAAGTTCTGGAGGAAATCACGGTGCTATGTAGCTAACACGTGCAAATGAAATGAGAGACACAGTGTTGTGTTTGTGGAGATGTCCTGAATTAGTGCATGATGCAGCCAGCATTGTGTAACAGAGCACAGAACATTGTGTTCACCTGGCCAAAAGCAGGAAAAACTGTCCTTATGTAAAGCAGAATTAAGTGTAACTGCAGCAGTCATCAAGCTGTCTGTTTTGTGCCCCTGATTTGTACAGAGTGAAATACTTTGAATAAACGGTTATGTCCTCATTGTTACGTATGTGGGTTCCCCAGAGAAGGTCCTCGAGTGTGACCAACAGTGCTCATCGAGTTTGGTGGAGAACACAGGGTTAGAACTAAAGTAATGGAAGTGGTCAAGGAAAAGACAATTGGATGGGCAAAAAGCTGGAATGTGCATCCTGGAATATAGCTCCAGGCTAGCACAGTGCATGAAGATATTCACTGGTCTTCTGCATTTAGCAGTTGTGATTGCAGAACTGTAATTTAACTGACACTCCATCCCTTCTAGGAGCCGTCCTTCTATGGAGCTGGTGCTTTGGAAACCACTTCCTGAATTTCTCACAGATAAACTGAAGCCTGTTTCTGTTAAGAACTTCAGGCAGCAGGGTACTGAAGGGTGTCAAGCTAAGCAGACAACACCAAGAGCTGCTTTTGACCCACAGACTGAAACATTCCCTGAATCCCAACAGACTGCCATGTCTCCAGATCCATATGCTAGTTTGGGAACCTCTGGATGTGCGGAAGAAGAAATGGAGCTGTAGATGCCAAATTGTAGACTGAAAGTGGTGACCTTGTGATGGTTTTTTTTGTTGCTGTTGTTGTTATTTTGTTACCTTCTTTTCTTCTGGTTTGTGTGAATCTGAAGTTTGGTTCCATTTTTTTGTTTTCCTAGTAGCAATTGTAAGAACATGGATTGGCCAGACACAACTTTGGGCAACGTTCTGAAAAGATAATTCTGGTCTGTTCAATATTCTCATTTTTACTGAGAAGGCAACCCAGAGGCCTTTCAAACAAGGAAGCAGCTTTCCATCTTTGTTAATGATGAAATTTCCTCCTAATGTCCTTGGAAAGGTTTAAAATCCAATTAACTGAATGTTACGGTGGCTTAAGCCACGCTTTTCACTTACTGAGCCATTCAGACCGGTGCATACGCCATGCTTGGTCAGTTACTTTTATTCACATCAGAGAAAGGTATTGAAAGGAAGACAAAGTCCTGAGCAGTCAGAGACAGGAAAGTCACCCCTGTAGAAATACAGCTCTTCACACAATTGCTGTTTCATCTGCAGCTTGCACTTGATGTAAACTCCAATTGAAATGATACGTTGTGCAGCTTGGTAAGGAAGGAATGTTATGGCCGAGCAGAACCGTCCTGCTTTGTGGAAAGTAAAACTGGCTACTAACTTGGAAGGTATCTGACTACAGTCCTCTTTGGTTTATGGTCTCATAAATGTGGGGTTTTTAATGCCCCTCCTCTCCAGGTGGCACAAAGTCTAGAGAGAAGTGGTTCCCAAGCCAACTGATGCACACTGGACATCTGATGTGAGTCTTTATAAGCACTGAGCCAGGAGGTCGCTTCAAGGCAGCATAACTTGATTAAATAAGAAATGTCCTTTAATTTTGCTATAGATGGTATGGATCAGATAGAGGGAGCTGATTTTCTGAGGTAAAGGATGCCAAGGTAAATAAGTCCCAGACTTTGAGATCGCTGACAGTGGTGGTGAAGAAGATGCTTGTTGTTTGCATGAGGAAACCCGGATTTATGGGCTAAGCTAGAACATGCCATTAACATGATGCCACATAGTTTATACAGATACATGCCAAAATAATTTTGTATCCTGCTTAGGGTGTTAAGGAATCCTCAGTGCACTATGGCACACAGCTTTTCTCCATGCACGCTACTTCTATTACACTCAAACAAGGTACAGCACATCATCTTCTAGTCTCGAGTCCTCAGCCTTTTCCAGAGAAACCAAAATTGAGGCTTTTCTTGAGAAAAATTCCTTTCCAAGTAATTGATTCTGTCTCTACATCCCAGTCTGTATTTGACATCCTGCTAGCATGAAGGAGCAAGTACACTGACCTCAGTAATGCAGCTGTCTGCATAAGAGGAATTATTAATCCTGTGCACAGCTAACTGATAATCCTTGTGGGTTTTTTAAATGTTTAAATAAGTCAGTTGACTGATTTTAAACTTCTGCTTTTGCAGTCATTCTTTTTTGGCTCAGAACAGCAGCCTTCTTGGAAAGTTATCCCTGTTAGTTAAATCCTATGTATATCTTGCTCTTCTTGTTGAAGGTTTTCTGACATTTGCTGTCTCTGGCTAAAATATTTCAGAGCTTCACTAAAAACATTCCAACGTTTGAATAGGCATTATGCTGAGAAGTGCTAAGTTACATTCTGGGACTTTGGAGAGCGTGTGCAGCTTTTTCTTGCTCTTGTATCTATTTCAGAGTTACAAATCTCTTGCATGTAATGTATAAAATTTCTTATGTATTATTATACTGTTGAACTTGCTTAAAATGTACAGCCTTTGACCTGCTGCTACATGGCTTGAGTATAAAGTAATGCAGCTTGGGGCAGGCTGTTGTCATTGCGGGTAGCAAACGTGGTGCCTCTAAATATCTATTTTTTTGAGGTTGCAGGGTTGTATGAAAGCTCAAGATTGGGACTGACTTAGCTGATAGCACTGATGCTAAATAAAGGGAAAAGGAAGGATAACAATTCCAAAACACGATGAGAACATCAAATTCTGGCATAGGGTACAAAAAAACTGAGAAGCCAAAATGTGAGATCCAGACAGCTTCCTCCCTACTCAAAATACTGAATGGGCAAATGGTCCATCAAATTAACAAGCATTGACCTCTGTTATTCTGCCATTGAAAGAATCTACTGGCAGACTATTGACAAAGACCATGAGATGGGAAAGAACTGCATCCAGTGCATTTGCTTTAGATTTATTTTAGAATTTGTTTAAGTTATTTATGCTGTTACTAGGAGAGAAGAGGGCTGAAGTGTTGGTGGGGGAGGTAAAGAGCAGGGGTAGAGGTAGGAACCAGTTATTTAGGACTGAACAAAATCATTGCTCTAGTAACTGGTGAGGACAAACTACCAGGGACTTTCACACTTCTGTATTTGTAAGAGTTTGATTTGTTGTTGCCTTCCTTCAGAGACTTTATTAACTCTGTTTGTGAGGAAGATAGAAACATGATGCAGTATTAGGAAAAAGTGGAAAAAGTTTTATTTTGAAATATGGAAGATCTGATTTTGGTCTGTCTGCTCTTGGGGCCAAATCACCATTTGTATGTGAGTTTTTCAATAAATTTTCTAAAGTATTTTTAGATGGTGCAATTAATCCTTAATAGTATGAACAACATCAAAGCAGTACGGTAAGCAGGTACACCAGGTACACCAGGTACACCAGGTACACCAGGTACACCAGGTACACCAGGTACACCAGGTACACGCTCACTACTCGTCTGGTAGATGTTAGTGCTGGCAAAAATCCTGAGCTCTCTGAAGCTTCCAGATACCCAACATGGAATGTGTGCTTTCTGGGGAGCAAGTCTGTAAATCCCACCAGCCTGTATCAGAACCCATACTGACAATAAGCCTCGATAAGCCGTGCCATGAGACACCTACAGCTGTGAAGATGAAAAGAGGGAACGAGGTGGCATAAGCAGTGCTCCACATTTGTCTGCTCTGTCCTAACAAATTTTGGGTGTAAATTTAAACTGTCCATTTCCAAATGCAATGGGAATGTGAGCAGTGGACACCAAGTTTTTAGAAACCTAACATTTGTGGCTCATTGAGATGCATTTTGATCTCTGCACTAAGTGGAAATAACAAGCAGTCTATATCCATGTCACTGGGTGGCAGTGTTGCTGCTACTTTAATTAAGTTAATTGAGCTGTGCAGTAACAGAGTTAAAGCTGTTCTCAACAGCAAGTACTGAGAATTGTTTACTTCATTTCACGTGACCTTTGCAGTTCAGCCCATGGATATTCACTAACAGTACTGCAGCTGCTGAAGCATCACAGGTCAGCACAGGTCCAGCCTCCAGAGATCAATCAGAAGAGCAGCTACAGGCACCTGTGCAGCTGGAGGTACAACAAGTGCAGAAAGACCCACTGTCCAGAAACACCTATGGAGTTCAAAGCTTCCAGAGGCCCAGATAGTCCCTCCCCCGCCTCTACTGACATACAAGGCAAGAAATGAGCTGCATTGCACTTTAATTGCACCAATATAGTTAAATAAAATAGAGAAAGCAACTCTACATAGCCAACAGAAAACAAGCATTTACACAGTAAATCTGTAAAATGTACAGACCATTTAGTTTTAACCCAGCTGTCTAAACACAGATGTCCCAATAAAGCTTTTAGAGTTAAAGAAGAGTACTTTGATTTTCAGGTTCATTCCAAATTGCCGACTTACTGAGAAATTAAAGTTTTTCTCCTAAGAGAACACCGAATGGGAGCAGTGAGGGGACAAAAACACCCTATTTTTTCTCCTTACCAGTAGAAATGAATGGCCATCACTACATCTACCAGCATTCATAGGAAGAAATAAGCAACACTTTTCTGCATACAATCAATTTCACCCCCTCCACCCCCCAGAAAGGCATATCCTGTTACCCTGCCAGGAGATAACCAGGGACAATTAACACTACCAAGTTAGACACTGATCAGTTGAGGAAAGAGTTCACTGGCAAAGCTATCCTCCCAAGTATGGTCAGTGTCAAGAGGAGAGGGCATGTCACTGAAGGGTGACAGGGATCCTTCATATCCAGAGTCACTACCAGCATCCAGCAGATAGCTTGAGGCTGCAAAGCTATGATGAGAGGGAAGCAGATGAGAGATACCCAGCTCAGGCATTAAGCTGTCTACAGGCTCCTCTTTCACAGATACTGGGACCTCAGCAATAGCTTTGTCTTCAGGCGGAGAGAGAGAGACTTCCTCAATTTTCACAAGCATATTGGTTTCATTGCCCATCTTAACAGGAAACTCCAGCATTAAGGGTTTTGTGTACACATGATCAAACCTTATGAGTTCATTAATGGCCTCCAGCTTAGCTGATGGGGACCCCAGAGAGGGAGAGGGGGAGGTCGGTATGGAATTTGTTTCTCCACACATCTCTTCCTCCAGCTTCTCCAGGCTGGATGATTCTGAATCAGCACATTTGAGAAACATTTCTGGGTCCAGAACGTCCAGTAATCCGAACAGGAGATCAGACTGCAGAATAAAATACTGTTTTAGAAAGACAGCTTACCACTGTAACATAACAACACATTCACTATGGCATAAGTTCACCTTCGTCTGAAAAGATACACTAACATCACCACACAACTGATACTGGTAAGACAGTCACTGATCAGAACTACTTTGTTCATTAACTCCAGGGAGTAGAGATTTCTTAACTCCACACTGACTGCATATTAATACATCCTCAGTATCTTCAGACTCTTCACATACCAACACCACAGTACTTACTGGCTCTAAAGAGTTCAAGAACCAGGCACAGGCAGATCTGCCTGTGACCAAAAGTATGGTAGTTTTCAGAGCCTTCAGGATAGGAAGAAATCCATACCCGATTACCTTCAAGCTCCAACTAAGCATAGTAATCAACAACCAAGCTTGTTTTCAAGAAGTTACAGTATGTCATCAGCATTTGTATGCATTTGCTGTATAAGCTAGAAGACTCTCCAGGCAGTATTTTTTGAAGAGTAACAGAAACTGAACTTGTTGAAATTGCATTAACATCTCCTGGACCCACAGGGTCCCATTAGGACTTGAACCACAAGTAGGGTATTCCAAAGCTTAATAAACAAACTGTCAAAAATCAGAGACTTCATATTAAAAAGCTTTGAAGCAAGTTCTTAGACTACTCAGGACAGGAGCAGATGCTCACCTCAGAATCTGAAGAGTCACTGCCATCAGAATCCATGTGGAGGTTGTCAGAAATGGTGACAGCTGGGCCTGCACCTGCTGCAGAGGAACACGTAGTCTGAGTGCTGCGGACTCAGCGGACCCGGTCACCAACCTGATGTCATCCACCTGGGATTCCTTCACAACCTGCACGAGGAAAAAGCCCCATCAGTCACAAGTGTTCTGGCAGGCAAGACAGCACCCTCATGATCACACACTTCTGCAAGCACTTCCATTAGGTTCTTTGCTTATTGTGCAATGTTTGATAAAGTGAAACCGCTTTCTACAGTGGCTCAAGCCTCCCCACCCCTGGAAATCCACCTTGCTCACCACCGCTGTTTTGAGACATGCATAGATGACTGGAACTGCTTTCTTTCTATCCCTGGAGGTGCCGAGGCCACGGATGGGCCCTCGGCAGCCAGCTGAAGTGAGTCAGGCTGATCTTTACAGTTCCCCCCGAGCTCAACCGCTGTACGTTCCTACACGACGCATAGAACAGCCACGCACCCAGCCGCCGCTCCTCACCGCACACAGCGCCTGCTCAGCACCCAGCCGCTCCCGGCAGCTCCGCTCCGCCCCACGGCGACCTCAAGGATCGGCACCGCCGGACTCTGCCCTGCCGGGGGCTGCGGGCACTCACCGTAGACTCGCACTCCGGCTCCGTTTTCAAAGCGTCCAAGCCCAGGCGGCAGCGGAGCTCCTGGTTCTCCAGGGAGAGGCTGCCTGTCTGTTCCCGCAGCCGTTGGTTCTCCCTCAGCAACCGTTGGTTCTGCGGATACCGGCGCGCGGTCAGATCGCGTCCCGCAGCCGCCCCGCATCCCCCGGCCCGGCGCTCACCTCCTCCTCCAGCTCCACCACCTGTTGCTCCAGCTCCGTCATCCGCGCTTTCTTCCTGTCCCTGGCGCTTTGAGCTGCCACGCGGTTCTTCAGCTTCCTGCGGGATGCATTGGGGGCACGTTGCGGACACATCGCGGTCACGGTCGGTGGCTCCGCAGCCCCCCCCCCCCCCCCCAGCCCACCGTCGCCCCCTACTCACCTGCGCAGCGCCTTCTCCTCGGGGCTCAGGTGGGTGAGGCGCTGCCGTTTGCGGGCCGGCGGCGGAGCCTCCGCGGAGCCGGGAGCCGCCCCCGCGGGCAGCACAACGGACAGGCGGCGGCCTGCTGCGGACTCGGCCGCATCGCCGGGGAAAAGGAGCAACCGCGGGGCTCCGCGCAACGCCGCCATCACCGCTCCGCCGGTACAGATCGAGCGGCACTCCGCCGGCACGGCCGCCCCGCCCGGATTTCTACGGTCGTGGCTCTCCCTGATTGGTCGGGACGGAGTGACGTGCGGCGCCGCGAGGGCAGCGATTGGCTGCGGGAGGGAGCGAGGCCGGGGCGGATTGCATCAGACTGTGGGGGAGGGGTTGGCGCGTGGCGGGGTTGGGGGCGGCGCGGCGTGAGGGGTTTTGTGCGGTGCTCAGTAAAACCCGAGCGCCGCTGCACGGGGTGCTGGTGTGCGCTTCCACTGTAAGGGGGGCTGTTCTCACGTGCGCTGTTAACATCTGGTATAAGGAAGGCGCGGACCCGGCAGTCCAGCCTTGTTGGATATGGAAAAAAGGAGTTCAGTTAAGCTGGCCTTGAGCTGAGACTCGCTTTCACTGGCACTGCCCCGTCCTTGGAGGTGCCCGAGGCCATGGATGGTCATGCATGCTGGGGCAGCCAGCATATGGCAGGGCGGGGGGGTCTCTGAGATCCTCTCTAACATCAGTGATTCTGTGATTTCAGAACGCTTTAATTCTGATTTCTGCCTTTTTGGTTTTCTTTTGTTTTGCCAGCTTGCTGTTCACACATTCCTCTTCTTTATATATATATATATATACATATATATATTCAGTTATTGCATTCAAGCCTGTGATCCACATATCAGTGA
Source organism: Lagopus muta (assembly GCF_023343835.1). Lineage (NCBI taxonomy): Eukaryota > Metazoa > Chordata > Aves > Galliformes > Phasianidae > Lagopus > Lagopus muta. The sequence goes on along the minus strand of NC_064449.1, from coordinate 4,992,281 downwards.
TTACTTTGGAGGGATTCTTACCAGACTTGTAGAAATAGAATAGCTGGGAATGGAAGGGACCCCCAAAGGCCGTCTGCTCCCACAGCCTGCAGTGCACAGGGACACCCACAGCTCCAGCAGTGCTCTCAGCCCCGTGCCCTGAGCGTGGCTGTGTGCAGGGATGGGGCAGCACCAGCTCCCTGGGCACCCTGTGCAGTGCCTCACTGCCCCGTTGTAAACAAGTTCTTCCTTGTATCCAATCTAAATCTCCCTTCTTTTAGTTTGAAACCATTTCCCCTTCTGCTATCACACGGATCCTGCTAAGGGCCCTACCCCTTCTTTCCTACAGCCCCTCTTTAGATCTGTAGTTTATCACCACAATCTGAGGATGTGCCAATGAGGATACTGTTGGCTGTCCTGCCAGAAACAACATTAGATCCTGCCAACAGCTTTTATGTGGTGTGTTCCAGGTGGCCGACCTACCGAAGGAAATTGTTCTGTTTAACAAAGGTGGAGAGGCTTTCCCCTTGTGTAACATCAGATAGGGAAAGAAACATGAGTCGAATGTTATCTACATGTGAAAAAGGGGGCACAGAGGAGGTAAAGAAAATGAGAGTATACAGAGAAAAGATAATTTGACTAATAGACTTAGTCTGAGAAAGAACATGTTTGCCCAGTGTGTGTCTAGAAACACTTGGAAAGTGGCCTAGGGCCTCCAGCTCATGTCAACAGCTGGCATATTCCCAGATCTGTTTCAGTAGCTGATTAAAGAGAAAGGAAACTGTTCTGCAGCCCAAAGCAAGGTTATTCCGAACTTGTAATGTTTGTAATTATCTTTCTGTTCGTTTTACTTATTCTTACATTCTGTCAATACACGCTGAGATGGAAGAGTGCATCTCTCAAAATATGAGTCCTCTCTGTCTTCAGGTGAAAAATCACCATTGCCTTTCTAAAGCTAACCTGGCTGCTGAGTTTGTTGTCAGCTGGGCAGGGAACACTTCAGCCCTATGCCTAGGTTTGCTGGGGTAGCGCTGGTAGCACTGTTACTGGAACATGCCTCATTTTAACATCTTTCCAGATTTGATTAAGCTCTTGACCCTAGAAAAGGACGGAGTTGTGTGCTGTGAGTGCTCTTTAGAAGTGCTGTTGCTGGGGAGGAATTTTGTCCACCTATATATATGGATACATGATGGTATGTTTGTGGTGGTAGTTACAGGTAAAAGGAAAAAGCAGTGCACTCGCTTGAGATGGAAACTATGAGTGCAGCTTTAGGGGAATGTTGCAGAATGAGTTTGGGCAGTACAAGAGAGGGAACTTGTTGTTGCCCTGCTGTCCCGTTGAGCTGACAGCTTGTGTTTTGCATTCTCAGTAAATATTTGATGTGTTGAGTGAGCTCTGAGGAGAGCAGCCAGCTGTTGAACTCTCACACACCTAAAAGCTCCTGTTCCAGTAAATTCTCCTGTTTGCACATCCTGATTCAGAACTGGAGCCTCTTCTTGGAAAATGCTCCAGGAAGTAAACAACTGCACTCAGTAAAACCTGATGGCTGCCTCCTGCTGGTAAGGCCTCGCACTGGGGCAGTGCCTCCTTCTGACAGAAAACAGCTTCTGCTATTTCTTAGGCTTCACTCCCTGCATTTTGGGATTCCCCTGGAAATTCATAGGCTCTGAGAGTCCTGGCAGCTTTCTTGTTTTGTCAGGGCACGGGGCTGTGAGCACTGATGGAGCTGTGGGTGTCCCTGTGCATTGCAGGCAATGGGAACACATGGCCTTTGGGAGTCCCTTCCCAAACCCTTCTGTGAATCTATGATTCTACGATTCTACTTCTGGCAGAATGAAGAGGTACTGTTTCCAAGGACCAGTCTGGATGTTCAGCCTGTTTCCACTTGTCCTTACAGAACGTGGTATATAGTAACCATTTCTTTATTTCTTAGTGCTCTTTTCTCTTTCTTTGCTTCCATGTGCTGCTGTGCCCACGTTTTGAGGTGAGCCCTGAAGGCTCACTACACGGTGCATATCTGTCCTGTCTTGCATCTCTCACGTCAGCTTGTGCTGCACATCAGACAGGAGTTTGCAGTGACATTCGAGTGCATAAAACAAAAGGCTGTCGGAGACATCTTTAACTGGAACGAACGTCTTCGGAGAAGTCTTGTCTGGTGTCGCACCTTCCTGGGGCATTCTCCGGGGGCAGAGCAGCTCCTCGGGTACGGGAGGACATCTGCTGGCTGCTGTGCCGCGGTGCAGCCGCGGCCGGAGGCGGTGCGATGGGAGAGAAGGGTCTGAAGTTTCGTTTAAGGATTACTTCAATGCAAAACAACCTTCTCGCTCAGATAAGAGTCCAGGAAGCCTCCCTGGTCATCAGAAGAACCTTCTGCTGCTGGTGTTCAATTGCTTCTGATAGCCATTTTAAGCCTAAGGTAGATGTTAGTGTGCTGCATAGCATGAAGATGGTATGTCCTGAATTCCGCTATGGTTGTTTAATATACAAGGGGAGGACCTCTGAAACACCAACTTAAATTTGAGTATCAGAACAGCCCAGAATTCCAAACTAAATACTGAATGAATATCTGCATTGTAGGAGGAAGATCTTAAGTCAACGACACTCCTCTCCTCTCCTCTCCTCTCCTCTCCTCTCCTCTCCTCTCCTCTCCTCTCCTCTCCTCTCCTCTCCTCTCCTCTCCTCTCCTCTCCTCTCCTCTCCTCTCCTCTCCTCTCCTCTCCTCTCCTCTCCTCTCCTCTCCTCTCCTCTCCTCTCCTCTCCTCTCCTCTCCTCCCCTCCCCTCCCCTCCCCTCCCCTCCCCTCCCCTCCCCTCCCCTCCCCTCCCCTCCCCTCCCCTCCCCTCCTCTCCCCTCCCCTCGGTGCTGTATACCGGGCAGTTAATGGGAAAACCAATCTCTATAACCTTCTGTATGGGTTCAGTATTACCCACGAATACTCGACTTGCAGCCCAGAAATGAAAAGGTCATCGCTCACCAGTGGGGGGAGACAGTCACTGGTTTCTGCAGTGACAGGTTGCCGTCTCCCTTGTGACTGGATTTCCCACTGAAATGTGCCGTGCTGCATTATTTGGTGTTATTTGGTGTCACTTTGAATTATAAATCATAGGAGTAAGAACACCGTTTTCTTACATCTGAGCAGATCCTTTCTGTATATTTTCTGTTCTCTTTGCAAAGCGAATGAAGGATGAACTATGCTCTGTGCAGGGTCTGGCTGATACTGGAGGTAATCAGATGGAAATTCCAAATTCACAGCAACTGAAGTAAACTTTTAATCCATACTCATGGATTAACGTCTGTATTTCTTTGAGAAAAGATCATGTTTTCCTTTGCTTTCAATATATGTGTCCTTAATGTCACTGCCCTCAATGCCTCCCTGCTACAACCTGACTTCTCTTCCCTATGTTTCACATTCCTTAAACATCCCTATCAAGCAAAAGACAACATATGCTGTGGCCAATCTGCTGCTGCACACATACTTTTTTTTCTGGCTACTGTCACACAGAATGTGTAACAGCTGAACACCACCCCTGACCCCCCCATTAAAGGGTGCAGTTCTGTTTACATGCACTCACATTTACTTATGTCCTTTCCTAGTCACAGCCCCCTTAAAATGCAAATAGAGACACACAAGCTTCGTGTTAATTAAATGAGATGCACTCAAATTGATTATTTTGTTTTAAAAGTGTAAAATCAATAACAGACTGTTCTTTGGACAGTAGAATTGAAGAGGGTTGGGTTTTTAGGCGTGTTTCTGCTTCTTTTGCTTCCCATGTCTCCTGCACACCCTGGTGAGTGCTGCTGCAGTACCCAGAGGCAGCAGCCTCTGATTTTCACAATGTTTGCAAGAATGTACAGTCTTAAGACCTCTGTTCTGCCCTTAAGCTTCGTTAAAATTAGCTGATGTGTTCAGAAGAGTGACAGGGCTGGCAGGCAGATAGCGTATGTTTAATTTCATTATGAAATGAGGCTAAAAGAGGCTCTAGAAGGGGTTCTCCTGTGTGCTGTACTTGTGGTTGACTGCACAGTTTTGGCAGAAGGCGGCTTTCAGACATCTCCAGCCAAATGTGTTTTCAAGGGTAGGGACAGCAAGACCAGGGCAGCGCGATTCCTGCCCGGTTTAGCAGTGAGAAGGGCTGGTGGTCACAGTGTGACGATGCTCAGTGCTGGGTTTTCCTCTTGCCTGATGTGCAGAGCTGCACATTCTACACAATATTGCAGCCCTGTTCCCAGACTTGAGCTTTTTTCTCAGCATGGGGGTATGTGAGCACTTCACTGACATTGTTTTCCATCCGTGTGGGAGGAGGGCTCTATAATACCTAGTTATTTGCATGGGAAATAAGATGTAGGAAGTTTAGTGTCAAAAGCACCCACTGGTGCTGGTTGCCCTCTTCTCAGGGCATTCTTTTTCAGACCATTTGGCATTATATCTCATTTCATTATGCTCAAATCAAAGCTCTGATTGACCTCAGCTGCAGTTATAAATGCTTGAGGCTTCTGTGTGTCAGATCCCAAGCCTCAGTTAGCTATGTAGGGAAAAAAAAAAAAGGAAACATAACTGAAGTATTATGGCAAACTGAACTGGGAGCCATAATGCTGCTAGCTGGGAAGAAAGCCAGTTAGAAATATTTGATTGCTTTAGTGTTAGACAGTCCATTCTTTTCCTGCAATCTCCTGCTTGGATTTCTGCCCGAGTCAGGGAAACTTTGTGACCTGAGACTCAGTGCCTCATGTCACTCCTCGCTGTGTGACTGTGGGGCTATGGCGAAGGCAACATTGCTGTGCCTGCAGACCACAGCTATGGATAGTTTTGGAAGTCTATTTAATTATAAACAGAAGCAGGGGTTCTATCTATCTATCTATCTATCTATCTATCTATCTATCTATCTATCTAATTTTCACTATACTTCAATTATTTTTATCTAAACTGGGATGGATGCTCCTGTGAAGGCAAAAGCGTACCCAGGTAACAGAAGACTTTCTCAGTACAAGTGGGCCGGGTACAAGATTTCTTTTAAACTATCCAATCTAAATACACCCTATTTTACATATATATATTTAAATCTGAAATCTTACTAATCTCTCAATGGTGTAGTATTTGTGTGATCTTTAAAGATGAAATAGGAGAGGAAAAGGAAAAAAATAGATCTCTAGCATTCACAGATGCCTACTGAATTCTTAAGGACACTTGGGGTGCCTTGACCTACAACTTACAACTTAAGCTGCTTACATTTACTAATAGGACATTCATTGGAAGAGCCTGATTACAGTGGCACGAGGACCTTTTTACAGGAAGAAAAATATTTGGTGAAGAATCTCAAACCTGACACGCAAGGCTTAAAAACCTCCCAGTTATTGGAAATTAAAACCAATTCAAACAAAAACAAATGGAAATAAAATAGAAGAGAGGTCTGTGAAATGTTATAGTGCCATAAATGGGTCAGATGAGTGCCAGGAAGTGGTTACAAAAACCCAGTTGTTTTTAATGGTGACTTGATCTCAAAACCATGATTGATCAAGTCCAGTTCTGGTGCAGGAAGCAGTGGTTTGGGGGATTGGTGGAGTAGGTGGTTGTCCTTCAGCAGCTGATGGCTTCCTGTTCTCTTCTTCTTCTTCTTTTCCTATAGCTCCCAGGCTATAGGAAGGGGCCCAGGCACAGATCTACCCTTTGGCTCGGGGAAGTTGGCATGCAGGAAGACCATTTATGACAGTGCTGGAGAACTGAACTATCCCAAATATTTTCCATGGGATACAATACCCTGCTTAAGACTTTAGGAAAGGACTTTTTGAAGCAAGTTAAGGGGTGAGAAGAGCGAGGCACCTGTGGGGCGGCAAGAGGGAAACACAGGCTTTGTTTCTCTGTTTCTTCATTTTGGGGACCTGCACTCATTAGAGGGAAGAGGAACGGAAGGACACGGAGCATGCAGATCCTCTTTTCAACTCCCAAAGGAATGAGAAGACAGCAGGTCTAGATATCATTGGCCTAATCCACAGAGGATGTAACAGAAACCCACTCATCATAGTAACAGTGACCCCTGCATTCATCTCACCTTTTGCTGCAGATTGCAAGACCGTGTACCCGACTCTGGGAGCAGTCTTCCAGAGTTCTCCTGTGTTTAATCTCTTAAAGTCAGTTATGATGTAGCAAACAGTATGTTATCCAAACACCAGCCATTGATACACAGGTAAAGAAAACCAAGGGGAAGCGGTTGGAAAGATGTTTTTATTCAGTGCACTAGATGCTCATTTCTGGCATCCTAATGGAACACGACTTCATAATATTCTTAAAATCATGTTGACTGCGTGTTTGCTTACTGCTTTCTCTGCTGTGACCAGGCCCCAGCACTGCAGTGATGCCTCTTCCAGCTGCCTTTCTGTGCATTTGGTAGGTTTGGCCACCTTTGATTCGCTGTAACAAATTCATACTCAATGAAGAAACCTTAACAGATTTAAGCTAATGCTGCTGTGTTCCACTAAGGATCCCGTTATCCTGTCTCATAAGCTCAAAGAGTACTGAGTTCAAGATGCTGATCAATACTCCTAGGGCTGCAGCACCTCTCTATGCAGAAAGGCTGTGGGATTTGGGTTGTTCAGCCTAGAGAGGAGCAGGTTCTGGGAGATCTCACTGCAGCCTTCCAGTACTTGGAGGGCGCTTATGATCAGGAAGCAACTTATGGTTCGATAGTGATAGGACATGGAGGAATGGCTTTAAACTAAAAGAGGGGAGATTGAGGTTGGGTGTGAGGAAGCAATTCCTCACTCAGAGGGCAGCGAGGCCCTGGCAGTGCTGCCCAGAGCTGTGGTGCCCCATCCCTGGAGGTGCCCGAGGCCATGGATGGGCAGCCTGAGCTGGGGGCAGCCAGCACACGGCAGGGCTGGGGGATCTCTGCGATCCCCTCCGACCTCAGCCGTTCTATGATTCCTGCCCTACACGCGGATGAGGAACGTGCCGGATCGCTGGCAATGCCGTGTTACAAAGGCCCAGAGCCGGTGCAAGAAGCGCACCAGCAGCAGCCGTGAAGCCATCGCGCCTTCGTGCCTGACTCACTGGGGCATCCCCAAAGCCCCCGGGCCGACAGCCCCGGCACCGCGAAGGGCCGGGCGGGCGCCGCAAAGCGCCGAGGCCGCAGTCACGCCCCGACCCCGCAGGCCCGGCCCGCGTGGGAGGCCGCCTCCCGCCAGGGCCTTCCTGGCAGCAGCGGGGCCCACCGGGCCGAACCGCTGGGCTCCGCGGGGCCGTGCGTGCGTGTGTGTGCGTGTGTGTGTGTGCGCGCCGAGGGAGGGACGGAGCGGGTCAGAGACGCGTGGAGGGCGGAGATAACCCCGTGGTGGCCGTCACGTGGAGCAGATGAAAGGGAAGCGGCTCGGCGGGGCGGGGAGCAGCCGGGCCGAGGGACGGGGAGCGCGGGGCCGGCGGCGGCGGCGGCGAGGAGCGGGGCGCGGCGCGGCGGGAGGGCGGCTGCCATGGGGCGCTGAGCCGCCCGGGAGCCCGGCCCCGGAGCTGGAGCCGCTCGGGAGCGATGCGTGGCGGCGGAGCGCCGCTCCCCCCCGCCGCGCGATGAGGGGCTGCGGGGCCGGCGCGGGGCCGGCCGTTCCGCCGCCGCTGCTGCTCGGGCTGCTGCTGGCCGCGGCGCCGGGCGCGGCGCTGGGCAAGGAGACGGCGTTCGTGGAAGTGGTGCTCTTCGAGTCCAGCCCCAGCGGCGACTACACCACCTACACCACGGGGCTGCAGGGCCGCTTCTCCCGCGCGGGGGCCACGCTGAGCGCCGAGGGCGAGATCGTGCAGGTGAGCGCCGCGGGGAGGGGAAGGAGGGGACGGGGAAGGAAGGGAAGGGAAGGGGGGGGCGCCGGCCCCAAGATGGCTCCGCGGCGCCGTCCGCCGTCACCTGGCGGCACAAAGCCCGCGCCGAGCCGGGCCGGGCCCCACGTGCGGCGCGCGGCCTGGGGGCGCGGGGCGCCACGGTGACAGATGCGCGCACAAAGGCCGCGGGGCGCTCCGCCGAGCCGGGCCCGCACCTCGCGGCGGAGCCTCGGCTGACACGCGGGGAGCCGCCGTGCGAGGCCGCGCCGGGAGCGGCGACGGCAGCCGGGGGGGCGGGGATGGTGCGGGGCCGCCCGGCCCGGGGCCGCCGTCGGAGCAGCGCCTGCAGAGCGCGGCGCGCTGCGTGCGGATGGGAGCGCACGAGGCGCCGCGCCGCTCTCCGTCGGTTCCTCTGCAGGTCCGGCGCTGCGCTCAGCCTACCTGTTACTGCTGCCCCGGATCTCGGCTCCTTATTCAAGTTCCTCTTAACTTCTCATCGGAGAAATAAGTTCGGTTTTTATCTGAATGCGGCTACTCTTTACTCTGTTTGAAACTCTTGAAGTGCTTATCTAATTTCTTTGTAGTCACTGGTAATTGTTGACTTTATTTTTTTCCCCTTCGGCTAAGTAAAGAAAAATGACTTAAATGGTGTTTTAATAAGTTTGATTGTTGAGCAGCTGCCAATAGCAACCCTTATTTCTCTAACAGCAATGGCGTTTCTTGGCTTGAGTTTTGTCTATGCACACATACATGCCTATGTATATATGGTTGCATATCATAGAATGGTTGGAGTCAGAAGGGACCCCCAAAGGCCGTCTGTTCCACTGCCTGCAGTGCACAGAGACACCCACAGCTCCAGCAGTGCTCTCAGCCCCGTGCCCTGAGCGTGGCTGTGTGCAGGGATGGGGCAGCACCAGCTCTCTGGGCACCCTGTGCTACTGCCTCGCCACCCCATTGTAAACAACTTCTTCCTTATATCCACTCTAGACCTTCCTTCTGGGGGAGGTAGGTTAGGAACCATTTCCCTTTGTGTCTCCTAAAGAGTTTCTCCTTCTGTCTCCATGTACGTATTCAAAGAAAATTCCAGTGCCTCGTAAGCTCCAAAAACAATTAGTAAAGCTCTAAAGCCATAACAAGTGATTCTGAAAATAATACTTTTTTTTTTTTTCTTTTAAAGTAAAGAATACCAGTTTTTCGTGCATGTTCTTTCAGAGTTTCTGCTGGGAGGCTTTCTTGTAAAAATTCACTTGCAGGCAAAAGAGTTGTGAGGACAAGCTGCTGGGGAGCATTCTTGTTTATTCTTCCAGAGGAAAAAAAGGGATGAAACAATTAATTTATGTTTCTGACATTCATTAAAAGGTAATGCTGGAAGGAGCTGAAACTGATACTGACATTCTTTTGGTCCATTGTCAAGTCATTCATGTTTCACTCCATGCTGTGTATCTATGGGGAAATCAAGAGCCTGACGTGTTGCTGTGTTAGCAGTAAGGACAGAACAGACAGTGAGCATCACTGAGCACCTGATGGAGCTGTGGGTGTCCCTGTGCACTGCAGGCAGTTGGACTGGATGCCCTCAGGGGTCCCTTCCAATCCAACCATTTTATAATTATTCTCTGATGATGGCTTTCTTACTGTGGCTTTTCACCAAGGCTGTGTATTTATGAACCCATATGAATACGTTGGTTTTGGTCATCGTTTAAAGATCACTGTGAAATTTAGCAAGGGATTTTGCAGCTGATGGCCCTTCAGCAGTGGCCAGCGGTGCTTCCAGCAGTTCAGTGAGCTTCTCTTGTCCCCAGTCGTTTTGTCAGTGCACACAGGCTCTTTCAAAATTAAAATGCTTTTTTCATTGAAGTGAAATATTAGAAATTCTTGAAGATCAGCCACACATTAGAGAATGAATCAAAGGAACTGTGGTTTCGGGACTATACAAAGACTTACTTTTGTTTATGTTAATAGCTTCAATTACTCATTAGTGTTGAAAGTCTCCGAACAACAATAACAACAAAAAACGACTTAAGAAACAGTGAACTTACAGCTTTTGATAGGTTGTCCATTCAGTCTCCCACTGGTTATTGGTCAGATTGCTATCCAGCAGTGGTATGCTATTACATTGTTTCTCATGTTGTGATGACCAAGTCTTCTCAGGGTCAAACGTCTACCAGAATAACTCTTCAGAGAGATGAAATGTTCCTATGTGTTCTTTAATGTGGCCACAGTTTGCAGCAAACTCATGGCCAGGTTGCAGTGTCTGCTGCCCTCATGCTGCTGAAAGGTCTGACTGCCCTGGTGGTGTTGCCATGCTGGCATACAGTGTGCTTCCTGAGGCTGCGTCCTGGTGCTAGGAGGGCTGAGACTGGGAGTCAAACACTTCTGCTTGGAGAGTGATTGGGAAAACAAGTCTTTGTTGAAACCACTGAAATGAAATTCTGCATTAAAACAAATGGTGACCAACAAGCTCCTTCTGGTTGAGACTTCTTGCAGCACTTGGACTAAAAGCTTAAATGTAGTTCTGTGTTGAAGTAGGTGCTATGTGACCACAGGCTTACAGTGCTAGGGCAGCATCACTGATGTGAGTAGCAGTGTTTCTATTGCTTGGAGAGGGATTATATACCTTAATTCTATTTGTACTTGGCAAGCCTCATAGAATGATAGGATCATTTGAGCTGGAAAGGACCCCCGAAGGCCATCTGTTCCCACTGCCTGCAGTGCACAGGGACACCCACAGCTCCTTCAGCACTCACAGCCCCATCTCTTGACCATGGCTGTCTGCAGGGATGGGGCCACCACCTCTCTTAGCACCCTGCGCAGTGCCTCACTACCCCCATTGTAAACAACTTCTTCCTTACATCCAATCTCAGTCTCCCCTCTCTAAGTTTGAAACCATTTCTACTTGGAGATGCCCAAAGCCAGGCTGGATGTGGCCCTAGGCAGCCTGATCTGGGTTGCCAGTTGTAGGGAACTGTTAGGTCAGAGCTTGAATTGGTGATGGAGCACCTGATGAAGGGGTGCAGCTGGCCCAGGGAGCACAGGCATATTATTTGCACTTGTGTTCCACAAGTGACCAGAAGGAGTGGACCCAGAGTAGGGCCTCCCTGGGCTCAAGTGAGGGCCAGCCATGTATGGGAGAGTATTGCTTGTACCTGGGCTGCTTCTGAAGATGGAGTGCCAGAGGCCCCTTCATCAGTTGGTAAGTTCAGTTCTTCTTAGTGTCTCATACTGTTGACTTGTCTGTGGTGCACAGTTTGCCCAGTATCACTGAGAATCTGTTGGAAGTGGTTTTGGTTTTTTTGTGACCAGAGCACCAATGCATACTACTTTTAAGAGAAGCATTGTGGGGGAGAGGTTTTTGAAATATTATTCTTGGTTTTGCTTGTGTGATAGAAGTTCAGGTTTTAGTTGATTTGTTTCTGCTTGGAAGCCTCGACAGGAAAATAAGTTGAATAGAACTCAACATAGAACATAGAGAATGAGTTCTATGTAGCTATTGAACGGAAGTGATGTGGATTTGTAATGATCTCCAGTTGTATATGCCTTCTGTGCTCAAAAGGTACCACTGTGGGGTGAACAAGCATAGTGGGTTTTTTATTTTGTTTATTAAAGCTCCAGGAGGAAAACAGAATTTGAACACTTAAACTTCTTGCGGCTGTTTCTTGTAGCAATGCCCTTGCACGTATTTTCATCTTCTTTCTGTTGCAGGAGATGGGGAGGCTTAGATTTGAACTGCAGCACCATGTGAATGCGTGCCCTCCTTCAGTCTGCCTCCCACCCCTTATTTACTTGAGTAACTTTGAATCTTTCCTCTGTTTTCTCAAAAAGCAAAAATAGCTAAATTGTCAGGTAGGCTTTGCTCTCTGAAGTACTGGCAGAGTTTCTAAGAGAGCTGAAAGCAGCAACTGGAAATAACTGTGCGGATATGTAGATGTCTGGCAGTAATCAGAGGAGACTGAGTCAAGGGAACGTTTGTGTCCCTTGAGAGTAGAAATTTTTTTTATTTTATTTGATGCTGTTGCTTTGTGAGCAGGCAGGTTGAGTTTCTTCTTGTGCCTGAGGGCCATTCAAACTCAGGAAGTGGAATTATTTGTGGCATTGAGTCACCATTTTGGATGTTTTCTTTGCTTGTTACTCTCTTAGACAATGAAGACACCTGTGATTGGTTTTCTGTCATTTCCCGTACCTTAAACGTGGTGCTCAGAACTTCCAGTAATGATCTGAAGGACATTGGGGTGATAGGTTTTCTCTGGTAAAACTGAATTCCTGGTACCTGTTTTTGGTTTGCATTGGTGTCACGTTCTTGCAGCGCGGTGTTTTGGTGCTGAGGAGACACTGAAATGTGGGTGCTTAGAATGGGATGGGTTGTTGAGCATTCACTGTGTGGGTCCATCCTGATGCATGGGTGGGAGACCTGGAACCTGTTTGCTTTGTCTTATGTGAGAAGGCTGCCTGAGTGTGATGCTCTACTGCTGCCTGTTAGGTTCTGTGCTGTGAGAGGGAGGGATGTTTTTTTTTCATGAGTTATGAGTTATGAATGAGTAGCTACAGGTGTTGGGAGCATGTGAAGAAGGCAACCCATTGAAGTGTCTTGCTTAGATTGTTCATGCTCTTACGCTTTTGTCTTGACCCTGTGAGTTCCAGTCTAGTTATGTCAATACTTGTAGGAGGTCGGTTATTCTGGGCTTCTGAACACAGTATTATAAATAAGGATCTTTCACTTTTATCATCAATGAACGTGGTATAAAACCTAAATCAATGTGGAATTTTAAGGGCTGGTAGCTTAAAAGCTGTAGGCCTGCAGTAAGTGAGGCCTTGGAGCATAAAGACACCTGTGTGAACTGTTTCTAAATAGATCTAAGGCAATAGTAAATACATGTTTCTAGGTGTTAATACAGGAGTACAAAACTCAATGAGGAACTGATGTTTCAAGAGGAAACTCCTATGTCTGTAGTGAGCAGTACTGGATGGAATCCTTCTACCAGAGCCATGACAGCACTCGAGGCTGAGGCTGTCCCTTGAGGGCAAGGCAGGAGACAGCGTAAGACAGATGAGGTAAAAGGTATCTGAGTATGGAGGAAAAGGTGTAACAGAGCAAAAAGTGCTGATTCTTGGAAGGATGAGAATAAAGATGGCAAAGGGAATAAGCTTATGAGTCTAGGTCTTGAATTGAGGCCAGCTAGTGCAAGTTTATTTGCTTTCCCATTTTATCCCTTATTTTTGTCCATAGAAAGTCATTGGTGGCAGTTCAGATAATTTTTTCACATAGTTCAGTGAGAGATTTTCAGACTTAAAGATTTATGCAGTTGCATCCTTGCCCTTAGCAGGATGCTGACTGCTGCCTTTCAGGTACTCCTGTTGCTCATTCAAGAGATGGCACTGGGGCAAAAAAATCCCAGAGGAGAGACTCAGAAATTGTTAAACTTGGAGCTGTTTGGAGAAGTTTTTCATTTATATGTATTTACGTTAAGACTGGATCTATGTGAATATAATGGTTTAGATGTAATTACAGCCTGCTTTGCAGTGTTACCAGCGCTTGTGGCCAGCCGTGCCCCACAGATAGGACTGGCACACACTCACCCTGAGCACACTGGACGTGACTATAGGATGGGGTAACTTTGTTTTAATTGCTTTGTTCACAAAGGGCTTCTGAAATGGCTCTGGGTGAAGCAGGTAGAGGTCATGATTTGGTGTGGCAGAACTTGATAAGAACAAAATGTAGGCAGCTTTGCTCGAAGCGGGTCTTATAGGAAAGTCTCGAGTAGTTGTATAAAACCATTGATTAGCATACATTGTAATTTTCTTTCAGTTTATACCATCTTGTGGTGGAGTATGTATTTAAAAATGCTCCCTTTTTTATTACAGTCTTCCAGTCGTTTTGTTTTGGCGTTTCAAAGTGAGGCCCTTCTGGACCAAAATAACTTTCACAAGCATAGTTTTTCAAAGTGTGAATGCTTTCAAGAGGCCAGCATCTTCTTGGTTAAGGAGAGGTGACATCTGGAGGCAGCAGTCTGTCATATCCTCTGTGTGAGTTCTTTACCCAGCTCTGGAAACAGTGCAAGTATTTGCATTAATACTTAATGCATTAAAAGTGCTCCATTTAGGAAGTGTTAATATTTAACTTGAACATACTATCTCTTCCTTTGGACATCTACACTTTACTATGCAAGTGTGGTCAGAACAGAGGTGGTTGTGTCTGCATATGGAGACAAAATGAATGCAAGTTGAATGTTTAGCCTCGTTTCTTGTGCTTCCTGACTTGAAGGGAGAGCCCTTCACATTAAAGAAGATTGGCAAAGGAAGAAGAGATTGTTTTCAAACAAAGACATGTTTTGAAATTGCTACAACACGAGATTAAAAAAATGAATGCGTTTTTTCTTGACTATCTGACACTTGAACCAGACATGACCAGGAAAATGTGATTTTATTTTTTTTATACATCCAATAGAAACCATCAAAATGTGTACTTTACTGCACTCGCGCCACTGGTGGAGCTGTGTTTATGTTGGGATTGAGTAGCAGTGCTCAGAAGAAGGATTGTAGTGCCTTGGAGTGTCTCTTCACAGTGATGAGCTGCTATCATTCTTTATTTCCTTTTCATGCTTCTTTAAAAGACTTCTGTTGTTGCATTTGGCTTTAAGATGAAAAACCAGTTTACAAAGGTTGATTAGGTGCCTGTTATGTTCCAGACACAAGTACGCCCTTAAATATGCAGCTTAATATATGCAGACTCTCTAGGCTTCCCAGACTCATGTTGCTCTGTACACTGATGTAAAGATTTTTCATTGTTTTCTAATGCTGTTGGCAGCTTAATCTTTCTGTTTGTTTTCTGGAGCTGAAGCTGTTTTATTATTTTGCATCATCGTTAGTAATCAAGCGAGCTGAAGCCTCAGTGAGGAGGTGAGGAACTAAGGGACATATTTGAGAGTCAGCAGTGGTGGTTGGAGTGCAACTGTTTAATTAGCTGTACAGGCACAAATGTTGCAAGTATGTGTCTCCTGCTGTGAATTTATTGCATGCGCTTGGTAAGCAGCTTTCAAATGCTTCTGATTGTAGTGTTTGAAAAAATTGCTTTTAATTCAGAAAGACCCCAGTTTGCACAGTTTCTGCCAACATCTGTTTTCCTAATTTGATCCTTTTGATGCTCGTCTGCTGCAAAACAAAAAATAAAAGTAGTAATTTTGGGTGGGAGAAATCCTTCTCTATTTCTCACTCTGCCTCCCCCCAGCACAGAAGAGATGCTAACCTAACTTTTCAATGGATTTACTGTTGGAACTGAAAACTTCATACCTTAGAGCAAAGCATGCATTTGGAGAAGCGACTTGGAATTATGGGAACTGTTCTGTTCCTTTTTGTACACAAGTGGATCAATTATCTTAAGTCTGTAGATAGTGGGGAAGAATCTATATTCAAGTCTGTGACTTATTTTCTGCAGAGACCATCCTCGAAGGCTTATGGACTTCTCTTACTTGTGCCTGGCTACATGGTGGCAGCTGCAATTCAACCTCAAAATAATAATAATGGAATTTGTATCTCCTAGATAAAATATTATACATATAATGTGCCAGTTATGCAGATTAGTGCTCTGTTCCTTTTCCACTGAAGTTTTACTGCTCTTTGCTGGTTTTGGAGGTAAGGATGGAGGTTCGGATGCTCAGTGTAGCAGTTGCTGATTTTTTTTATTTTATTTTATTTTTTTTTTAAAGACTGGCAGTTCTCTTAAGGAAATGTCTAAGGCCCATAGATGGTGTGTGTCTGTAACATGAAAACAATGTAGGTTTGCATTCTAGTGTTGCATTTTACAAGGGTCCACCTTACCCTCTCTTACTTGTTTTATATTTACTTAGCATCTGCTTTAGGGGGCTTTTGTCTTTCATGCTCTGATGATGAAGGATTGATGAATGCCTGATGGATGCCAAGCTGGCAGGCATCCTGCATGGTGCACAGCAAGGGGAACTTGTGAAGCAGAGCCAGGCGGTGCTGGTGAGTTCAGTAGCTAATAGGAGCCAAGGGTTAGAGAGCTGTTTTTACTCAGAGGCAAGGTATCCCCAGTCTGCTAGTTGGCAGTGTTCTGTCTGTTTCAAAGATAGCATCTTTTCATCCCCACACTGCATTGAAAAGGCATTGTGGAGTAGTTAACACAGAAAAATTCTCAAGGTGTGATCTGCTTGTCTTCTGCTGTTTGAGAAAGCAAATGGCTCTGGCTCTGTGTTGCCACAGCTCCTCTTTCCCCACCACATTTTTTTTTCAGTGTATCTTTCAATGTTTTGATATTGGGAGTTTACAGAGATATTTCTGTAGTAAAATGACAGGACTGCTGTGGCACACTGGGATAAACTTCTCAACCATATGTATTTTGTGTATATTCAGTTGCCTCTGGGAGCTGTCTCCCTAAATAAAGGAAGTTAAAGATAGGGGTTTCCTTTCATCTATCCCTCTTGTCATCTTCAGACAGCCATGAGAAGGTTCAGAAGTCTTAAAATCTTTCAGATAGCTTTAGCATTAAGCGTAGGTCTCTGATGTGGAACGGTCAGCCAATGTTTGCTTGTGTGTGATGTATGTGGTACAATTAAATTGAAGTTGCACAAGGATGAAGCTAGGAAAAATAGCTTTTAAACTATGCAAGTGGTTTCTTTTTCCACATCTTGAAGTGTGCTGGAGCCTGGACAGACATTTCAACTGTGCAAGCAATATGGGAAGAAGCTACTGTCCTTGTCAGGTCTGAAGTGTCCTGAAAGAGTTAAGCTCTAATTAGCTCACTCATAAGGTATTTAATATCCTTATTAAACTCAACTACTGGTTTGCTTTTTTTTTTCTTCTTATGGTGAATAAAATTTCTTGAAGAGCTGAGCCTCTGCTTCTCAGATCAGAGGCTCACATGTTGAAGCTGGCAGTGCTAGAGGCTAGTTCCTATCTGTGTGACAGCATTTTTAATTTAACAGGACCGGCTTTGATGTGCTCGAATATTTATAGGAAGCTTCAGATCACTGCAGTATATGTTCTTTTTAACTGGAGCAGAAGTTCCTCTTCATGCAACAAACTTTGATTCTCTCTGTTTACTCTTGGGTCCCTTTTGGATTTGCAGTTATCTGAGAGGTTTTGTGTTACAAAAATACAGTTTGAGTGGGGGAGGAACTGCTCAATTTCCCTTCTAGTTTCTTCAGTTTGTTGGGTGGTTTGCTTACTGTGTCTTAGCTCCTTGTTTCAGCCCAAATACAGCTAGTGACATTGTGGGAGAGACTGATATAGTGAAATTGAACTTAAGCTAAATGCAGTTATCATACAACATTCTCCCATCATCTGTGGGAGCTCATCTGTGGGAGATGGGTTCAAGTCAGAGGGCACTCAGGAAGACATGTTCATGTCCTGGAGAATCACAGAATGGTTGAGATTGGAGCTCAGAGATCCCCCAGCCCTGCCGTGTGCTGGCTGCCCCCAGCTCAGGCTGCCCATCCATGGCCTCGGGCACCTCCAGGGATGGGGCACCACAGCTCTGGGCAGCACTGCCAGGGCCTCACTGCCCTCTGAGTGAGGAATTGCTTCCTCACATCCAACCTCAGTCTCCCTTCTTTTAGTTCAAAGCCTCTCCCTGGTGTCCTTTCACTATCAGACTGAGTAAAAAGTTGCTTCCCTTCCACTTGTAAGCGCTCTTCAAATACTGGAAGGCTGCAGTGAGGTTTCCCTGGAGCCTTCTATTCTGCAGGCTGAACAGCCCAGCTCCCTCAGCCTTTCTGCACAGGAGAGGTGCTCCAGCCCTTTGATCATCTTCGTGGCCCTGCTCTGGACCTACTCCAACAGAAATAACAAGAATAAGAGCTTTCAAGTCACTTTGTGGCTTAAAGAGGAACTGAAAATTTGAGGTTAAGCTCTCAGTGGGAGCTGATCAGAAATTATGGGGGGAAAGAAAAGAAGTTTTAGGTGGAATTTGCCTTTTTTTTTTTTTTTAAATAACTATTCCACTTAGATGGTTTGGCTTACGTGGAACTCTGTTCGTACTCAGGCAGCAATCCTAATAAAAGAGCACCCAGTGGGTCAACTATCAGCTAAGAGTTTTCCTTCTCACCTTTCTTTGCCTGGGCAGCTTACCAGGCATGCTGTCTCTGAACTGGAGCCCCTCCAACACCCAGAGGTGGGCTCTGTCAGAGCTGGCCCTGTAGGCCCTTTCCAGAACAGTAATGTGGAGTTTTTGCCACTTTCGCTAGTTTTGGTATCTTAGAAAGGCATGATTGTGGTTGGAATCTTTCTCTTGATTGTGCCAGAAGAGGAAGTGTCTATGTCATATGAAAGTGTTTCTCAGGCTAGCTATTCCAGTAAACTACTTTCTTCCTTTTTTTTTCCTGCTGTGTTTCTGTTCTTCCTACTTTATCTTTACAACTTTGTTGTGGATCTCTTGTGGACTGCTTTATCATTCTTACTCCTTCCATAGAAAGCCTTATCATGGTCAACTGGGACATGAAATCATAGAATAGAATCACAGAATTATAGAGTATCCCGAGTTGGAAGGGAAAGCAAAACAGCAGTGTTTTATTTCCTAGAGTTTTCCATGCGGATGCCAACAGTTGGGGCAGATCTCTCTAGTTTGCTCTGCTTTATTGTTTTCTTCACAAAGTTCTGTATGTTTCATGTCATATGGCTGTGTAATTGTGACTTTTTCTTTTATGCTTAATTGGGAACTCAGTTATCCAAGCAGCAGATTTCTCATGTAAAAATTCAGCCTTTCAGTAATGGTAACTTTTTATGCGTATTTTAATGCATGTCTTACACTGGAAAACATTTGTTAGTGTAGACATTCCTACTGCAGATGCTCTCTGTTGGTACAGCCTATTCTCGTTCAGCAATTGATTTCAATTATGTCACTGTCTGCATAGCTAAATAGTGACAGGGAGTGACCGCAGGAGAAGTGATTGATTAGCCCCACTGCATTTGTGCCTGTTGGATGCAGGTAGTTTGCTCAGAGTAATGCTGCTCTTGTTAGGGCAGTTCTGCAGGGGAACAGTGACCTGCAACTCGATGTAGAGCTTCTAAAGTACACCAGCGAACAGAACTGTGCTAGAAGTCAGCTTATGGAGTCTAAAACTACAAAAAATGAGTATGATATCAAGAGAAGAGCTGATCAGAACGTGAAGCAGCTGTGAGTGTCTTCAGGAAGTCAGTATTGTTCGCTAAAGCTGATGTGAAGTCGTCTAAATTGTGTGGCTGCTGAAATACAACTTTAGTGCTTGTGTTGATGGACAGATGTGTCTATGACCTCTTTTTTTTTTCTGCAACATCCTTATGAGATAGGAGAATTTTTGAAGTATCCAATTATTCGATGCTTTTGTCTCCGAGAAGGGTTTATCTAAAGATGGTGATGGTTTTTGTTTGGTTTTTATGGAATTTTGGTAAAGCTGTAAAAGAAAGCTGATACTACTGATGTGAGGCTGTGTCTTAATGAGTTTCCCTCTTGCCTCTAGCATATGGAATTATTGTAGTTAAAAGGAATTATAGAATTCAAAGGGAACAAAATGCAACCTGTGTATGGCACCTGTGTGACATGTTGCGGTTAGGCCAACATTTTCTCACTGTTAGTGTTCTGTTGCTGAGACAGATGTCCTCATCCTTGTTCAGGGGCTGCAGTTCCTTCCTTGTGGCTGAAAAATCTCGCCTGAAGTCATCAAGACCAAGGAGAAGCTGCTGAAAGGGCCCAGATGCTCTCAGGGCTTTTGACACGTGATATCCCATGATACAAAGGATGGGAGAAGGAATGGAATTCTCTGTTTATAAAGTCTGCTTTTCCTCGCTCCTTTCCTGCCCTTTTCAAGTGATTTGAGATCATATCGAGTGTTCAAGGGCTGGATGGACTTAAATAAACCCTTATGCTAATAAGATGTTCTGCAGAGGAGTGTTGTGAATGTGACCACGATGTCTCAAGGTGCAGCTTTCATGGTGAAGAAGTTCTGTCAGGGAGGGATTATTACAGAGCTTGTAGCAGAGACTTTGATCCTGTCAGCATCCACGCTTAGTTACTGGCACAAATGAGAACTGTGTTTTTATTGTTCAATTGTTTCTCCAGTTTCCAACTCTGCTTCCCCAGTGAATATATTTTTCAGTGATGTTTTATGGTCTGAAGTCATTGATAAACACATATGCAGGCAGTGGCTGGAGCCATTGTGGCTGAGCCATTGAGTCTACAGCTTTATAGTCTTCTCAGGTTACTCGGATGGTTGTACTCTTTTAAGTGAGCTAAACAGCATGTGCTGCACTTGACAAATGTTACTCAACCTATGTTTAGAGAAGGAATGGACTTTGGAAAATTTTTCAACTTTGGAAGGGGCTACTTCCATCTGATGAAGGATATTGAGCATCTCCTGTGATTAGAGGAAAAATTGTTTGGAAAGCATGTTTGCATATAGAAAGCTCTTTTTCTGTAATTTAAATACATGAACAGTGAAACTGTTTTTGAAGAACGATAGTGTCAAGCTTTTGACCCCCTTGCATTTGATCTGCTCTGCTTAAGCTATTCTTATTTAGTGTGATTATTCATTTGTATAGTTTTAATTTTGCATAATGATTCTCTCATCATGTGCAGATCAACAGGCAATCAGATTCCTGCTGTCTTGGTATTTTCTGATGTGTTGCCTTAGGGGCAGAAAAATGAGTATATAAATTAAATCAAACTAAAAGAGGGGAGACATAAGCAAGAATTTTTGACACTGAGGGCAGTGAGGCACTGCACAGGGTGCCCAGAAAGCTGGTGCTGCCCCATCCCTGCACACAGCCACGCTCAGGGCACGGGGCTGTGAGCACTGCTGGAGCTGTGGTGTCCCTGTGCACTGCAGGCAGTGGGAACAGACGGCCTTTGGGGATCCTTTCTGGCTTCAACTATTCTATGATGCACTTTTACCCCCTGTGTGAGGGGAGAACAGTAATGCCTATTTGTTTGGGTAGCATCTCAGAAATACGTATGGCAACACCAAAGTATGTTGTTGCTCTGTGGAGACCCAGTGTTGTGATGTTTTGAAATGCTATGAGTTGTGACTGATGGTAGAGACCATACTGTTGTTGAAGAATTATAAGCAGGCTTTGCAGACACTGTATTGCTCTCGCTGTGCTTTTGTGTTAGGAGGGAGCAGCAGACAACAGCATACATTTAAATCAGTCCTATTGCAGAGGCAATTTTTGCCAATCAAGTGTAAATTATTTTCTGTCCTTAAATTAGAATAGTAGAATCATAAAATGGTTAGGAGGATGTTGAACATCACCCAGTTCCAACCCACCTCCGTGAGAAGGGACACCTCCCACTAGACCATGCTGACCCCCAAGGCCTTGAGCACCTCCACGGATGGGACATCCATCACTTCTGAGGGCAGCCTGTCCCCATGCCTTGCCACCCTCAGCTATAGCTGGTTTCCTTGAGTGGGAATTGGTGAAGCTAGGAGGATGTTTGCTCCCTGTGTGAGCAATGTGACATACTGTTGCTGGAAAGGATATTGCTAGTGAATAACTTCCTAGATAAAGATCTTTTTTGGACTAGGTTATGCTGCCTGGGCAGCTGAAGTATAGATTTAACAGTTGTACTGTCCAAATGCTGCTGAATCTTGAAACCCAGTGATTATAAAGATATTCCAGATAAAATAGTACGTTCTTCAAAACAAAACACAAACTAACATAGTAAATACTGGAGATGAATGCTGATCATAGTCTTAAGGTAGAATTCTGATGTAGGTAGTTTCCTAGGGAAGGTTGAAGAAAAGTACACATCCTGAATGTGCCTTAAGGGAAGGTGATAGGGAGGGAAACCTCACCTTTTTATATAGCATTCTTGACAGAGAATGAGACACTCATTAGAATGAAGAGAAGAATGAACTTAGAAGAGAGAAGCCCTAAAGCAGTCACTGGGTGTAGATCTGAGTCACTGGAGAATATGCTGTAGCACTTTTTTGTGTCTTTAGAGACTTTGCTCTAAGGAGAAGCCTGTGAGCTTAAAGAAAGAGGCTGGGTGATGACTTTTAGCAGTGAGCTATGGGAATGATTGGAAGATCAATGGAATGGGTCACAATTAAACCAGTGCTCTGCTTTGTTATGGGTGAGTGTGTGCTGCCTGCTTAAAGGGATCACAGAATGGTTTGAGTTGGAAGGGACCTCCAAAGGCCAACTGGTCCCTGTCCCTGCAGTGCACAGAGACACCCACAGCTCCATCAGTGCTCACAGCCATGATGTTTGCCATCCAAGAACTGCCTCTGTTCTGTCCTTGACACCAACACCTAACAAGCAGGGATATCCATCTCTTGTTGGATAAAGTTTGGAAAGGAATGGAAACTGATAACTGGTAATGGTATAGAATGCTGAGGAAATGGAGCTTGTCACAGTGATTAGTATATGGAGAAGAAGAAATCAGGCGTGGCCTTCTGCAGCAGAGCTGTGCCTTTGTGTCTTCTGAGCCTTGTTTGGTACTGAGTTAACATCAGGTAAGAGAAGGAGCTGTTGGTGCTCTTGAAAAGCTCTTTGAACTTGCATGTGTTGCTGAGCTGTGTAGCAGCTGATCAGAAGCAAACACTTATGTTTGTTACTATCTTAATTTTTGCCTTTCTCAAAGGGTCATTAGAGTGTGTCTAGGTGAAGAGCAGCAAACCTGATTTGAGAGCGGTATGCAGAGCTGAATCCTGTCGTATGAGCCAAGAACATGACTTCCTAAGTAAAGGCTCTGCCCGTATGTGTGTGTTACACTGTCTGTTTGGACTGTGGGAGTATTGCAGCCTTAGGTTTCTTCTGATTGTGACATGGTGTGAAAATGAAGCTTACATTAATAAATCAAAACTAAATCCTTCCAGATGATTTATCTGGCCACCTGCACTGGTGTGGGAGAACTGGAGAAGATGAAAATTAGGACTATTTGAATAATCTGCTTCTAAAATACAGTTAACTATATGACTATGTAAAGTGAACTATATAAAGGAAAAAAGCCCATATCTGAGGGCTTTCTCAAATGGATCTGAGGTGGATGTCTTTGCCTTAACTGAAATAGAAAACAAGACCATTGGAGTCCTGTTGTGCAGTAATAATTGTGGCTTAGTGGATGCTATGATATGTGAGATGTTCTGACCCAGCACCCATCTTTGCAGGGTGAATAAATGGTGGGTTTCTGCCTGTTTTCCTTTGGAGGCACAGCATTAAATATTCATCAAATGGGTGTTGAAAATCTGAAATAAGATTTGTCTCTTTATGATGGCAGTCTATACCATTCCCCTCTGTGAGCAAGTAGGCAGCATGAACAGCTTACTTCTTCCGTTGATGATTTTCAGCACACGTGGATGCTTCTGTATAGAGCAATCTGTTACTTGAGAGGATTCAAGCTTGAACTTATACAAGGATACAAGGTGTATTAGAGCAGGCAATAGTATATTTGGGGAGCAACTTCAAGGAGTCAGATATTTTATGCTTCATTTAAACTTGTGTATCTGTAGAAGGATATTTGCAAATGTTTACCATGACCAGTGGAGTAGAAAACGGAAGGAAAAAAATATGATAAACCAGTAGTTCAGAATTCTTCTTATAATTAATGTTTGCGTTCAAAGGGAGAAACTCTGGTTTGTTTTGAAAGGATATGCTTTTAATCTTGAGCAGGGTGTACCTGATACAAGCTAATTGCCTTTGTTTTATCTGGACTTAAGTGCATAGTGAGAGAATTGAGGAGAGGAGAAATGATTGCATGTGATGCTCCCTAACTGGTGTTTTTAGTGTGGTGTCTTATCTCCATCCTTCGTGATGGAGGAGGTCTAAAAGGACTCTGAAGGGAAATGCAAAGGTGTTCTGGAACCTTGATGCTCTCGCCAACCCTGTGCATGTTGCTTGCAAAATAATTACTGCTAACCTTCATGATTAGTTCATAGATATGGAATATTTGCAGTGTTCCAGTATTTCACATACAGGTTGGATTCATGACAAGCTGCACGCAGAGGGACTAGAGTTGGTATTCTTTTTTTTGCGTTAAGTTACCTTAAATTAATTAAAACTAATTAGTACTGCTTTGGAAAATCAGTTTGGTAACCTTCTTAAAGGTTTGAAGTCAAACCAAGGAGTCTGACAAAGAATTAGAGCTGAGATAAAGCAGATCCAAAAGTTAGCTATTAAGCATATATGCCACAAGGTTACAGTGGGATTTAATTTCTGCTCCAGGGTTGCATAAAGAAGGGATCTCCTACATACCTGGTTGTGTCAGTGCACCAATCTGTTAGCATAGGAGACTTCTACCTTAGATTTGTGTGCTTGAAGTTCATCAGCTACTTTCACTTTATTGCCAGTCTTGCAACATGAAGCGTTTGACTTTTTTTCAGTTGCCCCCATAGTAACTAATCCATTCATAAAAGCTGTCAGTGTGACTTCATACGCTTCCAGGTAATGGTGATCTCTCATTAACCTGTTAAATAGTTTTGATTTGGTCCTACTTGCTAGTTCAGCACTGGTAAGGCTTGGAGTGTGAAAGTCTGCCTTCAGTGCTGTGTTTGACATTCAGCTCAGACATTACTGTGTGACATCCACATTTCCTGTAGCTGATGTTCTTCTGTATCTGTCTCGGCCCCAAATACTAAGAGTGCTCTTTAGCCAGTTTCATATTTGTACAGAATTGTCTGACATGTAACTTTTCAACCTGCAGTCGAGTAAGGAGGAGATCTTACAGACAGAGACTTTAAATTTCTAACCCTTACTTGTCATAAATGAATTTGCAGTTTTTGTGCTACTATCTGTGTCTCTTACTGTTTATATACCTTAGTGTGAGTGACAAATATAATGACAAGGAGAAATACAGAACTGGCAGTTAAATAATAATACTGCTTTGGCTTCAGGAATTTAAACTGATATATGCAGGCTGAAGTTTGAAGCCTAGTGTGTTTGTAATAGACTCTGTCATTGCATCTGTGTATTCTTAAGAGTTCAGCATGAGACTCCTTTCTTGCTGGGCAGGTGGAAACACTTGGACTGTCTTCCCATTTCCCCCCCTACTTCACAGTCCATTCTCTGTATGCAAGAATGATGGAGCTGTGATATTGCTCTGTATGCAGTGCAAGTCTTAAGTCTTTGCATCAGGATTGTAGTTCAGGAGTTTAATAACTCTTCATTGTCCTTTTTCCCTTGAATTTGTCCAATACCTTTTGAAAGATTGTTTACAGTACATATAGCAGAGAATGCTATGTTGCATTATATGTAGAATCCACTTGGATTGCAATGTCCATCCACAGGCTTGACCTGTGCGTGGCATTTCAGTTGATTTAAGTTGAAGTATGCCCAACCATCTGATGAAATGGGTGCTGTGAAATAGAAAAGTAAGCGCTCAGTTGACAGCTAGTGAGTGCAGCCCTGGAACACAAAGCCATACCTATGCAGGAAGGGATGTTTGTAGCAGAAACCCTGTACTTCTATACCTTTGTGAAGAACAAGAGTGGCAGTGCCCCACTTGCAGGCACACTCTCCAGTAAAAAGGAGAGAGGCTGAAAAATGGCTGTCATATGTATTTACTTCTGTACTACTTGGCAATAGAAAGGAGTCGAAGGGGCTTTGACAAATTGAGAGCAAGTCCTTAGGCCTGATGTTTAGAAGCCGTCTGTTTTCAGACTTTTCCTTTCTTGTTCTTGCTCCTTTTTACACTGATTCATCTGTGAAGTTGCAGAGTTAGAGGTCTCTGTGCTGTGTTCCTCTTGGGAAGCCAGAGGGTTGGAAACATAGCTCAGTGTCCCTTGGCAATCGTCTCTGCTTCTACTTCTAGAGTGTGGGGATGGGTTGGATAACCCGCAGAGAGGGGAATCTGAAGATGTCCTCTAAATTCATAAGACATGAGATCCTATGTGGAGAGCAGTGCCTGCTCATGTCTCTACTGCAGTCACCTCGGGCAGATCCTGAAGTTACAGATGACTAAAGTTAAGGAGACAGCTAATGGGCTGAATGTTGAAGATTCTTAATAGTTTTAGGTACAGGTTTCCCGACTTTGCTGCCAGTCAGAAAATGTAGGTCCGGGACAAAGGCACTCAACTCTACTTCATTCCTTAGCACACCCAAGGTGTGTACAGTTAACATGCACACACCCCTTGGTGTTTTATTGCTTTCCACTCGTGTACCCCTGACTTCTCCAGCAATTGTTCTGTCCTGCTCTTAAGAGCTTGGGAACTGTGCTCCAGCAAGGTGAGGCTGCTGTAAAGAAAGGCGGGGGTAAAGGAGTTCTTAGACCATCAGACAGAAGACAGCATGGGAGGCTAACTGGTATGCTCTCTAGCTTTGGCAAGTTCTGAACGACTAGTAAAAATATATATATTACACTTAAGGTGAACAGCATTGCCTGTGGGTGATGAGAAGCAAATACTGTGTGTTCATCCATCTCCACCTCGTTCCTGATGATAGTGCAGCCAGTAGGGCTTGTGCTGTAGCATGGGATGCTCATGTCACCTTCAGAGGAAAGGTTTGTCTTCTGTACAGATATGCAGCACAGTCCAAATGAACTCCTTTACCACACCATAGCTGTGCTTTGGTTTGCCTGTAACGCTGTACAGATATTCAAGTCAACTGAGCTCCAGAACAAAAAATAATGTGTGGAACAGAAATGTAACAGGAAAAGTGGTGTGGACATCCTCATTGTAAGCCAGAGTTTTGCATGAAGTAGGCAGCCTCTGTTGCTTAATAACCAAGCAAAGTCAAGTTTGGATCTTGTAAATTCTAACAGGATCTCAGGTTTTGCAGATTCTCTAAATGAAATACATGATTGTATACACTAATGTCATATAGAGCAAAGTGGCTTGTTTGAGATCAGAGTTTACCCACCACCTGTTTTCAAAGATGAGCGTCCCCCTGTGGTCTGTGTGTGGATGGAAGAGCAGTTCCAGGTGTTGGTGTGTTAATGACTGTGGCCTGAAACAAAATCAAAATCCAAGGGCACACAAGAAGTAGAGGAGTGTGGTACAACTGTGATGTGTTCCACGTAGTGGGGAAATAATTGCAAAGCATGAACTTCAGACTTCAGGAGCAACCTCAAACACAAGAGAACATTTTACTGATCCCATTTTCCAGTAAGAGGAGCGCACCTGGTGTCCTCATCACTCCAGTTGCCTCCCACCATTAAAGGCATCCAGGCAACTTCAATATTTTCTGTAGTTATTTGAGACTTATTTGCAACAAAAGCCCACCGTCTTGCTGCTTGCTACTATGAGAATGAGTGGGAGGCCAAGGGGTCATTCCATCTACTGATATTTGTACCAAAGTACTGAACATTGGGTCCTTGGAGGGTCCAATTTTAGAGGATATCTGGGTATTTATAGCTGACTGTTTACATGATTGGAGTAATGGTTTCTTGCAGAAACAATCTTACAGTGTCTTATAGAAACAATCTGTGTAACTATCATAAGCTTTTAGAAAGTTTTTCCCCATCAAAGCAAGAAAGAGGAAAGATGAGAAGGCAACTATTGGTATGTCACTTTTAATTTAAGTCATTAGCCTAACACACTTAGTCTTTAGACTCCTGGTACCTTCTTTTCTTTTTCTTCACAATCCTCTATGGAGTGTGTAGCTTACTGGTTACTGAAGGGTTAAATCATCTTGCTTTTGGAAGCAGCTGGGCAGTTTACACTCCTTGCTGGGCTGTACAAAAATACTTTTCCTTTGAAGTACTGGGAGGAGCGGCTAAGGGTAAAACCTGGAATGGGGTTGCAGCTTGCAGTTTGTAGTGGGCTTAGCTGCAGCAGGCAGCTGTGCCTGCAACTGCTGTGTGAGATGGCAGCGAAGGTCAGGGCTGCTTTCTCTCTTGCCTTTGCAGTCTCAGTTGGAAGACTTTCTTTTTGAAATTCTTTAAATGCTATTGTCGGAAAATTCTTGGATTGGGACAGGTTGCAAGAACTATAGATTTAAAAATATCCCTTCCCATAAAGACGGGACAAATACAGGGCCCCCATTGAATGCTCCTTGGCTGCCTGAGATTTGATCTGGTAGTGAAATACAAACTGCTGCTGTTTGTGGTGAGAAAGATTCACCTCCACTGAGTGGTGGGAAGGAGGTCAAACTCCTTTGCATAATGTATGTGCTAAGAAGAGCTTTCAGGGGTCTTGTTTCCAAATTTGCTTGAACCTGCAAAATCTCATTCCTGATGCCAGGTTTGGGACGTGATGAACTCACTCTAGCAGTGGAGCTACTGATGGGATGAGAGTTCTGCATCCAGGCTGAATAGTGGTCACTGTGCTTCTGAGGAGCGCTGTGCAATAGGAAACCTTCTGTTGCACACAGAATACTACATAACTATGAATGAAATTGCCTGATATGGCTCAAAGCAAATGTTTTCATAGATGAAACCTGATGCAAGATGACTCCAGTGCACTTGCCAGCAGTGAAACTAGGCAAAATGTAGTGACTGGTTTTTTAGGGTAATACTTGGCAGACTGGTAACTGGTTATGGAAAATATTTGTATGCTTCTTTGGGGGAAGGTTTGAATCTGAGAGAGATAATTGACACCATTATATTAAACTGTGGAAAATAAACTTCCCTTTAGTGATCGCTGCCAATAAAGGTGATTAAGAGCAGCTTACCCACCAAGCAATAAGAAGGTGACATTATAATGCCTTTGTTCTGTGTTGGGAAACCTGCAGTCTGCTTTTTACTTCAGGAAAGGGCTTTATTTTCTTTAGTTCTAAATCAGCAGCTTATCAAATGTTAGCCTGCTTCAGGAACTGAGGGGAATTCTCTGGTGCTGTCTTGGAGCATTTTGGTGGGGGGGCAGAGGGGAAAGTTGCTTTACATTTACTTCCTATCTGAACTTCTGTAACTGTCCCCTGCCCTCATGTAAGTGAGTTTGTAAGCTGTGTGCACACATTGCCTACCATCGTGAGATGATGCTTTGGATGTGTTCCTGCTGGGCAGGTGATAGTGCTACATGTCATCTCCAAACTTCTACTTGGATTTCTCAACTGCCCTTAATCCTGTCCCTTATTATTTACTCATAAGGGTCTGACAGTTGGCTGTTAGTAGTGTCACCCCATTTGTTTCCTGCTGCTCTTTAGTTTCCTACATTTGCCTCTTTTTTTCCTGAATTCAAAAAGCATCAAGAATTGACCAGCCAAAAAGCTGAATATTTATCTAGCACTTCTACTCTTTTGATTCATATGAAGGGTTCTATCCTTGAAATACTTATTAATACCTGTAGTACCTTGCTTTCCCATTTAACTACTCAAATTCTAGGGTAAATATTTAGTAACATAGAGCTAAGAATCTCAGAAGAGGTAATTGGCATTATCCCAAAGCTGTCACTCAGAATCTTCACTGATTAATGCTAAACATGTTTATTTTCTGGGAAGGCAAGGGTCAGTGCCGTGGCAGAAGTGAAAGCAAATGGTCCTAGAACAGCGTTTTGAGGATATTCTGTTTCATCAGACCGAGATTCTTTTGTGTTGACCACGTGGGTCATCTTAGCTGGCACTGCATAGATGAGAATTAAAACCTCCATTCCATTTACCATGCTGTTGATTTGTGACAATCAGGATGCTTCCATTTGATGCCAAGGATGGTTCCTACTTATTTATTATGAAAGAGAAGTTGGTCACTCTTCATATTATTATTAAATATCCTTTTAACTAAATGGGAGTCCAGAGAAGCAAGAACGCATGGCTGGTAGAGTGACTTTGCTGTGCGTAGCTGAAAGGCTAATGCAAAACTGTCACACTCAACATTCTAACAGTAGGAAAACTGTAGTCTGGCCAAATGTTGTTACAGTGGCATACGTGCACTGACTGTGTATTTTTGTCTGTCTCTCCAGGCCATGGGGGTGCACACACTGTTTCAGCGTGGTAACAAAGCTGCTCTTGGGCAGGAATGGGTGCTCCTGCATTGCCCAAAACTGTGCAGGCAAAGCAGATATTATCAGTGCTGGCCCTGGGGCATAAAATAGAAAGATCAAAGCGCATGGCAGCAGCACAGAGGCTCTTCAAAGCCTGAGTAAGGCAGGATTGATAGAGAATGAGAGAGCTCTTGCTGATGTAATCACAGCCTGTGAGACAGGTTGTGTTGTGCTTTTTTTTTTTAATTTAAACAAAGGCACAAAGACAGTCCTTGTTTGTTTAGAGGGGTGAAGCATGTGCCACAGATGTAGGGCACGGATACCTGAGTATTTAGAAGCTTTCCATGGGTAGCACAGAGCCCAAGATTTTAGAAGTAACTTTGAACTCTCAGCTTTGCTTTTTATTGTGCATGGCTTCTGCATGTGGTATTCTCCCACTTGTGGTGTCCATGTGGGATCAAGTAGGAGAATGGCAACAGCAGGAGTGCTTGTGTTCAGCCTGCCTTCATTATTAGAGTGGAAACTATTTTGTTTTCTCTCAAACTCCCCCTAAAATGCTTTTGGATTTGTTTGATTCCACCTTGCCTGTATTCTTTTTCAGAGGGAAAAGTGATAAGCCTGGTTTGGTGTCAGGCAGCACAGGCTTGTCCAGGCACAAACTATGAGTAAGGAAGAAACAGTTTTTCCCCCTTCATTTATGTTGAAAGGAGGAAGAAGAGGTGTGACTTCACTGTAACAGATGTGTAGAGATGGAAAGAGTTTCCCTTTTTCTCTTCTACAAACCTCAGTTTCTTTATATGCTGTGGCTGCAGAAGTGCCACAGAGCTGTTTCTGAACTTCCATTCTGATTGTAGAGGTGAAGGATAGAAAATGGCTTTACAAAGGGAACCTTGTGGAACTGTGACCTAGGGCATGATAGTGTAGCTTTTCCACCCAAAGATATTTGTACAGTGTATGGTGGATGATGAGCTAGTGCAGTCTGATGTGCAAAAACTTGGTGGGCATGGTACGAAGACTGTATTACCAGAAACACAACCTGTATTATTTGGAGTAATTGCATTGATTTTTTTTTTTTTTCTTTTTTTTTTTTTCTTCCTTTTTTTTGGTAAATATTTGAAACTCAGGCAAAACAAGCTCACCTGCTTGGACTGAGAGTAAAGCCTCCATGCATGTGTCTGCTCTTGGTGCAGACTTCAAGCGTGTGTATGTGAACTGCCTGAACATGCCCCATGGGGGGGATAGCTGCTCTTGTTAGTCTCTGGAGAGCTGTTAAAATTCTGAAGCTGAAAACTTATTTCACCATTCTGCATTGTTTTGCATACTGATTGTTTTAGAAGAAAGATCTAATGGTATTATCTTGGTCTCAAAACTTATTGCAAGATGCTGGAAACCACAATGATTATTTCTAGTTGGCAAATCCTCCAGCTTTCTTTCCCCTGTGGCCATGAGATTCTTTACAGTGTAATTCAGATGAGTGCCCAAAATTGTGGCACTCTTAAGTTTGAAAATCTGTCATGGTGGAAAGGATGGCTGTTGATGTTAATGCTTCTTTCCAGGGTTGAAGCTACTTTGTAGTCTGCTAAATCAGTTTATTATCTTAATAACAAGTCCTGGCTCACAGTGGTGCATCCTCTTTTGTCAAGTATCTGAGATGATAGTGGTGTTCCTAGTGTTGTCTCGAATGGAAGCCTTTCCATTTTGCTCGCTAATATCAAAACTTCTTCCCCCTCCTTGCCTTGAAACTTCACTTTTGCGATGCTCTTCCACAGATGTCTGTTTGATACTTGACACTAGCAAAGGAACTTCAATACAATTGAAATACACTGCTTTTGGTTTCCATTTACCAAACCTTCAGGCACCAGGAAATCTACGTGTCTTGTAGAGCTCTGAGATGGGCTCTGACATGCACTTTTCTTAATGCTGCAGGCACTTCCCCTCATGATACAGAGAGGCTTGAGAGAAATTCTGGGATGGGAATTCTAGCAGTTACCGTGACTTTCTAGGAACTCATGCATCCACTTAAAAATAAATAAATAAAAATTCCTTCTGGGGAATCACAATGAGATGTTGGTGCAGCCTCACCTTGAGTACTGTGTGCAGTTTTGGACACCGCAATGTAAGGAAGGTGTAAGACTTCAGAGAGCATCAAAAGAGGACAGTGAAGACAGTGGGGCTCTGGAGAGCATGATGGATTTGTGGCTGAGGTCCTTCAGTTTGTTCAGCCCTGAGCGAAGGAGGCTGAGGGGAGGCCTCACAAGGAATGAGGGGGAGTGCTGAGCTCTGCTGACTGTGACAGGGTTCAGGGGAATGGTGTGGAGTTGGGTCAGGTGGATGTTAGGGAAAGGGACTCCTCCAGTGGGCATGGAGCAGATTGCCCAGGGCAATGGGCACAGCTCTGAGCTGCCAGAGCTCCAGAAGCATTGGGACACTGCTCTCAAGTACAGGGTTTGGGCAGTCCTGTGTGGAGCAGGAGGTTGGACTCCAGCATCCTTGTGGGTCGTTTCCAGCTCAGGATGTTCTGTGATTCTAAGAAACTGTAGTAATCTGGTCTGTTGTAATAGAGAACAGTTGGTAAAGCAGGTTTTCTATCTGTAGGAGAAAATGCATTGCAGGATACAACTATTAATATGGCATCCCCATGGTTTCCCTTTTAGAGAGCAATAGGATGAAAATAAGAGATGCTGGCTGATTCCTGTGTGCTCTACTGAGTGCTCTCCCACTTCTGTCAGCAGTATCTGTGGCCTTTCGATTCATGCAACCACGTGAATTAACACAACTGCCACACCAAGTTAGCCTAAAAATTAATCTGCTTCAGTGACTTTCTCTGGCAGAATCTAGTTGTGGATACTTAAGAAGGAATATAAGATTAAAGAAAGCACATGGGGAAAATTCTGCAGCACATGCTTCCAGGCTCTACTGACTTGTGCCTTAGGACTTCCTGTTAGCATCAGCTAATACACACAAGCACTAGATGGCTATTTCACCCACTCTTTTTCCACTGTGTTGTTTCATGGATTGCTT
This sequence comes from Lagopus muta, assembly GCF_023343835.1. Lineage (NCBI taxonomy): Eukaryota > Metazoa > Chordata > Aves > Galliformes > Phasianidae > Lagopus > Lagopus muta. The sequence goes on along the minus strand of NC_064449.1, from coordinate 4,959,711 downwards.
ATCTGACTTTGAGACAGCAAGATCCTGTTTTTGAGAGCCTTTTCAACCATTTAATGCTATGACATCATACTTACTTTTGAAGAGTAAGGGAGTCTGAGTTGGTGCATTGCAGTGCAGGAGGCCTAGAACAGCAGCTTAATTGACACCTAGTTAAATTGCTCACTAACACAAATGGAAGGAAGAAGAGTAAATTTCCAGAATTGTCTCATCCTTACTGGTCAGTGTAAGTTTCATAGGTTTCTCTTTCTGAGCTATGGATGAAAATATGTTGCCAGGAAGTCATTGTTCTTTCTGTCTTTCTAATTCTGTGCAGCAGCTGCGTTGTCTTTAGCTGCTATTAATGTTCAGAGCTCTTTGAACAAAGGAGTGTTAGGCTGATGTAAAATCTTCCTCTGCAAGACATTCTCTGTGAAGCTATCTTTTGTCTTGATGGCTCTATTGTAACCATTCCTGTATTTGTGAATGAACAGGAAGCTGGTGATGATAGTGAGCAGATGAGTTTGATCTTCAACAGGTTTTACTCAAACTTCCACTTGAGGGAGTTTATGTAGGAGCTGAGCTGTACTGCTATCAACTGCAAAGTCTGATCATTCACACTTCCTTTCTTTAAAGAAGCTGGAAAAATGTATTGATGCGAGAGGAAATGTGCTGAACTTCTGTATGTATCATATTATCATGTCTCAATTAAAATCTAGGAATTTTGTCAGTCCCTTCATTTTGAAGTAATGAGCTCAGTCATGTTTGATTACTGATGAACAGGACAAGTGACAGAATTTTGTGTCTAAACAGATTTGTGCATGTCCAAAAATATTATGAGAGGTAACTTAATGGCACCTCCTGTAGCAGTGATCAGTGGCTAGGAAAAGGGAGGACTTCTTTCCAACAGCTCTCCTTCCATGCATGTACTTTAAAGCATATGAAACAAAACACGTCCTTAAAGCCAAACATGAACAGCGTTAAATGTTGTGGAGGTCTTGGCCTTTCGCTTCTGGATTGGCAGCATAGAAAGTGGAGTCATCAGCCAAGTAGTAGCATAGATGTATCCACAGTGCACAATATTAAGTTCCAGCACAGCGAGCTAATTTAGGAAGTTTATTTATTGAAAGATGATGTGATCTTGCACAGGAAGCTTTTGTTAGTCTGTGTAAGTGTGTGAAATAGCAAGCTGAATGCTTATGCTGAGCTAACAAGGAAGAATGGTGGGAGTAAAGGGTTCACTCCTTAACACTGAGAAACCTCACGGCTCCTGGGCCTGGAATTGCACCTGATTCTGGCAGCAAGAAGTAGGGATTTGAAGTCAGATACTGCATTAGTTCCACAGTAAAATGTCATGATTGTGTTGGAATCATTAGGTAAGGAGCAGAGTGAAACAAATCTTATGGGTACGTCCAGCCTCCAAATGTCTGCATGTTGCATGCTGTTCAAGTCAGTGCATCCTAAAATTGGAATGGAAGACTTTTTAATAAAAAGCTGGCAAACAAATCACACCTTATGATTTACTTGCCTTATGACACAAGTTAAGACTTTGAATAAAGTCTGATGTAGAGATGGTGACTAAGGAACAATTATTGGCTATTCCTTACAATATGTGGGGATTTCCAGAGTCTAATGAGTGAAATTAACAAAGCAGCCTTGGCGTTAGCAAAATCATGTATAATTCTAACACGGCAATTTGTGTTACTGTGGGATGGTGTTGAAGCTAAAAGCATATGTTGTCCAAAATAAATTAGGCAAAATTATGGAACACAAATGTGTTGCTTACCCAACCCATTAAACCCAATGATCTGGTGAGGTCTCACCTCTGGAAATCTTTTCGTCATCGGTAGCCTTAATTAAGAAGCATCTATTCTGCCTTTTTTCTCTAGACTGATGCAGTTGGTCACTGGTGGAGGTAGGACACTGCTGGATGGCTATTTGAGCACACCCTCCACCGTTGCTTTTATAACTTCTCCGAGTTTGCAGAGCAACTCTGTGGCAGAGGAAGCAATCCAGTCTCTTGGGAAGCATTCAGCTGCTTTAACCACAACATCGTGTTTTCTTTTCTCATAGTAACTTACCTCATTCGCTGCATACTGTCCAGTTTTTGTAACGTGTGAGGGAAACATCCTACAGACAGGATTCATTCACCCCATAGTACTGCGTGACTGGAGTAGAGTTTACACCATTGATTTCCCATTCAGCGAGGCATACCTCCGTGGTGAGGAGTGCCAACAGCAGATACACAGCGCTAAACACGAGCCAGTAAGCTCTACTGGACTTGTTAGAGTGGGCTGTATGCCAGTGCTACAGGAGTTGGTTTAAAAAAAAAAAAGAGGTTTTTGTGGAAGAGAGGAAATGAAGGGGTAGTCTGAAAGAGAGACTAGTCCCCATGTTAATGGCCACTGGGAGAAGGAATCTAGCAAGAGGTGGGGAAAGGAGGAAAATTGCAGCTAGCCTGGTTTGCTCTACAAACTGGATCAAACTGAGGTTGAAAGAGGAAAGTTTCATGATCAGTTCAATGATAGTGTTTGCAGTGACTATTTCAGCAGTTTGCTACATTAGCGTTAGAATAACTGTGAAATCTTTTCTTTTCTCGCTCCCTACTACAGAGGTTCTTCAGAAGCCGTTTAACATAGAGCTCATCTCATTCAAAATGGTTGCCAGTTGCCACTTGGAACAATAGGACTGAAGCCACAGGCTGCCATCAGGTGGCTGTTCTTAAGAAGGGCATTTTTCTTCCAGCAAATTGAAATGCTCCTTCTCACGTGGTGACACAGAAGGTCTCAATGTTCTCTAAGTTCTTATGTAATAGACTCTGAAAACAGTGCAGTTATTCATTATTTTATCTGAATTGGAGAAGCCAGTGCAGCAGGTATTTTCTTTTATAGGGAAATAGTACTATTAATCTGGAAGTTGTTTTTGGGAACAACTCTTTGTACCATGTTTATGTGCCATAACACTAGGCACAACTTTTTTCTTTTTCCTTTTTCCCCCCTAAGTATTCAATTTCTTTCTGTGCAGGGACTTGTTTTCCATTTGCTGTGAATGGTGGAGTTAAGCAGAAGAAAGGAATGCTTTTTTTATGTGGTCTCACAGGGAAATATCTGGAGCAGAAATCCATTTACCTCCATCTTCTGTTAGGATTAGATCCAGTGAATAGGCCTATCTGTTCTTCCTATCGTGGAGCAAAGGCAATTCTATTCTTTTGCATACACCTGAGCATCCTCTCAGGTAATTACAGCAGAGGCTTTTACTTCATCTCTACTTCAGAGAGCCAGAGGGATTTGTGCTGGTATCAATGATGGCATTGGATCTGACTAAATAACTGTATTTAAAGCTAGGTGCAATGGTTTCAAACTAGAAGAGGACAAATTGGATGTGAGGAGGTCTTTACCCTGAGGGCAGTGGCACAGGGTGCCCAGAGAGGTGATGGGATTTGCAATAAACAGGTCTCTTTCAACTTAAATGATGTGATCTGAAGTTTAATTCGTGTGCTGACCAAAGAGATAGGGTACATCTGTAAGGAATTAACTGTTGTGTCTTGGTTTTGAGAACTCTTTCCATGTTGACTAATAGAAGTGCAGGTCAAATATCTTCTGCTTCCTGGGTGGTTCTTCCAGACTGGCTTTCATCAAGGTGGTGATCAAGAAGTAACTAAATACTGGAACTTTCATTTCCATTGACCTTTGCGTTGGACACCAGAGTATTTGTTCAGAGCACGTCACTCTGCCGTTTGCATTTTCACTCAAGCTGCTGTTTGTTGATGCCAACTGAAACTTCATGCTGCTCTAAAATGTGCATTGTAGAAGTGTCTGTACTTTAGCAAGTGTCATCTGCTCCCCTGCTTCGTGTTTTAAGGAGGATTCTAGGAATGAATTGGAAGACAAATACCGAGGAATTATTTTCTACCCAGCATGGTACATACATTGGCTAATATTTGAGGACAGTTTTTAGTTTGGATCACTGTCCCAAGCTCAAACCGAAGGTTTGTTCTGGTTTTCTGTGAGAAGTAATGAAACTGCAGCTGGTTGTACGTCCTCTGCTGTACCTTCTCCCTGTTCCACTTCTAATCAGTGAATCAAAGTCTTAATTTTGAATAGAACAGAAAGTCTATCCTATGTGTTGTCATCCGCCTGCTTCTCCCTTCTGCTGCTGTTATTCAACAGGATGTGTCCTGATGAGTCTAAACATCATTTCAACTATCTGAAATGCAAAACAGGGTGGATAGAAGGATGCAAACATCTCTGCTCTTTCCCTTTTGTGCTTTCCCTGTTGCAAAGTGCAAAGCTACCCATTTGATATTTCTAGCTGGAGCAGCTCCAGTGCTGTCCTCCATCTCTGAATTTCACTGCAGCCCCAGGGGAAGCTGCACCTCTGTGGCTCTCTCGCAGCTGCTGGACTTTGATGGGGACATGCCTGCACTCTTTCCACTGGCCTCCCTTGGCAACCAGCCCTTTGAAGATGACCTCTTGCTGTTTGCCTGTTGTCTCTCATGTGTTGGATTATAGATGAGAGGTTGGCATGAGGGGTGGGGGGATGGGATGGAGTGTTGTGCGTTTTAAGCCTCTTTTCTTTCTGCATTCTCAACTTTTTTTCCTCTTTGCCTTCTACCTCTGTATTTGGTTAAAATGTTGCCATGCATACAGAGAGCAGCCTCTGGCAGAAACGCATGGATCCTGCTTGGTGTTTGTGTATAAGACAAAAGGAGTTCTATTAGTTTTGTGATGAGGACAGTGCATTCTTCCTGTAAGAATCTATTCCTATTAGCTCCTTTCCTCTTACACCCCATTTTTTTGAGGACAGTTGTTCTTAATTGTAGACACAGAAAGGCTGCTTTACGTGTTCTGTGCTCCTCTTCTCTCCCTCTGGCCCCATTGAAACACGTTCTCTCAGTGACAATGCAAATACGTCACCTTGTTAATGAAGATTATGGTCCAAAACGGAAAGAGAATGGAGCCCTGTGGCTGTGCTGCATTTTGCACAGACTGTGTGTCAACTTCTGGAAGTCCAAACAACTAAACGTTACTAAATACTAACCAAATTCTTCTTTGGAGTGGAAGAAGGGCTGAAGGATAATAGCATCACAGACTGGACAAAGCATAAGTGTCCAATTTCATAGTGAAATGTTAACAAGTGAGCTGTCCTAGCACAGGGCACTGGAACTGTTTACTTCTACACATTTTACCATCTTCTTTCTCGTGTGTTTCCTCCATGATCAAATCGTTTTAACTTATCTTTATCAGCACTCAGTCTGAGGTTTCTGGGCACAGAGAATAAAATGGTTGACACCTGCCATTGAATGTTGATGAATAAAGTCAGGAATGATGTACATTTCTTCACGTTCGCTGCAAAATGTCCTGCAAATAACTGGGTGTGCCTGTGAATGCAGTGTGAGTGCCTGAGTGCAGCATAGCACCTAAAGTCAGGGCAGGATGTTGGAGGAGTGCCTTTGATCTCTGCATGTAACTAGTTCATCCTTACCTGGAATGCTTCTTAACTGGATGCCCTGGTACTGTCATCTCTTCAGGAAACCCAGCCTCCTTTTAACCTCAATTAGGAGTAGTAATCAAAAGATGTAAACTAATAAAGGTAACAGATTATTCCCTGGACATGAGGCTTAATGAGACAAGTGCAGGGATGGTTGCATTTCTTCTGCTGCTTCTCGAGAAAATCCAAACATTGTGTCTTCTCTGAACCTACTACCTTCATGTGATTTGCTTATTCTTATGCAGCCTGAACAAAAGTAGGCCATGTAGGCTTAAACCTTGTTCTTTGTGTTCTAGGAGCTGCTGGTGTGGGTAATGCAGGTGCACCTGAACTTTGGGTAGTAGGCAGCACCAGCTTGGTGTGTCTGTGCCAAGTGTGTAGAAAACCAAGCAAAACTGATGCTTGCTAAGTCTTCCAAGTGCTTTGACTGGGAAATGGACTGATATGCAGAAAGATTTATGTTTCTGGGTAAGGAGTAAGAATATGCAGGTGAATAGCTAATTAACGTTGGAATTTAACAAGCTAATCCTTTCTTTTTTGATTGGAGCATGATGAAACTAACCAGTAGGCTTGCTGTAAAGAAGACAGGACTTTCTGACTTTGTCTTTAACATTTCTGGTCACACAACAGACTAGAAAAGGAAGGAGAAGAAAAGTGAGTCTTGTGCAGCCTGAAGTAACTGTGCAGTTATCAGCTACTGAAACGGCACATGCTTTTGTTCTAGTTACTCTTCCAGTCCATGCGTGAGTTGAAAGTCTCTCCTGAATAAAACCATTAGCTTCTAAATAAACCCTTAGCTTGTTTAGATCAAATTGTATATATTCTATAAATGCCATTAACCTGCCTTATTGACATGTCTGGAAATTTCTTTAAGGAGTCTTCATACAAACAGTTCTGAGGAACTGGTTTGTTACTTTTCTGCTGTATAGTGACATTCATCCTTTCCAGGCACTGAATAATCTCTGGGATTCAACAGATAGACCCCATTCTGTTGTGCAGTGTTAGTCTGGATCTCTTCATACTACTCCATTTTGTGAGAAAACTTGCTTACGAAATATTTGAAGCTCCATATGAGGCCTTTAATTTAAACTTAAGTGATTAAATGACACTAATCTGATACTGGCAGTTTTGAGTCTCCACTGAGTGCTGTGGAACAAATGGATTACCTTGCATCTCACGAACTACTACTTTTTCCCAGCCAATTATGACTCTGTTTAAAGTTCTGGCCATTAGTTTATTTTTTGAGGATTGCTGTTTTCTGTGTAGTTCCAGAACTCTTATTTTACTCTGTACCTACTGGCAGCATTCTCTTGCCCAAATGATCTGTGAATATACTGTTTTACTTCTGATTTTACTTCTTTTTCCATCTTCAGTGGTATTATGCCTGCATCTCTTGCCAGCATCTTTCTGCACATTTGAAGGGGGAAAACTATACTATAATCATGACTTTGTTCTGTTAGCTCTGTTGCTACTGTTGTAGGAAAATGCGGTGTAATCAAAACACTTAAGCTCTTGAGAGAAGAAATCTACCCTCAAATTTATCTCAGACTTGCATCTCTTCTTGGAATTATGCGTTTGAGACCCTCTGAAGGAATGCAAGTCCGGGTTTCTGTTAGAACAGTCTGTAAGCTTCCCTTGCAAGGTGTTTGGGATATTTGGTGTCCAGCTGCTTTGTCGCAGTAAATTGCTCAGCTACACTTGATCTCTGTGCAGTAAATCTAATGCATATGTGCTGCAATTACATATCTGTTAGAGTGCATGGGCTGTGTCTGTCTGTTGCGTATCTCATGGAGCAACCCTGGCAGGACAATGTCTGAGAGCACGCTGCTGCTGCTAGGTATGTCTTTTTACTGGCAGCTTTCTTCCTCTCCTAAGGAATTTGTGGCCGAGCAGTGGAACAGGTGAGTTGCTCCCATATACTTTCCATGGTCTGTTAGTCACAGACACGGTTTGGTGTCCTGGTGTCAAAGGTATGGTGCTGCTCTCTAGGTTCAGGTGATAAGCGTGCTGACCAATTAGGTCAGTGCCAGTGTCTTGGTCCCTGCTTATTTTGGCTGCTGCTCAAGGTTTACCACTAGTGTTCACAAGATCTGATGGGCTGTATATATAATGCTGGCCAGTCTGTGTTGTAGAATTTTACTGAGCTGTTTTGCATGGTGGATGCTTTCAACTGCGTATCTCTGTTTTAACATTTAATTACAGCACAGACTGGATTTCTCATCATCTCTCTTGGCATACTTCCTGGAGTAAAGTGGACTGTGAGAGGATTTCAGGAATGCTTGATGCTCTGCTATAGAGAAAGTTTGGTGGAACCCACTTGTGGGCTCAATGCTAACCGCTGGGTCGAACCACATGGTCACAACTGATAGCCAAGAAAAACGCACTGCTGGAATGTTCAGGTCCTATAATGTTACATTTTGTGGTGATTTGGGTTTTGGCAGGATGTTCTTCCTCAAAACAAAAAATAAACAAACAAAAGCATCTGAAAGCAAAAAGAAACTGTTTTACCAGCTAAAGTTTTAACTTGTGCTGGAGGCTGACTGTTGTTCTGTACAGCTAAGGTTCGTGAGCAAAAGATGAAGTGCTTCTGGCTTTCACCTTGTTAAAAAGGCTGTGTCTATCAATAGAGTGAATAAACCAACCTTCCCCACACGCAGTACATGTAGAAAGCTATACAGAGTTGCACGATCAGTTAGCAGTTCAGTGTGTGGTCTGAAAATAGCTAACACTGGCTAGCTGGGAAGAAGTTGTAGATGCCGAATAGTGGCAGTTCGGTTCTTCAGATTTCTCTATTTTTTCCCTGTTTGTGATTTAATTATTGTTGAAGCTGAATTTAGTATTTAAAACTTTTGTATTCACCCTCCCTGTCATTTTTATGATTCTTTATGTACTCGTTCCTGTTGCTGGTAAATTGGGATTGAAGATTTGCAGAGAATTGGAAGCTATGCACGGAGTTTTCTTTCTATATGTAGTTCTTTGTTTAGTCTGGTAGAATAGTAAATCTCTGTAATACAATTGAAGTTATGTAATGGGAAGCTTATCTGTTGTCTAATGGGATACGAGTGCTGAATTGTTTTAGGTATCAGACAAGCTCGCTGAAGTCACAGAAAAGCAAGCCTGTAGCTTTTGCAAATGATTTTTACCTTAATTTAAAGGACAGAGTAGAATCAAAGTATGGTTTTAAAGAGGCTGTGTTCAAAGATTTCTGGAGATAGTCTGATTCAGCTTTCCATTGAAAGTGTGTCTTTAGCCTAGGTTATCCAGGGCCTTGTCAAGCTGGATCTTGAATGTTTCCGGTGAGGAATATTTCACCAATACTTTGGGCAGCCTGTTCCAATGTTTACTTGTTCTTATAGTGAAGAATTGTTTTCATCCAAAAATAATTTTCCCTGAATTATTTTTGTGCCTGTTGCCTCTTGTCTGGTCAACGTGTGCCCTTGTGAAAAGACTACTTCCATCATCTCTACTGCTACCTGGAAGACAGAACATCCTGAGCCTTCTCTAATGTGAAGAATGGAATTCCTTCAACTCTTTTAATGTGTCAAGTTCTCCAACCCATTTATCATCTTGATGACCGTTCAGTGGATCTTCTACAACCAAAACTGGACAGACGTTCCAGGGTCATCTAGAAAGCGCCAAATAGAGTGGAATGATCACAGTTGTTTATCTGCTGGCCATGTACATGCAGAGATGCACCCTCTTTGTCTCTGCTCCAGATGCTGCCTCAGATGTTGTTGATGAGGGTACTGAGTACCTCCTGAGTAGTGACTCCTGAGGAGCTCCAGCTTTGAGTAGCTGCCCCTTCAACTTAAACCATTAGCCACCTTTGAGCTAACTGAAGACTCTGAGCCAATTTAAGTTGTTTCCCACCATCTTTTGGCTCACCTGTCTAGTCCATACCTTAGCAGCTTATCAACCGGGATGTTTAAGGAGGCCAATGTAAAACAATTTGCTAAAATCGAGGTAGACTGCATACACAGATCTTCAAGTTGATTTATTGTAAAAGGTATTGAGATTGGTTTATCTTTGGTGAATCCAAGCAGGCTTTTTTACTCGCTGTCTTATCCATCATGTACCTACAAGTACCTTCCATAAGGATCTGTTCCGTAATTTTCTCGGGCACTGACGTAAGACTGACTGCTTTGTAGCTTCTTGTATCTTCCTTTCTGCAGATAAGTGTAGCATTCACACTTTTCCAGTCATTCCCTGGTCTCTGAGATACCTGAAAGGTAATAGAGAATCATGTTGCAGTGCCAGCTAAGCCTATTTGTTTTTTGCTTTGTTACTGCTTTGTGCCGACCCCATTCAGTAGCAGATCTACATGTCGCTCCTACTTGCTGTTAACATACATATTATTCTTAGCATCTTGTGTCAGCTGGACTTTGAGATTTGTGTAGGAAAGTCTGCATGTTTGAACAATGTTTTTCTATTTCTGTCTTTGGGAATTTGCCTCCTTTTCCACCTCTGGCTTTCATCTAACTTCTCTATTCCATTCGTTTTCCAGTTTCTGTGCACCCAGGGGAAGCTAGAAAGGAGGCTCGCTACCTCTTAGTTTCCAGTTCTTAGTTGACATGTACCTTCTCTGAGGGAACACTTGGAGTAGAATTTGCATTTCCCTGACGATAGACTTCTCATCTGGGTTTGCTTGTTTTCTTTTGCCTTCACTGCAAAACCTCATACATATTATTTCAAAAGCCTGTCTGGTGAAGGAATGTGAACCCATGTGGAGTGAGCTGAGCCTGTGCCAAGCATGCTTCAGGTGGGAAAGCTATGGTATATCAGTATATCTGTTGTTTCAGATCCTAAAGCAGTAGGGAATTCAAGTCTCAATAGTTCTGCTCAATTATAGAGGTTTATGCAGAGTACTTCTTTGAATTTGCTTTTTTACTGCAGGTATTTGAAATCGCTAGTAATTTTTTCCCACATATAAAACAATTACTCACTTTTATTGCTGCCTTTCTAGTTTGTCCATGATATTTTTTGTTCAGTGTCTGTTGGAGTTCTGTAGTGGTGAAGAGCAAATATGCAGACTTGTTGTACTGTGGTCTGGATTTCAGTTGGGAAACCAGACAGAGCAGATGTCTAAAGTGAAACAGGTCTGTGACCCAGAAACACCCTGGATCCTCCTTGGGCCTGACTTTTTGTTTATGTATTCTCATTTAGCCTTTCTCTCTGGTGTCCTACGAGCTCTTTAGACTTCAAAGTGAGAAGATTCCTCAGTCTTTGTCATATTCTGGCCCCTAGCCCACAAACCCTTGGCTTCCTCCTGTACAATTCAAAGGAAAATGTCTGCAGCTGAGGTGTTTCAGCTAAGACCTCTCTGGGACTCTGTGAGAAGATGGCATGGGGAGATGCTTACTCACCATTTTTTAAAAGGCAGTGTACCTAGTTTACTACCAGAGGATATGAAACTGATGTGTTTTTTTTTTGTTGTTTTAAATGAAGCCTCCAGAATGCCTGTGTTGTAGGAGCGCAGAGAAAGTGCAAGTACACTTCATATGCTTCTCCTTTGCTGAGCAGGAGGGTGTTACCTGTTCTGCTATCCTGTCCCTATCCTACCCCAGCAGGGATAGTGCAGGGGATGAGGATTTTCTTCTCTCTTGCGTGTGAGAGAATGACAAAAGGAGAGATTTCTAGTAGCTTCTTGTAGCAAGTTTGATACTTGGAACTGGCACTAAAGTTGGCATTTGCAGAGCTCAGCTTTCCAGCTGTCTAAATTGAGCTAACCAAGGAAATAGGATATTTACAAGATAGGAGTCCAGGGTCTTTTAAATGTTAAGCCTTCTCTACTCAGCTCCTTCCTGATCTTCTATTCAAGTAGTCTGTTACTCTCCATATAATCTCTTTAGTTTTAAAGCAGAATGAACAAATGGCTTCCATGGGTAGGTTGAGGTGAGGGTGAATGTGAGCTTTAATAGTCCAGTGACGTTAGTAAAGAATGAGGAAAAGCTGCAAGGTTGGTTCTCTTTGAAAAGTGCCTCTAACGTGTAGCTTTCAGTGTGTATTTCAGGGAGTACTTAAATACAGTCCATACAGACCCTTTAGCAAGGTCTCAGTTTCTCTTTTCCTAGCACACTAATGCACCGTGTATCTCCTGCCCACTGGAGAACCTGTTACAGATTGTCTACAGTTGGTGCTAGAGCTGCACTGTGTGTTTTCTTTAAAACAAGCTCCCCACCTTCTTGCATGCTGTCAGTGCAGCCTGTGTCTTAGCTTTAGCTTAGGTGTTGGCTCTGTACCTTAAGTACATGATTTCCAAAGTTGTGCTCCCAGGTTGACATATGATTTGCACCTTGAGCGTAGCACTGATTTTCGTATGAGCGCACAAACAACAACTTGCTGTGTCTTTTCAAATACTCTCCTACAGCCTTTAGGTCAGAGGTATGTCCCCAGGGCTGTTCTGTGTTCTTTTGTGGATCAAAGTGGTCTTGGAGTTGTTCCAGCTTCACCTCTACAAAGGTAAATTTCAGTCTTCTCCCAGCGTGCGTCTGTGAGCCATTCTAAACTCGCTCTTTTCACACTTCTGCCCTTTCTTGTCCTGGTAAATTCTCACTTTGAGTAAATTCCCTGTGTATGCTTGGAGGGATGGATGGTAGCTGCCTGGTGGATGGGAGGTGTGTGCTGAAAGTCGTGTCGGCCCTCACCCAATCCCTGCAGAAGTGTCATTTCTGATTACTGTAGCAAAACTATGAGAATTCATTAAATGTGAGTGACTAAATGTAATTTTTTAAAAAGGGAAAATACTTTAATTTTGCATCTTGAAGTATACTGCTATGTCAGAAGTGAAAGAGACTTAAAAGAATATAAATGGTTACCTGGGTGGGAAGCTCCCTGAATGCTAAACTGGAAACGAATGAAGAATATCCTCTGCTTTGTATCTGTTCCTTTGTTGTACGTCAGACGATGAAACACCTGATTGCTATAAGAGAATTAAGCACAGAAGGAGACATTGGGAGATCTATTTGGAAAGGTAGTGCTGGTTCTCAGGTGTGTGACTGCAGACTTTTGAACTGTCCAGGTCACGTTATTCGGTCTTGGTTTGTATTCCTCAGCACCGATGTCTTGGCAGGGCAGGTGTAGAGTTGGGGTTTGTTCATACTGTGGTGTTTTCAGTGGAACTGAAATCATAAAACCCGTTTACAGCAACAGCATACTCTGTGTGCAGACTCCTGGCACTGTGTAAGGCATGCACATGCTAGTTTGGTTTTTTGGGGGCATTGTTGGGATCATTGTGGTGTGTGACTGTCCTACCACACCCCAGCCAATAAACATCAGCTGTCATGGTGTACCACGTGGACTTAAAGCCTTGGGTTGCAGTCACTGATGATCTTTGCATGGTGTGAGTGTACCCTTTTTCTTTTGTTGAGGCTCTCTGGAATCCTTACTTGTAGTGTGCACTGGGGGGAGGGGAAGGGAAGCTTCCTTTGCTTTTAGGCCTTAGAGTCTCAGCATGAAATGTAATTGACTGTGATGGGAAGATGGACAGAATTTTATGCAAAGAAATTCCTGAGTGGAAGTTGATTACTCACTGTAAGGGTAACTCTAAAAATGTGAAACAGAGGAGTTACTGTAGGGTTTGGTGCCTTCAAAGAGAAGAAAGTTGCAGTAGGTAAAATGGGAGTTAGTGAGTTAACGGATTAAGAAGTGCATTCTCTACAGAAACAGACAGAACAGCACTTCTCTTTTTTTTTTTGAAGTGTTGTAAAAATGTTAGGCAAAAAAGAGATTTGAAATGGGGAAACCAAGTATCCTCTCCTGGCAGGTGAGCTAGAGACAGAGATGAGGAAGGTGATTAGGTTGCCATTGGTAGTTTATCCTTGTATCCTTGAGATCAGGATGAGGTTGATGGAGAATATGGTTTGAGTGGAACTTTAAATAATATGCATTAAAAAATGAGTAATGTGAGTAGATGAGAGGAGTTGCTGAAACACAGGAGGAACCAGAGGGGGAGGAAACTTATTGTACTGGAGGTTGAGGACAGATCACAATTCCAGGATCTGGTCATAAGAAGATGAGTGAGTAAACTGTACAATCTAACATCAACCTCATCATGCTACTTGATTAAAAATGCTGACTCTGAGTACTTTAATATGGGTTCCCTCAATGTGTTTGTGGTTACACAGGGCTGTGTTGATCTTGCAAGTCTTCAAGATTTGCTGGAGCAAATAGTGTAGGGATAGTTCAGCCACGTGTTTTTAATTGAACAGGACAATGTTTTTGACAATGTCAGTTGTCCTTTCCTGAAAAATGACTGAGGGAGTACTGATGGCATAATGTAATTTGTTTTGTTAATTATTCTGGTGAGATTCCACTGTGATGCAACAGAATGCTTGGGAGTTTGTAGCCTTGTGAGTCCTCTATATTTGCCCACACAGTGCCGGAGGCACCCTATTAGTTTTGCTTACTGCTTATGCTAGATTTTGCATTTGGGTTTGAGGTTTCTTACGTGCACGATTATTTTGCCAGTGTGTGGTGGTTTATACGTTTCACTATTCTCCCTGTTTCAGTCTTCCATGTAATGTTAGGATGTGCAAGGTTGGAAAAGCTCTGTGCCTGGGTTGGGTTGTACTATGGAGTCTACATAGCTCTCAGTTCTGTTTGTCCATAGACAGCAGTGGCAGTAGCAGCCATCATTGCCATGCTGAAGGAGGGTTCTTTTTTGACAGCTGTTTGTTCTGCCTAGCAAACAAACACAGCTTTCATCTATTTAAGCAGATCATTAGTTCGTAACACAACCTTGCTATAGTTTGAGTAAACTAATGCTCTAAGTGGGTACAGTTAATGGATCTGGACAAGAATTTGAAATTCTCTTCCCCTCAGGGTGAATAAAACTGTTTGGCCCCAGTTCTGTCCTGAGGAGATGAGTTCCTGCTTCATTTTTTCCTCTTTATTGACAAACACTTCTGGGGTTCTGTTTTTTTACACTCTTGCACAAGGGGACTTCAGAAACTTCCTCAGAAACCAAACTCTTTGTACAAGGCTCAAAAAGCAGGGACTGGTGGTGTTCATTAAGGCATTTCAGAATGCAATACAGTGACCAGTAAATGCTGCGTGCAAGTCAAATTTGTTAGAAAATCTTGGTACTGAGAGCTGAGCGATACCTCAATCTTAGTGTTTTTTCTGCAGCCCAGCTTCATACTCTTCATTCAGTTTTAAGTCTTGTGCAACCTTTCAGACAGACTGCTCCTTTAGTTACACATACTGTTGTTGTTTCTAGTTGTTTTTTAATGCATATTCCAAAATTCAGTTTGCAGGCTTCAATCTTAGTGCTTGGTACCTTCTGCATGACACGCATACATCAGCTAATGCTAGCTATAATTGTCATCCGTGTTTTGTTTAAGGCTGCTGTAAGCACGTGGGACTCTGCTGAGCCTTCTGAATGCATGCAGTGCCTCAGCCATCTTTGCTGATCTGGTGAGGCGAGAGAACTTCTTCCAAATTTCTTTCTGGTTTTTGGACAACATATACCTGTTTAAGTATCTCTTCTGGATGGCTGGATAGCCTGTCTTCATTTTTTCCTTCTGACTGGAAAGCAGGAGGTTTGCAAAGTTATGCTGTCAGAGTGACCAGCCTTCCTGATTTTGGAAGCTGTCAACCAATGTTTTTTCATGCAGCACGGGAAAGAGGCCGGCAGTTCTGTCCTGCAGAACCATACAGACAGTAAATGTGGTAAACCACAAGGAGATGAGTGCCTCTTTGGAGGTCTCGCTGTTCCTTTAGGGGCGAGCAGGTTGCCCAGAGAGATGGTGGATGCCCCATCCCTGGAGGCACTCACTGAAGGTCAGACTGGATGGGGCTCTGAGCACCGGACGGAGCTGTGAGTGTCTCTTCGTTGCAGGAGAGTTGGACTAGATGATCCCTTCCAACTCAAATGATTTTATGACACAAAGCTAGAGTCCATGTCATCCAGGAAGGTGAGCTTCTTCAGCTTCTGCTGGATCATGGCTTCTTGGAGGCAGGATCAAATGGGGCAGTCTCCATTGCAGCATAGCTCTGCTCTTTGTGTATGGAAATAGGGCTTCAGAAGCCAACAGGTTGGTTGTTACCTTATTGTGTCTCAGATTGCTCCCTATTTTTTTTTTCTGCCATTCATCATCATTGGTTAGTTCCAGTGTTTGTTTCTTCTGGGCATGCCTCTTGCTGCAGAAGAGTACAAGGAAACAGAACTTGTTCTGAGTAGTTATGCTGTGCTTTTTCCTCAGGCTTCTAACCATAGAATCATAGAATCACAAGGTTGGAAACGACCTGCAAGATCATCTAGTCCAACCACCCTCCCATTGAGCACCATGTAGCTAACCTGAGTGCTTTAAACATTAGATTGCTGATGTCTGCTTCAGTTACTCTGCCTCGACCTTCCCCCTCCCAAACTGCATTTTTAATATTTATATCATGGTTGAAAAACTTCTTCCTTTTCTTCTATTTAATAATGAAATCTACAATTATAAAGAATTGGTGGCTGTGACATCTTGGAAGTAAAGCTGTGTGTGAAGGTGAAATGCACAAGGCAGGGTACCTGAGCAATTGGCTGGCACTGCAAGTTCCTGGCTATTGAGAAAGCCCTCAGAGGACTCCTGCTCTGTACTGCACATATTTTCCTGTCTTTGGAATTATGCACAATCTGCTGCTTTTTGCCTCTAGAAAAGAAGCCTGTTCTCAGGAGTTTGGGGTGTTCTTGTTGGAGAAGAGATGTCATACAGTATTGTCATTCTAGCTTTTAAAAGGGAAGGAAGCCCAGGCTTTGCAAGAGGTGGAGATGAGGCTCTTTTAACCTCCTTGGACTTGTCCTGACTTTCAGGGGTGTAACTGTAGAGTGCATTTCATGTCTATAATCTGAAGGTCTGCTGATAGCTTGGAAGCTGTTATGGAAAGAGTGTTCTAGAGAAAAGGGACAGCATAAGGAATACTAAGTTCTTGTCCTTCCTCCAAGATGATTTCTGGACTAAAGTGGATGGAGACAGTATTTCTGTATGGCCAAGAAAGAAAGGCCAATTGTTGTAATCTCATGGCAGAATGTGGAAAGATGTGGAGCTGTCCTGAAGGAGGTTTGTAACACTATAATGTTTCACCCTGGCACTCAGGGAAAAAAAAGGACAAAGGGTGAAAGCTGTCGTGTAATCATCAAGACTGCTTTGAGGTGATTGAGTTACAGCATAAAGTGTTCCTCCTTTGCTGTCAGTTTGCTGTTTGTCTGCTCTGTAACAGTAACCCACTTAAAATTGGTGCGGCCCTTTTTGAAGTTATTTTAAACCCCCAGCAATGTATACAGACACCGTAACCTTGGAGAAAAGCACCTCTGAGGAGTGCTTTTGCTTCTGCCCTTTCAGACGCATGGAAAGTGCCAAAGTGCATTTCAAGGATGTTAAACTAGGAACCTCTGGGTTAGGGTTAGGTTCTGGGTTATGGTTTCAGAGCGTGACTGATAGGAGCAGTTCTGTTTCATTAGACTTTAATATAGATGAACATTTTCTGTTGACTTTAAAGATTCCCACGGGCTCCTTTAGAGCCTGGTTATGTTGGAATGTGTGCCCTGGTAATTTTGGAGGGAGTTCTTCCACTACCTCATTCTTTTCTTGCTTTTTGTCAGCACAGAGCAGTTGCTCCATCAGGTCCTGACTTCAAGGTTCCTGTCTCAAACTCTAAACAGAATGAGTTGAACTCATCTGTGTGAGAGGGCAGACAGCTCATAGCAACTCAGAACAAAAAACAGAGCTGGGAGTTAGATGGAGGATTCTGCTCTCTCTGCCTAGTATTGCTGAGACTTGTTTTTTCTCTGAATACAGATGCACTGGTGATGAATCCTGAAAAATGGGTGGTAGGAAAACCTCTGCATTGTGCTACCATTGTGTTTCCCCTATTTCATAGTAATTACTTGAGTAATTCACAAAGTCAGGGCTCCACAAGCTGATCTTGCATTGAGTCACTTGCAAGATGAGAGATGCACGTGGAAAGGGCAAGCTGGTGAAACAGAAGAGATGGCAGAACAAGGGGAACATGTGAAATAGCATGGGAAGTTTGTTCCATAGCCTAGTTCATGCACAAAATTATGCCAGTAAAGCACATCAAAGTTAGAACAGATAAAGTAAATTTACAGTATTGGTGCATAGTGAGCTCCTGGTCATAATAGAACCAGAAGAGCTACTTAGATTTGAGGGGAGGAGGAAGAGAGTGTCTAAAGTATTTCTCGTTTCATACACCAGACAACATAAATGCCAAGAAGGAGACTGAATTTCATCACTTCATGATGCCTCTCTCATGGTTCAGGAGAAGATAGTGACTATTCCAAAATAGTTAGGAAGCTTCTCATCTAATTTTGAATTGTGAGAGACGTGTTCGAAAGGGTGACAGTTGGTGTTGTGCAAATATTAAAGCAAGTAAGTTAATGCATTTCAAACATCAGTTCTGAATCTGGCTTGTGAAGCTTTTGTGAGTGGTTCTGCAAAACAGCTTTTTTTTTTGTCAGTTTGCAAGGAAAAGCTGAAGTAGAACCTTCAAGTATTTGATATCTTAGATGAGGACTTACAATTACTTCTAATTATAGGCATTAAATGATTTTTCGTAAGTAAGATGACAATGACCTGACATGACATTCCAAGATTTTGAACTGATAGCATGCTTCAGAAACATGGAATTCTTCATAATTGCAGCCTTGTATTTCGGTCTTTCTGGTGTACTTCAATAAACATTTGTTATAAACTAAGGAATTCAAAAGCAATCTGCATGTTCTCTGATTTACACTGTTTTTCTGATGGTTTCTTACTGATTCTGTTTCAGATGCATCCACTCGGACTGTGTAATAGCAATGATGAGGAAGACCTGTATGAATATGGCTGGGTAGGAGTGGTGAAGCTGGAACAGCCTGAGCTGGAACCAAAGCCATGCCTCACTGTTTTAGGAAAGGTAAGGGGCTCTGTGGGCTGTATGGATTGAATAGTTTGGGGTAAACTGCTTTTAACTGTTCCTTGGAAGTTTCTTTCTGAGAAAAATCAACATGGAATAAAATGAGACCTCTTGTAGTGCATGAAGTATTCCCATTTTGCCTGTTTTTTGCACTTGGTGCCTCAGGGAAAGAATGTCCCCTCTCAGTTAGGAGGTGGTGATGGCAAAATGAGCACATGGCCCATTCTGTGCTGCGTAGGAGTCTAATGAAGCCCTGCAAAAGCTCACAGTAGTGGTAATTGAGTAGAAGCAGAGTAAATGGCCAGAGTGGTGGTGGCTCAATCAGATAAAGCTTATTATCAAATTATTATTATTATTATTATCAGAAGTAGTTAAAGTGAAAGCATCTTACTGTTCTTAAGTACGGTTTTCTCAGAAGGCATACTAATTCACTTTTTTCTGGGAAGGAGAATCCCGAACCCTTCAGGAGACTGATTGCTGTAATTGAGGATAGGTATTGCTGCTAACGAGTGAATCTTAATATCTCAATCAGAGAAATGCAAATTTTCATCTCTGTAGTCTCCCCTTGGAATCCTTGGGCCTCCAGACTCTAAATTCCTTGAAAATCATTGCCCTTTGTTTTATGGTAGTAGAAGAGGTTATTGTGAGTGTTTGTGTGGTAAAATGCATGCATATATGAAAGAGCAAATGATAAATCTATGTTGAGTAGCAAAAGAAAAACTGATGTATGTAAGATCCCCTGGGAAGCTTGGAGTACTGTGAAGTAGAATATGGAGAATACTTGAAAGCTGTCTGCAGTGCTAAATTCCATGGCACGCAAATCTGCTACAAAGATACTTTTCCTATTGTTGATTTTCTTTAATTGTGGTGGTTGTTAGTAAGACCCTGGCCTGTGTTTCTTAGTGGCTTTGCCTGACTTTATCCATCTGCTAAATGGGATTGGTAAATGTACAGAATTTAATGTGTCCATTTCCGTACAGATTTTTGAATTGTTCCTCCTTCTTTGTCAGATGTGTGTGTTGTAATGAAAGCACAAGAGGTTTTCTTTTTTTTTTTAAGGGGGGGAAATCATCTTCTGCTAGAGTGCCTGTGAAAACTGGGCTCTGATGGGGGAAGAGGTGTGTGTGGCAGCCGTGATTTAGCGCTGCCTTTGATCACAGTGCAGCCCTGTTTGAGGCAATGCTGCGTGCAGGCGAAGCAAAGGCCTGGGTTTTACTGATCTCATGAGCTCCTGAATAGGGCTGGGAGGGGAGTGACAGAGGAAGAAGAAAGCATTGGAAATGAAAAGGAAACCCCGTGAACCCAGCAAGCATTATTGCCTGGATTTGCCTACCAGGGAGCCGCTCAGTTTCTGCCAGGCTAATTCTGCTCCAAGTCCCTCTCCCCCACCCCAACACCACCTCCCCCTCTCTTTCCTTCTTTTAGACTTTTTGTTTTTCAGGCATGGCTGTAGTCACTGGTTCTCAGGCTGGGAACCCACTGAGCCTGTTGCCATGGTCACTGGGAAGCTCTTCGTGCCATGTGCTTCAAAGGGAACCTTTCCCCTCCTAGAATTCCTGTCTTCTCCGCAGACAGCACAATGGGACTCCTTCCCCTCTGCCTGCCTTGCACAATGCTCCAGCAGTGTAGCTTTACTGCGGAGGAAGGGAAAAGCATTGTTGCTTGCAAATTACCTGTTGTGTGTTTGCATCCACTGTGCTGGGGTGACGCTACCTGTCACCTGTAGGCTGATCTGCAGTCCTCTTGTCTCCCCCTCCCCGTTACTTTTGGGTCAAGGCCACATTGGATGGGGCCCTGGGCAGCCTGGTCTACTATTAAATGGGGAGGTTGGTGGCCCTGCATGTGGCAGGGGGGTTGGAGATTGATGATCCTTGAGGTCCCTTGCAACCCGGGCCATTCTGTGAAGACGCTGTAATACAACATAGCAGTGCCACTGGTTCTTTATTTCAGTACAGTGTAGACACTCAGAAAATAGCGTAGACTTGCTTAGAAGTAGCACTTCATCCCTCCTCTGCAGGCTTGAAGGTCCCCAGGGAGGGATTTTGTTTCTTATTTCTCTTCCAGGGCCTTCTGAAGGGTCTCCTCTATATTAATAGGATATGTGTAATTGAGGATGTGCATCTGAGTAGAAGCTAACAAAGAGAGGATGTCTCCACTACTACAGCTTCCTGTTTTCTTCGGATCAAAGGAACCTGTAATAGAAGGAAATTCCTAACAGTTCCCCCAGTGTCCATTCACTTCTTATCTCTGTTTTAAGAGGTTGTTTACAAATATGTTGACACAATCAGCAGAATTTTGTTTTGCCACATCATGATTGTGAATGCACTCCTTAGGTTGGGGACAAAATCCTGGTGAGTTCAGTAACACTCATGAGTCGTGAGTGTTCAGCCATCTAATTGTGACTCCTAACCTTTTTTTTGTCCAATAGTTAGTTTAAATTTATAGATTCTTAAATGGTAATCAAATGTGAAATCATAGGGCTGTGTTGGTCAGTTTCTGAATAGAGAGTGATCTAAGGCTTGAGGAGCTGCAGCAAGTGGGCCTGTGGGGAGTTTTGTTCTCACCTTGTGAATGTGCGTAAATTAATTGCCTGGCTTCTATTTAACTTGTGCAATACTGCTATCCAAGAATACTGTAAATCTGACTGTGAGCTCCAGCACATCCACACTAACTATGGGAGCATGCATGCTTGTCTTGTTGAAATGTAGCCCTGTTTAGTTCCCTGTCCTAACAATGATGTTCCTTGGTGAAGCTTTTGGTATAAGCCTTGGAGGAAAAAGGGGAGACTCTGCAATGCATTTGCAAGTTGTATTTTTATGGGAGTCAGAAATGCTCTAATGGGTGCTGATTAAATCAACATACCTGGATGTGCAAGTAATCAGCTGATACATGTCCTTCCTTATGACCTGTCAAAATGCCTCTAAAGAAGTGTCCTTCTGAAAACAGACCTTTTGCAGCAGTGATGGTTGGTTGCAGAAAACCAAGCCTGAGAAGTGCAGTCAGTTTGATTTCCATCCTGCTTTTCTGTTGTGTGAACTGTGACTTGAGCGAATCTTAACTGAATGGGAGTCCCTTCTCAGGTAGGGTGGGTGGTGCTCTAAGTGCACAGAGCAACTCTATCACATATACTTTATAAATAGCTTTCCTTGCTAAGTTACTTTCTCCTACAAATCCATTTCCAAAAAAAAAATGAAGGTTCAAAATGTTTTTAGTTCTCATGTAGGAAGAACCTTGAATTGTATCATGCTCATTTCTAAAGTATGAGCAGCATCTTCACTTTCTTTAGAAGGTGGATTTGCAGCAAATGAAAATGAAGGCAAATTAAGTGAAATAACTTGTACCTTGATATTCATAGTCTAAATTAAGCATACAGTTGTATGTGTAAGTTAGAATTACAGGGATTATGTAAGCTTACCTTTTGTTTCTGTGTAATATTAACAGCTCTTATTTTATCAAACTAGGATATCCAAGTTTGGGTAACTTATATAAATGGATTCAACTAAATTGCAGAAATGTATGTAGAATAAGATCTGAAATTATGATACGTGCTTGTAGATACTGATGAAAGTTTCCCAGCCTTTGCTTGTTCAGATATTTTTAACTGGTCATGGTCATTAGCTCCAGAGATGTCATGCTGCCTGGTGGTTCCCTGTGTGTCTGCAGTAGAAGATACTGTCACTACAGGAGAACTTGCATCCTTGGAAGCAGCTGACCCCATGGTAGCTGTTCCATGATGTGGGGACCATTGCTGCCTCTGTTTCTTCTCTGCCAATCTATCTTAATTCTATAAAGTCTCAGGATGTAAGGTAAAGTTTTGATCTGAGAAGCGACCAGCAGAATGGGTGACCTTTAAGCCTTTATTTCAATTTGTTTGCTTGTCTGTGTGGCTACATGAAGGCTTGTATTAGCAGGGTGGGATCCAATGGGGGTAGGAAGGAAACTACAGCAGATGTGCTTTCTTATGGCAGTGCTGGTCTGACTGCACGTCAATTTACAGATTAAGGAAAGTTGTTCCTCAGTAGAAACTTAGTCTTAGTTATTTTGAGCTCCCATTGACGTTCAGTGACAGTTCTGAATATCCACAGAGGCCAGCCATAGACATGAGCACAGTGAGGGGTGGATGTACATTTCAGCTGTGGCAACAGCAGTGTGGAAGGCAGCCATGCTCCAGACAGCCATGCAGATGTTTACAAGTGAGGCATGCAGGCTCATGTTCATTGCTGGTGAAAGCACACAGCTAATGGTGGTGACTGTGTTGAAAATGTAGTAGCTTTGTAGCTGAGAATTTGCTTTATCAAATAGTTTTATTGTACTATTTTTGTGTGTTGTAGTTTTTGTGGAGATAAATAGGAGGCATTACTTTTGCAGCAACCTGCTTATGATACTCAGGACACCTGAAAAGTTGGTATCCATTTTAAACAACCACAAAACATTTTCTGTAATAGTATTTGAAGTGATGCTGTTATTTGTGCAAGTAATTTTGGTGTTATTCATCTTCTGACATTCTTCTTTCTCCTCCAGTGCTAGCAGTGTGATGAGGTCTCAACAGCATCTAGGCATAAAGATCTCTGACATTCTAACAGAACTGTATAGATAAGGTCAGAAGAGAGGGTAATATCTTTATTCAGGAAGACTTGCTATCTTCATCATGAGATAAGGTAGAGAAGTGATCGTCTCAGTCTTCCCAATAGGGACAAATGTTTATTTTTGAATAAGAAAAAAAATCACTTTAAAGCAGAACAAGTTGGACAAAAGCTCAGGGCATTTCTGTTACTCACTCCTTGCCTTTCTTTCCATCCTCCACAGCCCACGTTCTTAACACCGAGCCTATTTTAACAGACTAAAAAAGGAATTTGAATTGGAAAGAAAAAGGAAAAAATATTGCATGTAGGCGTGTTTGGCAGCAGAGAGCATGGAGAAACGTGTAGGAGCAAAAATGGGGACTTTGCTTGAAGCAGCAGTCTCATCACTACAACTGAAGTCTTGAGTTCACAAGTTTCTCATGTTCCTCCTCTTTAAACTGTCTCTTCTGTGCTTAGTTTGAGCCTTTAATTTCAGCAGTGGTTTTAAGAAAGAAGGGAAAAAATTGAGAATGGGTAGAACTGTCAAGTGAGACAGTGAAGCTTTTGAGACAGTGGAAAGGTTTGTGTTGTGTATGGATCATATGGTGAAAGATGTAGAGGGAAAGAGAAGAGCTGGGCCAAAGCCAAAGAGGGGCTCGCACCTAGCAGTGGGTGAACAAGGGCTGGGATGGGTCATGCAGTTATGAAGTGCATCTGTCAGTCTTTGGTTCTAGGGGGTGGCTGTTTCCATTAGCCAGCAATCTGTTATTGGATTATTTTACTAGCTTCCTTTTCATGTTCACTGTGCATTGTTATGAGAAGCAACAGTTATTCATGAAGAAAGGCTCTCTGTGATGCTTTCCCCCTTTGGGCACTCCTTAGGTCTGCTGTTGTTGGATTGATTACTTCACATAAGTGTCCACTTTTAGAGTTGAGTCCTCAGCAGTCCTCACCACCACCCTTGCTCCTCTCCAACCAACTGAAACACAGCTGCTTTTATCTTCAGCTAAAGAAGCAGCTGTTGTTGCACAACATGTGTTACTGGAGTCTTTGCTCAGTCAGAACTCCCAATGAAATTAATGGAAATTCAGGCTGAGTAAGAACTGAAAGTCTAAGGAACAACATAAAAATAAGGATAAAGTGAATGTTTTAAGTCTCTCAAGTACTTGGACCCTCATGATTCTACACTCTTTGTGAGCCTCTCTAATGCAGACTTTGTGCTAATTTATATGCAGAATCTACCTATGGAATGATAAGTAACATGCAGTTGCACATGCACTGGAAGCACTACAAAAATAGAGCTTGAAGCAGGAAAGCAAACAATCATTCAGGTGCAGCTATGTTGGAGCAGAGATAAACACAAAAGGCTGGCAAGCAGAATGGATAAATGGGTCAGAAAGTGAAGAAAATAGGGAGCAGGCATGGAGGCAGGGGATGGAATTCTGTAGGACTTCATAGGTGAGTGACGTGCCTAATTTCAGTGCATGAGAGGCAGGAGGCTTTGTAAGAAATTGGAGAACTGGGGAATGTAACTGGAGCTGCATGAGAGGGACTCCAACATTCAGAGTAAAAGATGGACAGATGTAATAAACAGTGGTAATAAAGAAATTGCATATATAAAGAGGGGATGTTTTGCAGAAGTTTTTATAAGATTGAAAGAGAGGAAAGAGAAAAGATTGGTATAAGAAAACATGCTTCACATCCTGTTTCTCTGTGATAACTTTCCAGAAAGTTATTTCTCTGCTCTGAACATGTCTCCATGATTGCCAGGTAGATAATATATAGAGGTGGCTGTTTGAGTGACATGACAATTTGATGTTTATACCAAGTTCAGGGAATCAACTCCTTACAGGTCAAGTATCAATTCATGCTGCACA
The DNA here is from genome assembly GCF_023343835.1 of Lagopus muta. Lineage (NCBI taxonomy): Eukaryota > Metazoa > Chordata > Aves > Galliformes > Phasianidae > Lagopus > Lagopus muta. Next base: position 4,934,909 of record NC_064449.1, on the reverse strand, counting down.
CTCAAAAACATCAAGTTTGAAAAGGGCTTTTTGGTCATTGTAGGGAGCACTGAAGCCATTTGCAGTTCTGGTGGGTTATTTCTTGGAGATCAGAATTGGGTGCATTTGTGAAATGAGTTCTTCAGGCAAGTAGGCATATATTATCAACTTCTGCTTGGCTATTGCCTTAGATGTGCTCACAGTGGCTATGAAACTGACTAAATCTATTAAAAACATCAAAAGCTTGTATATATTCTACTGCATTTATGTCTCAGTTGTGGCCTACCAGTGTTGTAATTGGTAAGCCCAGACAATGCATCACAGACATTCAGTTTTTCAAAGTACTCTAATGACTTGGTTGGCTTTGGATAGGAAGAAAGGACAGACCATAGCCAGAGGATCCAAGTAGCAAACGTTTTAAGGGAGGAGGAAGTGGAGCTGTTTTCCTATGGGCATGGAATGCATAGACTCTTGAGTCCGTGAATGGTGTCGAAACTCCCAGAGGGTCTGGACCCTTCAGCTGACTGTAAGGGACTAATGAGCCTGCCTGGCTGTTTATGGGCTGTGGTTAACCTCTTGCAAGTTAGGATTTCCTGTCGCCAGCAATGGGCTGTGACCGCCAGCACCACAGTGTTAATGATGAGGTAGGGGCTGATGAATGGCTGGACTCCAGACAGCAGCCTTCACTGGCAAAGAATCAAGTGGCCAGAGGGAGAAAAACACTGATGTCTACAAGAGAAATAATGCAAACTCCAGAACCTATAATTCCCATGTTTAAAAAAAGAAAGGGAGAAAGAAACTGGGGACAAATTCAAACCGAGTGAAGCTTTTATCTCTACATTTTGAATAGAAGATTGTTTTTCAGCAAAACTGGCTGCAAAAGCCAGGCCAGTTAAAACAATATGCAGGCTGCTTGCCTCCAAGTAACCAGAAATTGTTGGCTTGGAGTAGGCTGCTCTGAGGAGCCAACCTGCTGGGAGACGTTATCCAAGCAACGGCCTGAATGTAATTCCTCCCGCTGTGGAATGGCTCTTTGGCAAATGAAGACCCTAATTAAAGATGGAAGGGTTTCTATTTTGTTTTTCTTTAATCCTTACCCTGAGGCCTCAGCAATACAGCCATGTCGCTGCTTGTGTGGAGAGAAGTTTCCAGTTTCCCTTTGTAATAAGAATCCTCTACCTTTTTTATTCTTTTTTTTTTTCTTTTTTCTTTTTTCTTTTTTTTTTTTTGAAAGAAGTAACAAACTAACAACAAGGGCCCACCACAGTATGGGACCTCGAAATGAATCTAATTCTAAACCAGGAACCGCTATCAGAAGGACAGTCCATGTCACCTTTTCTTAGCCAACCCATGAAAAGTTGCTGCATCAATTGGAGTACTGGGGGGGGCCATTCATCCTCTACTACTGAGCTTATTACTCAGGCTGATTCTTTCTGAGGAAGAAGGCACAAGTTTGAGGATCTCACTGAGGCACCAGCAGTATTCTACTGGACACCAAGGGAGTTTTACAAGCCTTTGTTCTTTCAGGGACTGAAGTCCTGTACTGGGAGCTGCATGCTTATTCTGTACTGATGGATGCAGATTGTCTTCCCTGGCAAAGGTGACAGAAGCTCCAGGGGAGTATGCTGCAGCATTTTGACTCTAATAGATGTGGAAGTGAAAATACTTTCGCTGCTTGACAGCTCACCTTGGCTTCTGTGAGATCTGTCTGACCATACTTGCACAGGCTACATGCAGCTATGTAATAACACAAACTGCTTCTCTCTCTGTTGAGACTTGGACCTACTGTTTTACCACCTCACATGATGATTGTGTTATCTCTGAAATATCCTTGTTTAAGGTAGAGCTCAGCCTATGGATGAAGGCCAGCTGCTTGAGGTTGAGGCCAAACAAGACAGGATGACACTAAGCAGAAGACACTGATTTTTCCATTGCTATTATTCTTACTTTTGAAAATAGATGCATAACCCAAATTGACCTTCATCACTCGTAGTCTTTTGCACTTAGGCTTGCTTTCATTTCTTTACAGTACTTCTGGTGAGCTGTAGTCATATTCTACCTTGTCTTGCTTTCCTGTTAGAGGATAGCAATATGATGGTACTGATACACACAAAGCTCTTGAGCTTTTCAAATTCTGGTTGCTGTAGATGTGTCAGCATATCTTTGATAGGCTACTGCAAATGCCTCAGGCCTGTTCTCTACTCTTGACAGAATTTGACCTGAGCTGAATCTGTTTTGAAGTTTCAGCTCTTCCCTAAAATACAGAAATACTTACTAAAGCTGTGGGTCAGGAATCACAACTCCAGGTCGTTATGAAGAAGAACTTTCCACCATAAGCTCTAAAGCATGTTGCTCAGAAAGATTGAATTTCCTTATTGAATTGTCTGAGAGCCGGTGGAATTCCTGCAGGAATTAAGAACTTCAAAAACTCTGTGATAAGAAAAAGAAACTTCTGAATTTGAGACGTAATACTCAGTTTTTCCTTTTCTGTATGCATTCTGACTTCTAATTTTAAATTGGTGTTCTATTAGAGCACGTTTCAGCCTCTGTGATTAGGAAGAGATCAAATGAAATAGGCAGACAGTTAAGAAATAAATAGAACAAGGGAAGTAGCCTAGAAGCTGTAGAGGTGAACGAGATAACGAGTGTTTTGGTTCCTAGACAGCAGTGAATAGAAGTCATTCATTTATCATTTTTGTGCCCATGACCTTGTTGTGTTCAAGTGACATTCAAGTCGCTTGGATGTGACCTGACTGGGAGCTGCACTCGCTCCAAGTGTGAGATCTGACAGTTTATATCCACATGACTGTAGTTATGCAAGTACTCTGATCTTCAAAAACGTGGCATGGTGCACAAGAACCATAACTCAGCCCTCAGAATGTTAGCTTTGAGTTAGAGATCTGTGCAGATGCTGGGCATATGAAGGCAAGTTTGGGAAACAGAAAGCTGATGTGATTGCACAAACATTTGTCTAATATCTTCAAAATTTACATGAGCTGATCTTGGTAAATTTGGGTTATTTGGTGGTGGTATAACCTGGCATTCAGAAAAACTTCTTAAGAAGTGGAGTTCTTAAAGGAATGGCTGTATTACGAAATCTAACTTGATATCAGAGAAACCGTTCTATGGTGCTATGATTCTCTGGTTTACTGAATTATTTTAGTTTTAGTTTGCTCTATCTTTGCATTGTAGATAACTAGAAAAAGTTATATTACTACAGTTATATTATTATTACAGTATTATTACAGTTTCAAAAATGAGCACATCTTGTGGCTATTATATTTTGGAGGTTTTTTGTCTGTAAGAATGCTCATGCCCTGAAGGGTTATAAAATGTAACAAGATTTCTGAATGACCATTCATTTCTTGGTTAGTTGTCATGAATGCTTCTTGCTGGGCCACTGTTACATAGTTCAAGACCAGTGCTCTCTTCCTGTGCTCACCCTTCTTTCTGCAACTGACTTCTCCTATCAAGGAGAGTTGGCCTGCACTTGGACTGTAGCAGCAGAAGGCAGGATTTGGGGAACGGAGTCCCTTAAATGCAGTGTATCACAACCAGTAGGCTTGGCTGTATTCAGCATTAAATGAATGCCCTGTTCATGTTTTTTTTCTCCACTCTGTCTAGACTATGAACTAATGGCAGTAGTTCTCCCTAACCCCAGACTGGAGAGGCTCTTGTGGTTTTTTTTCTTCTTAGTTTTAACTGAGAGCTCCTTAGTGCTGAGTGGTATGGGTCTGTGGATCACACTGGAAGCATAGAATGGTTGGGGATGTAAGATACCCCCAAAGGCCGTCTGCTCCCACTGCCTGCAGTGCACAGGGACACCCACAGCTCCAGCAGTGCTCACAGCCCCATTTCCTGAGCGTGGCTGTGTGCAGGCATGGGGCAGCACCAGCTCTCTGGGCACCCTGTGCCAAATGTGATTGTATAGCATATGGGTGTATGTCTTCTTTTCAGACCTGAAGTACATAATGTTTTTTAATAGCGGTAGTATTTTTAAATATAGAGTTATAGTTTTGCACTTTCAGTATTGCTTCTTCGATAAAGCAACTGTCATAATGCCATATATTGCAGTATCTGCAGGATACTTGTATTATAAAAGCCATCTCACAGTGCCAGAGCTGCTAAATTGAGAATTACTGACAGGAAGAAATTTTATGTTAGTGCAATCCTTTGATGCTTTACTGTCTTGTTCTGATAGTGTTTGCTTTTGTAGACAGAAATCTAAAAGCTCCTTTTTCTTTATCTGAAAACAAGGTTTGAAATGCATCCTGCTCGTGCTTTGCTGAACTCAGTGTTTCTGGAAATACTGGGGAATTGTACATTAACAGGGCTGAGGCATCAGTTGGTTAATCTGTAACTTCTCTTCCTTTTCTCCTTCCAGCAGCCTGGCTTTCTAACTGTGGTTGTGGCTCAAGGGGCAAGGTGCTTTTGATGAATGTCAGCACCTGATAGCAGCGTAGGAGGGGGATAGGAGGGACGGCCTGCATTGTACAGATACAGCTAACATTCTCTGTTGCTCTGAGAGGAAAAAGATTTGGGAGTTTGTAATTAAAAAGTATACTTGACTCAATGCTGTGGGGTTTGTGCAAGATTGGCAGTGATAAGCAGAGCACAGCAGTCTGTTAAGGCAAAACATCTTTCTTTGCTTGTGGCTGATGTTCCATGCTTCTCAAGTAAAATGGGTTTTATTACCATTTTCTTTAAGTGATACCATTCCTGTTGTTGAAAATCAAATGTTATGTCTTTGTTCTCAAATCTCTGCTTTTTCAGTATGCTTATAGCTGCTGTCTGCACAATGGGGCATTGCAGTTCGTGCTCCCTGCTGAGTTTACAATAGAGTTCTTCGAGCTGCAAGATGAAACCTGCATCTCTTGCAGTCGAAGTTGCTGAAATCCATGACCACTCCAGAGGAATAAATCACGACACTGGACCTTCTCATCAAAAATCATGTTCCTTGGAGACATGGCACAGGCAAATGGATTGCTGCTGAGTGTTGATTACATGTTACCAATACGCTGTGCGAGAAGCTGGCTGACTTCTTCAGAGGACCAAAGACAGCTGATGATAGAATCGGCTACAAAAGGATTCAACCTCACGCAGCTTGTGTAATCCCACTCTTTTGGCAGATTAATGACCACTGAGTCCACGATGTGGAGAGTTCTGATGTGGAATATTGGGTTGATGGGCTGGGTTAAAGTAGAAGATATGCCTGAAGTTCAGTAATTCTTAGTTCATAGAGAAAACAAGAGGGAAAACCTCAAAAGCTGACAGGAGAAGTGCAGGTTTGGTTAGACTGGCTCAGTTATCAACTAAATGAGAATGTATAAACCAATTCTCCTGATGACTCCATTTACTTAGAGCAAACGTATTATCGTATTTTCTGCTGCCTGCCCCCACCCCAGAAGGAGATATATTTCAAAACAAAAAGGAGAAGAAAAAAGCCCCAGTCATACTTAGTACAGCTGTGCAATGAGGCCCCACTAATAGTGCATACTGGGCACCTGATGGAACAGCTAGGTAGCTTGCTAAAAGCAGCTTACTGGCATTTGTACTGCGGTTAGCACCTAAACCATTGCTTAATCCTTCTGTCTTCAGCATTTTTTTCTCCAAGAGAATAAATCAACTCCTTCCTATACCTCATCCTACAGATATCACTAATAGTTTGTACTTACAGTGCACTGAGTTTTAGAACCAAATTCATGCAGTTGGATCTCTAGAGGCTCATCTAGTAAGACAGGTACATAGTTCCAAATGTAAGAGTATTTGTGAGGCTGAAGTACTAGCAGTAAGTTCTGTCTGTGGCTTCATACAGGTCGCAGATACTTCTGAAGCATCCTTTCCTACTGCCAGTTTTATCTAGGAATTTAGCTTAAAAAAAAAAAAAAAAGTGTGTTTTTGTTGATAGCTCTCCATGCAAATTTAAATGCTATGGAAACAGATGAATCCTGTGTGATGTTTGCAATAAATTTATTTTTTTTTAAAGGACCTTAAAATGTGTAATAAACACACTGCATCTTTCTGTTTCCATAGATTTTTCAGCACAGGAAGTTTCATAAAGTCGGAGGCTGGTGATGTTTAAGGGATTGAGAAAAAGCAAATTCAAAGGTGGTTCTGTAGCTCTGATTTTTAGTTGCTCTAGAATCATCTATGCCTAACATTCAGTTATGGGGTAAAAAAAAGTCTGCCGTATGTCTGAATAAACTGATGCAGAACTGACTTTTAAGAGAACCCCTAGGTCTTTGTCTTCCTTGCTGGACATCTTACCTTCAGCCCATTCACATTACCTAACCACTGTGCTTCATTTTGTGGCATTTCTAATGCACAAAACCAGCATTTTTAACAGCTTGTTTTCTTCCTGGACTTTCTGAGGGGAAAACTCAGCTACCTTGCTTGATTGTTCCATGCCTGGTTTATGATTAACTGAAATATACTTAAAGCATTTTTAACCTGTTGTGTACTGTGTCTCACACAAAGCAAAATAATCCAATAGAAACTGCTGCAGAGATTGGAAAATACAGATCTCAAACAGGTTTATTGCTAATGAAATTCTATTAGTTACTTTAATTCTTCAATCAAGACGAGTGGAGACATTTGTGCAGTTCTAAGGTGAATTTTTCTTGCACGTGTCAGGGAGCAAAGAAGTCACAGCACTTGAAGCCAATGCAGAAAACATCAGTTGAAATGGGTTCTGTAGCTGTATATAGGTAAAGTCAGTATATGAGACAAAGTTAGAGCAGGAGCTGGATGCTGTGACAAAAGGCTGAGGGAACTGGGGTTCAGCCTGGAGCAAAGAAAGCTCCAGGGAGCCCTTGTTGTGACCAAAGGTAGAGAGACTACTTATAGGGACTGTAGTGATAGGACAAGGGATAAGAGCTTTAAACTAAAAGAGGAGAGTTAGATTAGGTATTAGGATGAAGTTCTTCTACTAAAGATGACACTCTGGAACAGGCTGCCCAAAGGAGCTGTGGGTGTCTCATTCAAGGCCAGGGTGGATGGGGCTTTGGGCAGCCTGACCTGGTGGGAGGTGTCTGCCCATGGCAGTGTGTTGGACTGGTTGGAACCAATAGATGGTTGTGTGTTGGAGTACTGCTTACAGTATTTGCTGATGTGATTGTTGTAATACATGGCTACAAACCTTTCAGAGCAGTTATGGACTGAAATTCTCTCCGCATCCTTTGCTACCTTTGTTCTCTGTGTTGCTTAGATAAACTTTAAACATACGTATCGTGCCTCATCAGTTGTTTCCCTTCACCTGTGTAACCACAATGTTATCATGCTCTGCATGGACCTCTTCCTGTTCTTTTGCCCTTCACTCAACTTTAAAGATTTGTTCCTCTCCTCTAATTATGCTTCTGCATGACCAGTCTGTTATCTGCATCCACTGAAAGCACTGCTTGTGGCTCTGTTTTCTCTTTGGCTTGTTTGTACAAAGCTGGGAATGGATTATGGCTCATGTTGGATGAGAGCCACCCTTTAAGCAACACACCAAGAACCTGCTTCATCCTCATACTTTTCAGACAGTGAAAGAAGGTTGTTAAAGAAGAGAGCTACTTACAGAATGGCTGAGGTTGGAGGGACCCCTGGATGCCATCTGGTCCACCCCCTGCTTAAGCAAGGACACCCATTGCCCAAGAGTGTTCAGGAAACTTTTCTCTAGGGATGGAGACTCTGTAACTAACCTTCCCAGGCAACCTCTGTTAACTGTGTTTCCTGAGGTCCAGATGGAATAGGAGAATAAGCTTGTTATGGGAAAGTTAGCTGATTCTGCTCTGTACACAAGCACATGCTTAAATACCAAAAAACAGAGGAAACAAAGGATTGAGTGCCTTATCCAGAGAGCAGATTCAGCTATACACCCTGATTTCTGTTTCCAGAGTGGAATCACCTTCCTATTGTTACAGTTAATGTCGATTTAGTGTTTCATTATTCTTTGTACTTGAGGACAAAGTAATTTAGGAGTTGCCAGTAGAGAGCTTCCTGGAAACTGTTGTCATCTCCAGTCCTCCTGCTCTCAATGAGCGGTTTTTGCACTATTGGGCCTAACGTTTGCATGTGTCAGAGTTAGCTGTTGATGTGCATGGACGATACAACAACTTCCATGTAACATCAGTCAGGATCACAGACCCATAGAATGGCTTGAGTCCGAAGGGACCCTCGAATGCTGTCTGCTCCCGCTGCCTGCAGTGCACAGGGACACCCACAGCTCCAGCAGTGCTCACAGCCCTGTGCCCTGCCATGGCTGTGTGCAGGGATGGGGCAGCACCAGCTCTCTGGGCACCCTGTGCAGTGCCTCACCAGGAGGATGTGGGAGCACTCTTCAGGAAGAGTAAAAGTTAAGATGGTGATGACTCTCCTTGGTAGCCTTGTCAAGCAAACAGGTCAGAGCTGTTCTATAGCATAGGCTTTTGAACTCGGAATGTGAAGAAGAACTGGAAGGTGACTGTCATTATGAACAAAGAGTAACTATTTAAATTACAGAAAGTATATCACTGCTTTTTTTTATTATTATTTTTATTGCTCCTTACAAAAGAGGAAGAACGCTGCGATGCAGTAAAATGTCATTTATTTTAAACCACTGAAGGGAAGTAATCTCAGAAACTTCTATTCCTGGCTTCTTTACTGCTTTCTGCTAATTGCATGGAAATTGAATTGGGGAAATACACGTTTGACCTTGGAGTTGTGAAGGTAAAGCAGACGGCAGTATGACTTCTGTTCCTCTCTCCCAGTTGGTGTGCCTCTTTGTGATCTAGCTTTTGGCCGCTTCGCTCAGAAAAATGTGTTTAGGGAGCAGTCTTTAAAGGGTTGAATAGCCTAATATGCAAAAGTCACATGCCTATTATAGACCGGGATCATTTTAATTGGGACTTGTATTGGCTGCATTATTTTGAGCTGCCCTGATTGCTAGGGAGCAGATAGGATGTTTTCAAAGATGTTTGGGCTTTAATTACCCAACGGGTTTGGGGATCAGAGGATGGAAGGGTGTCCCTGCAGCCTAGCCCTGAGATTTCTGGGGCTGTGGGTGCATGGTGGGCCCCCAGTTTGCCCCCCTCCAACCTATAGTAAGGAGAACATGAGATGAGAGAAGCGGCTGTGCTCAGGCCTCAGCCTGCTCACACTCGTTTGCTTCTCAACAGAGCGCTGCGGTTTTAAAAACGAGTTTTAGGGGAGGAGGAGGAGGAGGAGGAGGAAGGGGGAGCGGCGAGGAGCGGCAGGCTGTGTGGTGTGTTTGTGGCTGCTCTCTGATCTCTTGCCAGCGAAACCTGGAAGGTCAGGCCGGGCTGCCGCCAAGCGGCGGAGCTGGAGCCGCAGAGCGCTGGAGCGGGCGCTGCTGTGTGCTGCTTCCTGGGATGGGGTGAACGAGGCACGTGTGAGGGGTGGGAACCCCTGAAATCCGTGCACTGTGGAGCTGGTCTCACTGCGGAGACCTGCCTTGGTGGAGCCGTGCTGGTCGTCCCCTCTCGTGTGCCTTAGCGTAGCTTCCAGGAAGATCTGTGCTGTGATCTTTCCCGGCACAAAGATGAGGCTGACGGGCTGGGAGTTCCCTGGGTTGTCCTTCCTACCCTTCCTAAAAATGAGTGTGACACGGCCTTTTTGCAGTCACCGGGGACTGCCGTGACTCCAAATATCATTGGGAACGACTTGGTGACTGTGTGAGCCAATAACCTCAGAAGTCTGGGATGCATCTCTTTGGGACTCACAGGCTTACGGATGTTCATTTTCCTCAGGTGGTCATGAACCTTACAGCTGGAATGTCATTGCTGCCCCATCTTCCACCTTCTGAACCATCTGGTACAGATTGCCCAGAGATGTAGTGGATACCCCATCATTCATCCATCTGGGAGACACCTAAGCTCAGGGGACAAGGCTCTGAGCACCTGATGGAGCTCTGTGTGTTCCTCTTCACTGCAGGGGAGAGGGAACAGATGGCCTTTAAAGATCCCTTCTGTCTCAATCTTCCATGGTACCAAAGAATCAAAATAATCCTGTGACATATCATGATTAATTTTCAATGTATTGGCTTGACACACAAGTATTAGTGGGATTAAACAAAACTTGCTGTGTATAAGGGTTGGGAGGGATAAAAATTCAGGTAGAATGATAAGGGAAACCCTCCTGATAGGTACAATACTACTGTTGAACAGCCTTATAGAAAATGTTTCCAACTGTATTACTTGGGATTCCTTCCAGTTGTCTTATACTGCTTGCTATTGAGACATGGCAAAGAATGTTATCGTCTCCAGCACAAATTTTGAACCCAGTTGGTATTTTTAATTTCTAATATAGGATGGCTGAGGTTGGAGGGGACCTTAAAGATCACCCAGCTCCATCCCTATGGGGCTGGGTGCCCACCCCCCCAGCTCAGGCTGCCCAGGACCCATCTGTGGCCTTGGCCATCTCCTGGGATGGGGTACCCAGAACTGCTTTGGACAGCCTGCGAATGCTGATTTTGCAGTAGAGAGTAAAACATACGGATTGCATCTCGTTCACAGGAACTTAATGAGTTGCTGTGCTGTGTGCTGCTCATTTGATGTGTTTGCAAATGAAGAATTTTTCTGAACCGACCTCTAAATCCTTTTTAAGAATATTTCCAGAGATCAAAGTGCCTCGCTTGTTGGCTGACCATTCTGAAAGAACAGCCTAAATACCCTGAGCAGTTCTACATATGCTGCATGTTTGTAAAAGATGCCTCTTAGGGAAACAGGGATGAGTTTTCACCTCAGGGCCACATCTCTTCAGTGGAGAATGTGTACTAAATTCCTTTTAACTTTTCCTCCCCAACAGCTACTAGTGATTAGCCAGGTGTGCTGACTTCAAAGAGGACAAATACCTGCTGCTCTGAGAAAGAGACTCCATCTGGGTGTTGGTTTCCTTCATGTGCTGTCTGATGGACTTTGTTAGTTTTAAAATAAAAATGAAATAGAAGAATAGAAAAAAGAAAACTACCTGAAGATGTTCAAATTCACAGTTTTGTTCTGGCCAGCAGGTGTCTGATAGTCACAGGACATGGGGGAATGGCTTTAAGCTAAAAGAGGGAAGGATGAGGTTTAATGGTAGGAAGAAATTCTGTACTCAGCGGGTGATGGGACCCTGGCACTGCAGCCCAGAGCTGTGGGTGCCCCATCCCTGGAGGTATTGAAGACCAGGTTGGATGGGGCTCCAGGCAGCCTGAGCTGGTGGGGGCAACCAGCCCATGGCAGGGGGTTGGGGCTGGGTCATCTTTAAGGTCCCCTCATTCTGTGCTAAAGCACTGTGTGATGTTTCATAATCCACAACTTTTGGGTGCTTCCTTTATATCTCAGGTTCAGGTTTTGCCAGTCTCTCTGCAGAGCCGGTGTCCTCCTGTTTAGTCTGTGATGGTGGAGGAAATAATGCTTTGCTGTCTGCATCCACCAAAGGTAGAAGCAGATTTGAGAAGCTTCTGGCAATGATTGCTCTGTGGAGCCGCTGAGCATCTCTTGAGTGAAATGTGGAGAGGCACAGTGGCAGAAACAGATAACACTGTTTTACCCTAGATGGTTAAAGTACTCTTTTATCTATCCCAAGGAATTTTAATATGTTCTAATTATTTATTTTTTCCCCACTGTTGGTAACTCCAGCTTTGGATGCTTTTAGTTAAAAGCTTCGCATTTAATCAGCTCCGATGCTGAAACATTATATGCAACAGTTCTGACCTCCAGTGGCCAGAAAGAGCAGTGTTCTCTGCAGGCACTTTGTACACAAGTTGATACCAAGAGCTTGTTATGGCCAAGACACTTACAGGTCATAAAGAACCTGGTCTGCCTTTACTTTTCTACTCTAGTGAACTCGCATCTCACCCCAAATCACACGGTATGCTTTTTGATAATGCTTTCAAGTAATATGAAGGGGGGAAAAATAAAAATATTATCTTTAAAATGTTTGAAGGGTCTTAATGACACATGAATTTATTTTAAACCTTGTTGAAGAAGGAGTTTCAGTGGGAAAAGGCAGGGATTGCAGAAGCTACAGTGAAGTTTAACCGCATTCCATGTTGGTTCCATGACTCTGTGTTTGCGATGACTCTGTCATTTACTTCAACTACACAGAATCTAACAGTGTGAAGTTTGCTGTCCTGAAATGAAGAAAGAGAGTGATTTCGGTGGTGACTGTGATCTTTTGGGATAAGTCTGAGGATGCTGTCTTTCCTATTGCAGGCAAAAAGAGCAGTGCAGCGAGGAGCCACAGCGGTCATCTTTGATGTTTCTGAAAACCCAGATGCCATTGATCAGGTATGAGGGAGGGAGCTTGGTTTTATTACACCCTCTGTTGGACTCCTGTAGAACTGCGGAGGCAGCAGCGCAGGGTAGGCAGGGCTCTGAGCAACATTAAGACACACAGATTCTGGCCAACTCCTGCTTATCTTCTGGCAGGCAAGAAGCAATGGAGATGCTGAGAATGATAGAAGGAGAGGAGCGTGGGGAGTTAGATTTTTCTTCTAGCCTTTGCTAGAATCTTGAATCCAATACTGGTGCTGCATTTTTGAGAAAGGATAGGGGCAAATACGAGTGGCCTCGAGGCGATGAGGTTTCTACCCAGCACTGCATACAGGGGGTTTGGCCGTGCCCAGCTTTGATCAACAGCACTGTTGAGCAGCTGCTATTTTTGAGATTGTAAAATGGGCTTCAAACTTCAAACAAATTCCTACCAAAAAAAAAGAAGTATAACTATTTTTTTTCTTATTTGCAGTTTTGAATTTTGGCCTAAGTATTGTGTGGACCAGCAGAATTTTTCTTTTTCTTTTTTTTTTTCCTTTTTCCCCAGGGGTCACTGTGTAAGTTCCATCTTCTCCTCTTAGATGGGTGAGGTAATATTTCTGTGAGAAGCTTTCAGAAGATCCTGCCAGGCAATTTCGAGTTAACTGAGTAGAGAAAATGAGCTTAACAAGCATGAAAATAGTCTACATTTGGTTTAGTTTTCTTCTGTCTTAAGAAAGCTACAGCAGAAACAAGTGAAGCAGAATATTTTCAAGTGCAGCCTGAACTTCCTGAGGAAAGAGAGACTCTCTGTGTTTACATTTAAAAAGCTGGCTTTGATTGTGAAATTAGCATCTGTTGGTCTGAGGAGTATGGACTCTGCAGTAGGTACTTTGGGAGCTGTGGTCTGCATGTGCATCAAGGCTACAGCCTTAATTTTGCAAACATTCTCAGTATTTTTTCAAAAATTATCTCACAGGGGTGTTATCTATCTTGTTTCCAGTCTTTTCTCTGTATTGCAACTTCCAATTACTCTCAGCCATCTCTAAACATGCAGAGCTGAGTTGCTGCCTCTGTGTCTTTCATCTACCAACAGCTCTCCGTCCTTGACTGTTGCTAATTAACTGGGTGCAGCTAGCTACAGTGATTGGAAAATTAGTTGATTATTGACTATTTGCATGAACAAATAAAATGGAAAGAGGTTAGGGCAGCAGCTGGCATTGTAGGCTTTATTACAGGACAGAGCAGCAGCTTATGCAAACGCTCACAACCAGAAGATGAATGACAAGACCTAGTTTCACATACACCAACCACAAGTGGTACTTGATTGACTGCCTTCTGTGCAGTTCTGGACATTTGTGTGTCATGCATTTTGATTCTCAGCCAAAGGACCCAAGTGAACAGTTAGGTTTGTAGTAGAGAAAAACGGTTGGTGCTGGAATCGGTTCTGCTTTCACATTCATTTCCTCTTCTTTCCATTCTCCAGAAGAGGAGAAGTACTTGTGCTGAGATGTGCCTCCTGAGCAGATTTGTTGTTGTTGTTCTAGCTGAACCAGGGCTTAGAAGACCCTCTGAAGAGACCAGTGGTGTATGTGAAGGGTGCGGATGCTGTCAAGCTAATGAACATAGTTAACAAGCAGAAAGTGGCACGAGCAAGGATTCAGCATCGCCCCCCACGGGTGAGACTTTAAGGAACTTTATCTAAACGTGGCCCTGCTGTGACTGCGTGCAGTGCTTGCTAACTGCAGTGCAGAGACTTAACAGATGAGAAATTCTGCTGACCTAAATCAACTGAGAAACTTTACTGTGGACAAGTGGCCATGTTTGATTTAAGTGTAGAATCCACAGTGTGGGACCTGATGTCTTCCCTATACATGTTCTTTAAAATTTATAAGTGGCTAGCAATTTTACATAATAGAGGCTTTCCTTTTTCTTAGTTATATACTACAGTTACTGTATGCACCTAGCAGTTCAGATTTGTAAGATAGCCTGCCCTGTGTTAATTAATTTCTTGGGTGGTATTTTAAACATGGGTTTGTTATTTTGTATCTGATATTTGTAATTTTAATGGAAAATGTTGTTCTAGAGATTTTTTTAGCATCCATTACATGTAGCTCATATAAGAAGAACAAAACTAAAGGTCAGCAATGACCCAGTTACCATTTTGGTTTTGCTGTATTTTTAAGGAATACTTCTGATACAAAAAGTGAGAAGTGCACCATTTGCTGAAGATGTAAATACTCATTTTTACTTGCTCAGATATGCAAGCAAACCAATAAGAAAGGAAAATTTGTACTAGTACAATTCAATTAAAAAAAACACTCTGTTTTCATGTAGAATTAGCCCAGAGCTGCTGTGAACCTGACATCTCCTGATTGGCACTCTGTGTATTTCATTCACTTGCAGTAACACATGTACCTCAGGTTTGTCCCATAGAATCCTTGTTAATGAGCAGAGTGCATTGACTTAACATTTTCTGTGTAGGTATGTGACACTGACCACTGAGAAAGTAGAAAAGAGAAAGGAACAGTAGATTTGACTCTGATAGAAAGATAGGAAAAATAATAATGTTGTTCTAATTTTTAAGCAACCTACTGAGTACTTTGATATGGGAATTTTCCTGGCCTTCTTTGTGGTTGTGTCTCTTGTTTGCCTCATTCTTCTTGTCAAGATCAAACTGAAACAACGACGTAGTCAGGTAAGAGCAGTAATGGTTTATTTATTGAATGCTGAAAGTTAGTTTCTTGTACTTCGCCCTAGAACTTGCAGCCTTTAGGAATACAGGATGCTGACTTAGAATAGCCATCTCTGGGGAAAGGTTTTATCCGTGGGTGTAGGCCTTTGAATGGATGTGACAATGTCTTTAAAGGAGATCTACGCTGACCTTTGATGTCCCTTCAGTTAAATTCAGACATTGAGTATTGAACGAACCATTTAGCCTTTGGGAAGGAAGAGTATTTCTGTTCAGAAGTTGAGTATCAGTAATGCTGTTGTACTCCAAAAGAAGTCCAAACGTTCATTCATGTGTTGTGGAGAGATTGTAATGATTTAGAAGAAATCACAACTCTTTTTCAGTAGAGTAATATCCTTTAATCCTTAGCTGGAGAAGGTTGTGAGGTATAAAATGTGGTAATTCTAGATGAGGTATTTTTTCCTATCAGGCATGAAAGAGAAAGCAAATAGAAGCTAATGGACCTTGCAGTTTGAATTTGTAAACTGTTCAGTGCGTGGGTATGCATGTATAAGGAATGCAAAGCACGGTGCCTTAGTTTGAGCCTGCTGTGATTTGAAAGGTACATTAATTTGATGTGGTGGTGTTTTCTCTGCTACTACACTACAGTCCCTTATGCAGCAGTGTTGCCTTTTTTTTCTTCTTCTTATGTTCTAGAATTCCATGAACAGGCTTGCAGTGCAAGCACTGGAAAAAATGGAGACCAGGAAGTTTAAGTCTAAAAGCAAGGGACACCGGGAAGGTAGCTGCGGTGCTCTGGATACACTCAGTAGCAGCTCTACCTCTGACTGTGCCATCTGCTTGGAGAAGTACATTGATGGGGAGGTAAAGGATAGAACGTTTCTTCAACATAGGCTGAGAATATAGCTCATAGCTTAATTCATTTTAGCCCTGTGACATACAGCTGGCTGTTGGATGCATCATGTATTGAGGTTGTGCCATTTGCCGGACAGATCGCATTGAGCAGCCAGCTCAGTCTCAGCTGCACTGTGCAGTCAGCAATGTAAGTCTCAAGAGCTTTTCACCACACTGCAAAGTGAGAGCTGAGGGGGTTTCACTTTGTAGGTTGAGCCCTCCCTCAGGCTGCACTGATGGGAGACCAGAGAAGGGAGGGAGCTCCACAAGGTTCAGGAGCCAGGTTCAGCCTTCTGTTTATCATTTCTGTGTTGATGTCAGCAATTGCCTTCTCTGATGTGCTTCTACCAGAGAAAGCAATGAAAGGATGAAGTAGAAAATAGGCCTGTTAAGACAGCAGCAATCAATAATCAAAGCTTTAAACCTCCATATAAAGAATGAAAGCGCTGTTAATTGGACTCCATTGATCTTTGTTTAAGTACCTTTCATATTTTGGGGATTACTTTAATACTTTAGTACGGGTTCCCCCAACGCATTAAGGCACAGGACACACAGTAAAAAGCACCCTGACAAATGCTGGCTACTCGCAATGAAGTTCTAACATTAGACCACTTTTTCAGAGGGTTTATCCCTAACCACTGTGCTTTTGGCTGAATGTAGTGGGGTTTTTATCCTCCTTACTGCTTCTAGAGCAGGAATTCAGCTATGTTGAAAAAAAAAAAGAGCTAGGAATAAAGTGTGAGGATTTACTCATTAGGCATCAGTACTTTTTATGTCCCTCCATGTGTTCCTTTAGGAGCTGCGTGTCATTCCCTGCACTCACCGATTTCACAAGAAATGTGTGGATCCTTGGTTACTGCAGCATCACACCTGTCCTCACTGCCGCCATAACATCATTGGTATGTCCTGCTAATGAGGTGGGGATGCTCAGCTGCATCGTGTGTTTTGCACTTCAGGCTTCACAGTATGAAACAGCAGCTATGCCTGTAGATAAATCTCTGTAAAGCCCATAGTTTTATTGTAGTGCAACCCTAGAAATGCAGTTGTTTAAAAATGACTGCATACTCTGGAGTATCAAGCCACATTTCTGTTTTTCCCTTGTTATGGGCACAGTGCTCAGCAGAGAGCAGCATTGGTCAGCCCTTGAACACAATGAGGACAATTACATTTAATAGAATTATTTAATAATTTTTTTTTTTAAACTGGTTTGTGTAAAGTAATGTGCAAAGCAAAAACAGCATTGACTGCCAGATTCGCTCTTAACCTGCACGACTATACTCCTACTTCTTCACTCCTTATTTCTCTCCTTCAGAACAGAAGAAGGGAAACACAGGCCCAGTCTGTCTGGAATCCATCAACTCAGCACGCAGCCGGCAGCAGAGGGTGATTCTGCCTGTCCATTACCCAGGCCGAGTGCACAGAGCGAACCAGATAACAGCGTATCCTACACGGACAAGCATGGACCCTCATGGAAATCCCATCACAGTACTTACAGTTGAGCGACACGGTGAACAGAGCCTCTACCAAGCCCAATCTGCAGCCTATATCCGAAGCTATCAGCCTATTCATTTGGACCATGCTTTAAACACACACCACTGCAGCCTGGAACATAGGGCTTATTCTCCAGCTCACAACTTCCGACGACCCAAGTTTGGAGGACGAAACTTTTCTAAAGCAGCGTGCTTTTCCCAGTACGAGACCATGTATCAGCACTACTACTTCCAAGGCCTTAGTTACCCTGAGCAAGATGGACAGCCTTCAACTGGCATTTCCTCAAAGGGTCCTTCCCGTGCCTTTCAGCCTGGTAGCAGTGTGCTTTTCCCTCCTGTGGTACACGTAGTGCCCTCATCTCGCTTGGAGAGTGGCAGTACCTCCAGCTTTAGCTGCTATCACGGTCATCGTTCAGTGTGCAGTGGATATTTAGCTGACTGCCCTGGAAGTGACAGCAGCAGCAGCAGTTCTGGTCAGTGTCACTGCTCCTCCAGCGATTCCATGGTTGACTGCACCGAGGTCAGCAACCAAGGTGTTTATGGGAGTTGCTCCACCTTCCGCAGCTCTTTGAGCAGTGACTATGACCCATACATCTACCGCAGTAAAAGCCCTTGCCGAGTGGGTGAGGCTGGTGGTACAAACAAGGGTGCAATTGTTCTCTTGGAGGACCCCCATCAGGATGAGCTTCCAGCTCACAGTCACAGTCTGGTGAGTGCTGACTGCCGGCCTGTGCCAGCTTCTTCCTCAGGGGACCAACTGTCTAATTGCAGCATGGATATGAACTATAGCAGTAATTCCTCACTAGAGCACAGGGATCCAAATGGCACTACCTCAGAGGGAGGACCTGAGGCCACTCCTGGTGCTGCCTTGGATGTTAAAATGAACTGGAAGAATCCAGAGATAACAGGGCCGCTTATGGAGCAAGCATGCGCGTGCTGCTTTGAACTCCAGCACTCTGCCCTGGAGCCTAGAAATGGGACAGCTGACTGTAGTGCACTCTTCCTCAGTTCTCCGCTGTGGGGGGCATGTGGCCCAGGGTTAGAACCACAGTCAGGGAGCACCCAGGGCTTGTACAGTATTAAATCAGACCACTTGCATAGGACAGATAGGGTAAAATACGAAGGGTTGCCATGCTGCTTCTATGAAGAGAAGCAGGTAGCCTGTAGTAGCAACAGTGGCAGTGGAGGCGGTGGCTGCTATACAGAAGACTATGCAGTGAATGTGCAGTACACGCTTCCTGATGACACCTTGCCAAGCTGTTATAAGGGTGTACATGATCTGGGTCAACGCATTCCCATCATTCCTGAAGACAGAGACTGTGAGCTAATTCTACCTACAGAGTGCCAAGGGACCCACACAGGTGGCTGTAGTTCCTGGGATGGAACATCTGAGCTAGATGCTTACCTGCACTGCCAAGGTATAGGAGAGGTACAGGATGAGAGGGAGGTGTGCTATGAGGCAACATCTTTCCTACGTCAAAACTGCTCTCAGGAAGAGGAAACCAGAATGCTCTTTCCTAGTTCCACTCCGCACTCCCAGAAGTTGACAGCGACCACGCAAGTCACAGGTAATCAGTTTGCTTCTTTTGGTTACTTCCTACCTTTTAACTGTAGCATATGAAATGCAAGATCCCAGTTTCCCAGGTATGTGCAGCCTTAATGGTTACTGCAGTCTTCTGCATGAGAGCCGGTTATCAGTTAATCCTTCCCCCAGCAGTGTTATTTTGTTACCTATGCTCATTTGGCCTTAGCTAGAGCGATAGAAGATGGTAGTTAAGAGCTTTCATTCTCATACTTTGTGGGGACTGCTAGTACCAGGTCCCCAAACCAGGGATGTTGTGCCAGTCTGGGAGCTTTGGTATGTTTGAATGGATAACACCAGAGTAGGCAAGGGCAGAGTGCCAGGAGGGGACTGACAAGATGCAGCTGAAAAATAAGAGTGGAAAACTTGAAACTGCTGTAGGAGAATATATGAGAAAATCTTTGCCACTGACCTGCACAAGGGGAAAAAAGAACCACTCATGGAACAAAGGACGTTCTTTCATATCTGCCTTGCCTCATGGAGTTTATTAACTCATTAACACTTATTAACAGAAACATCCTAGGCTGGAAGAGTCCTTGAGGCATTGTCTAGTCCAACTTCCTGCTCAAAGCAGTCAGCTCTGAGATGACACCACGTTGTTCAGTTGCTCAGGTTAGACTCAGTTTATCCAGTCCGATCTCGACAGTCTCCATGACAACCTTCAAAAGACATAAACTGCACCTCTCTGCCCCTGTCCCAGTGGCTAACTGTTCTCATAGAGAAAAGTTTCTTTTTATATCCAGTCATATATCCATTTCGTGTCTCAGTGAAATCCTGTTACCTCTTGTCCTCCATGCATCACTGAGAAGATCTCAGTTCAATTTTGATGACAGACATAGCATCATAACTGCAAACAAGCCCTGCTTCCTCACCCTCTTGTCACGGGGCAAGTGCTCCAGCCCTCAGAGCACCTTGGCTCTGTGCTGAACTTGCTCCAGTCAACCACAGTGTTTCTTGTACTGGGACCCAAACTGGACACAGTAGTCAAGATGCAGTGTTCTTTAGTTTTAACCAGAGATTTTCTCTTTATCGTTCAGGTGCTGGATCTCATCCCTTGGAGAGAAGCCAGACTGGTGACTAGACTTGTCCAGATGACACCAGGTGGAGAAGTGGAGCTTATCACAGACTCCAAATTCACACGGACTTCAATTTGTTAAGCTTTGACAAACACACAAAAGTGGTAATGTGGAGAAGTCCCTCCCCCACTTCCTCTATGTCCACATCAGCTTGATTATCCTCTTTCTCCCTTTTGCCTGAAGCCTTCAGGCCTCCATTGGTGTGCAAAGCCCATGTGGGACATGGTGTGGAGCATTCTGAGCTCTAATGCTGTTTCTATATTAATGACAAAATGTTATTTATATTTTTCTTTTTAGAAGTGACCGTGTCAGCTCTTGCTGAGAGGTAACACGGTGTGTTAAATAAGCCAGGCTATGTGTAGACGCTGTTACCTCCTACTTGAAGGAGTCCAGCCTTTGATAAGCTCAGGGCTACACCTGCCTTAGAAACCAGATAGCACCTTGAAATAAAGTAGTCCAGAGGGATACAGCTGCTGAATGGATGTTCAGATATCAATTAATCCTAGTAGCAAATCCTAGTAGCCAGCAACTTATATGCATGATTTTGAGAGAGGTGAAGGATTAGACTGTCTCCTTCTTCCTCTCCCCTCCCCACCTTTTATGCTGCTCCAATGATTTGGCTGGGGAGAGTCTCCAGCCATCATGATTAGTTTTAACAGACTGGGGGTAGGGATACTGTTAGCTCGGGTTGTTCATATTCCCATTTCCTGCTAAAACATGGACCTCATTGTATCTTCTGACTGGTGAAGAATGTTGGGGGGGGGGGGGGGGAGGGACACCCTTCCCTCAAACAGGTGGTAGAAGAAAGTGTTTAGAAAGGGTGAAACCTTTGTAGATAGTCAATCTTGGCTTCCATAGGAAGTTTTACAGGCACTTGTAGCCCCCCTCGTGGCTGTGGGAAATGCTGGCATATGCAGGACAATAGGGTTTGCAGGGGGCTTGCGCTTGCCTGGCTCACGTTGGAAATAGGTCAGAATCTGTCTTGTTCCCTTATAGCCTGCAAGCATGCCTAAGGGGAAGCAGTGCTTGTCACCCATTGCACACGCAGGGAAATGAGGACTTGGTTTTAGTCATGGTTTCCTTGGTTGCTGTGGATGATGTAAGCTTCCATAGATCGATCTGTTTTAAAGGTTTCTTGGGCCCAGCCAGTTGTGCTTCATTTTCGTCTCGTGTACAGAGCGTTCTCTGTACTCCATTAGCCTGGGCACATACTTTTGTTCTTGTTCTTGTACTAGTGGGGACATTGGTTATCATGGGATAACGTCTGTCGTCACTTCTGATAGCAATTGTTTCCTGTGGAAACAGCGGCTTCTGAGTAAGAGGCTACCATAGCATGGTTTAATTGCCTGTCATGCTGCATGTGCCTGAGGACACAGTGTCATCCTGTCTGCTATATTCACAGCAGGAATTCTCCTAAAGGGAAACTACTTTGTTAATGCCCACACTGCCAGCCTGCTGCAAAGATTGGTCTGAAGTTCAGTAGGCTTCGAAGGTATTTAAAAGTCGTGAAAAGGAGTTGCATGCTTCACCTTATGTTTGCAACCATGATGTCCTTGACAGCACTGGGCTGATTGTGAGTACCAGAAAAGGTAACTTCTTTTCTGTATAGTCCCGAAGGAAATACTTTATAAAATGCAAACAACCAAGAAAGAAACAAATTAGGTTGGTTCATTTACTTTTCCTTTCTGTACTCGATAAATTAGGAAAAAACAATTCTGTTGGAAGCAGTTCCCATTAGATCTCTCTAAGTGAACAAACGCCCCGATCCAGCTGTTCAGAGAATTGACACAAGCCAATACTTGGGTAGAAAACTGAAACAAAAAAGTAAACATATTTCCTGTGTATAAAGTTTATTGAAAACGTATTCATTCTCTGAATGACTGCAGTAAGTGGCATGTGTTAGGAGAAGCAACTTTACGAGGCTTTTTTTTAAAAGTCTTCCCTTTCTCCTTCCTCCACTCAAACGAAAAGCATTGCACACATCATGGGATGCCACCTGGATTACCTTGCTTGGTGTTTCACCAGGCACTGTGAGGCCACTGAGGTGCACTGTGCTCCATAGCTGCACGGCGCCGGGTGGCAAAGCACGGTTCTGCAACAGGTATTTGAATGTTGTGGCTCATGGTGTTCCTGTACCAGCCTCCTTCACGTGTTGTGGGGATCTCTGCCAGTCCCACAGTTCTGCAGGCCTTACAGAGATGCCCTGTGCTTGGTTTCTGTGTTTGGCTTTATGGTCAACGTGTCGTTCATCCTCAGTATGTCTGTCCAGTTGTCCAGCTGCCATGATAGGTGGTTTTATAACAAAATACCTTTCTACTGCTTCCATGAACAGTTGTCATTGTGTTTGGCTCATGAGGCACTATTTAAAATGTTTGTTGTTGTTTTTTTTTTTAATGATCTTATAGCACTTAAAATTGTTTTGTATAAAATTTGCTGTAAAGATTTGTAATATGGTCAAAGGGCTCTTTCTCCTTCATTACCATTTTTTTAAATGTTTTAAAAGCTAGAAAGCATCCTGTATATATTCTGTATATGTATAGCAGCACATTTCATTTATGGAAATATGTTCTCAGAATATTTATTTACTAATATATTTATCTTAAGCCATGTTTTATGTTGAGAGTGTGTGACATTATTGTAATAATCATTGAAAATCACTAACACGAGGCCCTGTAAATACATGATAATTGCACACAAAGATTTTACAGTACTTGCCGACCAAAAATGATTTAAGAAAAGTTGTAGTTACCTGCAGTTTTGTAAGAAAGTGTACAAATGTCTGTATTAAAAAAAAAAAAAGGCAAAACCACGCAAAAATACAGTTTTATTGCATACATGTGTGGAAGTCGTCCTTATTTGTAGGGAAAGGACACAGCTGTGCTTCTCCAAGTGCAGTCCTACGTGAACTGCTTTCAGCAGCAGTGCTTCTTTTGTTAAATAGCAGGTAGGCACATCTATGCATGCACACACAGATACAACAATGGCATTAAAAAATGCAAAGTTTTCTTTTGTGATTTATTTTTTTTCTTCCCCTTTGGAGACAACCCGTAATATTCCGTCCCAGGACCATTCAACTTTCAGGTAAGTGCCACGCTGGAGTACACAGAATAAATCAGTATCTTACTGGGCGTTATGCTCAGTGTAAGGCCACTGCTGGATTTTAGCTCCTTCCTAATTGTGTTTCCAGCAGCCTCGCTGCCTGCTGTTTGCTGTCCCTGCTCACAGCTGGCAGGTCTTGCTGTTAAGGAGGAGGAAGTTAGATGTTAAAGGTTCCAAAGGAAGGGAGGGCAAAGGTGTAGAGGCAGAAGGAGGAGAGGAGGATGGAGGCCGTAGCGCACCAAAGCGTGCTGTGGAAAAGATGGGGTTAAGTGCTCTGCTGTGGGAAATGGGGAAGGAGATGCAATGAAGCTTGACACTGCAGGGTGGCAGTCTGTAACTACCAGGGCAGTTCTTGGACTTCTGTGTAGAAAGAAGGCTGTGTGAGAGGGTCACACAGGTCTCTGAAGGCTCAAATCACATGGCAGCTGGCACACACCTGCTGGAAGGCATCCTCATTTCTATTTGGAACCTGCATGTTTCCTGTAGCAAGGGAACTTATTTGTGCTTTAATTTCAGATGAAAATAATCTATTGTCCTGAACTATGACTGCTTTGAGGCCCGAGCCACCATGGCGCAAATGGATGCAACAAATGGAGAAGTCACATTGAACAGATAGGCTAAACCCAAATCCATGCCCCGGCTCATGAAATCACTGGTTCCATTGCAGTTAAAATCAGCATTGTGCTGCTCTCATCGTGTCGACAGAGGGCATAATATGATCAAAGACATTCATTAACACATCGAAGAAGATGGCTTGGATGTGATCGCTGGTGGTTAACGATCTCTGTGCATGTATGTACACGTGTAAAACACAAACATATGCTATTGCTGAAATAGTTTGCCTCTGTATGTTATGCGTTCTTCGTGCAGTGACACAAAAAGATTCCATTCTCCTTTGGTTGCTTCCATCTCACCAAGGTTTCCACCTGGTAACTCTTTGGATTAGGGTTCTTCCCCCTCTCATCTAGGCCTGTTCCAGTGCATTGTAATTCAGTCACCTCAGAACTGACCCAGGAGATGAGCGTTATTTCTTAATAAGATCGTACACAGTGCTAATGCTGTGTGTTGGAGCACGGTCTCATTTTGGCAGTAGCAATCTGGAGTGTGTCTGCTGAACTCTAAGGCAGATAGTCGACAGTGTTGGTCATTGATGTTTTGCACAGCGGTTTGTGCAGGACGCAGTGCTCAGTTTCGATGGGCTCCTCGTGTGGTGAAGGTGTCTTTTGGAGGTGGCTGTGTTCTTACAGCTGGAGCCAGCCTGCCCAGGTCTTTGTCTGGGATACAATAGACCTGAAACCAGATCTTTGATGGGAAAGGGAAGCCCTGCGCTTCTGTGACTTGCTTGATATGAAAGGATCTCATTCAGAGTAAAGAATGCATTTCTCTCACGGGAATGAAGAAAAAATAAAAAAATAAGGCAAACGTTTCCAGAATAAACAAGTTTAAAAGGAGTCTCATAGACTGGATGGCAAGAAAGGAGAGCACAGTAATCCCCTCTTGTGCAAGAAGAGACCGGTGCCTGTGTGACAGTGGTGTTTCTAAAAGAAAATGAGTTTTCTTGGCCTTCTCCCCCTGCCACGCAGTGCTCTTCTACACTTGAGCAGCACAAACTGCGCTCCTCCCGTGGCAATTCACTGCATTTAATTTTTTATAATTGTTACTTGCAGCCATTTGCCCAATGCGGGATGACCACATAGAGACGCAGCACATACTTCAGCCGTGAGTCATCTCAAGCAGGATTTGTTCTTTTCTTGTCAGTCTGATTTATTTCATGGGATATCCCCTGGATTTACAGTAAATTGTCTTTCAGACTGAATTCTGGAATGCAAAATTTCATCCTGAAAAGCACAAGCACTCGGTAAAGCTGAGAGCTGCATTACCCGCATGTACTGGGGGCGGTGCTGTGGGAATAGGGCTCCACTTCTCATTCCAGTTAGCAGAATGATAAGTTTACTCAAAAATGTCTAGGATAATATTCAGGTGAAACTCTCATTAAAGTGTATGTCATCAGAGGGTTGTGAAATAGGTTTCTGTAAGCTATTAAGAACTAGCTGGGCTGGTCGGATTGGGTATTTGTTGAGTTATGGTTTTGCAGTAGACCCTTCCATCTGTAAAATGGTGCACTAGAAAATCTTTAGCAGTCTTTTGCAATGGCTGAGAAGGCTCAGTGAGCAGAAGGTGACACTGCAACAGCTTGTCACGCTCACCCAGCAGCATCCAACGCCTGCTGGTGTGTTGGCCTGGATGCATTTAGGATGCTGCTTCATTTTCCAGTAAAAATCTCACATTTATACCTCTGCAGGGAATCCTGGACTACAGAAACCAGAGTTCTGCAGTGCTGTTGGGTTGTCTGGATGAGCAGCATTATAAAGCCCCAAGTCAGATGATGTTAATGTTTAAATGAATAAATAGATGAAGATGTTGGATGTTAGGATGGTCCCAGAAGTATATGCACATGAATTAGCAGGATTGGATGAACAACCAAATGAAAGTACAAGCTAGACATGAGATTCAAAGGAAGAAGGAGCACCTGAAGCAATTGTTTCATCACTGCTACCAAACTGAGAGGCTGAGTTACTCTCCTTAGTGCCCTTCTATCCTATGCACCAATAAATTCTGTTTTTTTTTTCCCATGATTACAATGTATTGAAAATTTATTTTTCTCAGAGTGTAAACTAACATCTTCCTATGAAACGTCAGCAAGATACAAGCATAATATCCTGTATTAAATAATTTCCGATACATATATAAATATATTACTATGACATCACACTTTTTTTTGGTTTTAAATTATAGTCTCTATTTTCTCTCCAACTTAAAAAATATTAAGACGAAAGGACATACAAAATCATTTAGTCAACAAACTATTTTTAAAAGCAGATTTTGAATTGGGAAGGCCACTTCTCCTGCTGGCCGCCAGCAGAGGTCCACGCATTCTGTGGACTTCTGTAACCAACGTGCTGCATAGAATGGCTGAGGTTGGAGGGGACCTTAGAGATCATCGAGCTCCAACCCCCAGCCATGGGCTGGCTGCCCCCCACCCCATCAGGTTGCTCAGGGTCCCATCCCAGTGTGCC
Organism: Lagopus muta; assembly: GCF_023343835.1. NCBI lineage: Eukaryota > Metazoa > Chordata > Aves > Galliformes > Phasianidae > Lagopus > Lagopus muta. The sequence continues at coordinate 4,908,805 of NC_064449.1, read as the reverse complement.
CCCAGGGATGAGGCACCCGCAACTTGCATACAGTTAGGAGACAGCTTCACAAAATGCAGTGCTGGGGTACCAGCAAAGTGCTCACTGCTCCTATTCCCGGTGCACCCTTAGTGCTATGGCTTCTTCTCCACATAGCCATGGTAGCAGCCAAGAGAGCAAACCACATTCTGGGGTGCAGTAAGCATAGCACAGCTAGCCTGTCAGAAGAGGTGATTCTCCTGCTGTTTAGCTGTACTGAGGCCTCACCTTGGATACTGCATATGGTTCTGGTCTCAATATAAAAATGATGTTGAGGTCCTTGAAAGTATCTGGGGGAGGGCAATGCTAGCTGGTGCCCCGTGCCTGTCAGTGCTCAAGAAGCATTTGGTCAATGCCCTCAACAATATGCTCTAACTACTGGTCTGCCATGAAGACTTGATGATCTTTGGCAGGTTCCTTCCAACTGAGCTATTCTGTTCTCCTGTTCTATTACTGCATTTGATCATTCCATCCAATCCTACCCCACACTGTGCTATCCTATCCTATCCTATCCTACTCTACCCTAACCTCAGGAAGAAAAAACGATGGTAATTGTAAGTGTATTGCATCACTATGGAGCCAACCATAGCAGCACAAGTCAGCGAGGAAGGCACCAGGACAGGGGCTGGAATGTGTGTGAGAGGTGGTTCCTTGTGATGGTTTTGTTGTCAAAGCATTTGAAGCTGTGACCCATGCTGTATCTGCAGCCTGTCCAACCTACTGAGGGAACTGCTGGCTAAGAGCTCAAAAGGCCGTTCAGGTAACGGTCCAAACTAATTCCTGTTCTGCAGTCATTTTCTGTTTGTTGAAGTCAACGCTGCAAATGCTAACGTGGTATTCAGGGCAGCTGTCAGCTGCCGGTGTCAGAGGCATTTCTGTGTGCTGAATCATGTGGGATTATAACAGTTGTGCATGTCAGGCTTTTATTCTTCTCCTAAACCCTTACAGCAAACGTGATAAAGTGCCATTTAAATGGGTACCATTTGCGTTGGCCACATACAACTGCACCACTGAGGTGTGAAGAGATGTAAAAACTACTTTGTCCTTACTTTTGCAGCAGGTAGAAATCAGTCACTGGGTATTCTTTCAAGTTATTGGTGTTAATTACGTGCTTTATGAATTTTCCTTTGACTGCCTAGGTCAGACTGCTGAAGTTTTTGGTAAGAAAAGAAGGCAAAGCTTCCTCACACTGTGCTCACAGCGTAACTCTTTGGGATCTGATTTTATTCTCTCTCTCTCTGTTTTCCATCAGTGAACCAGACTAAGCACGGATAGAAAGCAAACTGTTTTGCTACAGGTCTTTGTAAACACTGACTGTTAAGAAGGCAATTTTCAATGTCTTGTTAAGTCTGACAGAGTCAATGTCTTTTAGTCCAACGTGTAAGAGAGAACCAATGTACTTTACAATTCTTGCTGTCTTAATTGTTGGCAATACTGTGATTAACTTTTCCTGTAACCTTTCCAACAGCTTATGCAAGAAATTACTAGCTGCTTCCATGGTATTCCACTTTTGATATAAACAATTCCATAATTGCTGGCTTAGCGAAGTTCTGTTTCTATTAAGCACTTATTGTGCAATTGTTCAGCTGTCTCTGGCACTCATCTGTGGTACATAAATGGAGCTGGAATCAATTCAGTTCAGGCAAACTCTATAGATCTATGTAGGTTGCTCTGAAAGTAATGCCTCCTATTTATTTCCATACAAATTACAATAGATACAAAGAGCACGATAGCACTATTTGACAGAGGAAATTCTCAGCTATAAAGCACTATTTTCCAACATAGTCACCACTATTAACTATGCATTTTCACCGGTGATGAGCAAGAGCCTGCATGCCGTGCACATGAAAGCCTGCACCAGCAGAAGTGACCCACTGCTGCTGTGCTGAAACGCACCCCCACCCCTCAGTGCACTCACATCCTCTGCTGGATCTCCATAAACGTTCAGCAAGCAGCTATGAATGTCAACGGGGTCATTTTTTTTCTGCATGGAAGAATTCATTGACACACCTTTGCTTTATACACACTTCCACATCAGACACCATGCTGTCAGTGCCCCTCTGCTGCCATCTGTCACTCGGCAATGGAATGGGATACCGGTGGGAAGTTTCAACCTCTACTGCCGCACCGCCGCCATCAGCCACAAGGGCGCCGACGCCACGAAACAGGAGGCATTACTTTCGGAGCAGCAAGGCACAATGTGTCGCCGTTTGATTTTTAAGTGCCCTATTTCTGTCAATGAAATCTACAGTCCTCGTGAGGGGAGGAGCTTTCGATGTTGATAACAGGAGGGCAAATACTGGCTGTAAACTCAGTGACCTCTGGCAGGCACACAGAGCAGTGTCTGCATGCTCACGTGTCTGCTGTGTTATTGAGCATCAGCATATTTAAACTCATATTTACACCCTCTGTCCTAACCAGGTTTACAGAACTTTAATGGCTCTCACTGAATTCGCTCTGCCATAGCTGGAGGAGCTGCTCATGAATGCCAGCTGTTCCCAACAACTTATCTGACCTGCACTGTCATTATGTTCTGAAGTATCTCACAGGGCTGGACTTGCTGAGGCTGACACACTCACTGCTGATCCCCAGTGGTGGGATGAGAAGTCAGCATTGTAGGTGAACAGATCTTCTACCAAAGAGAAAAAATAGTTAATGCTGTCTGTTGCAATCAAAGAGAAATTATTCCGCAGATCAAATCCCCGCTGATGTTTCAGTTCTTTGGCAATTAAGGGCATTAGTCTTAAAAATGTAGCTCTGCTTTCATTTCACAGGCAGGGGAACGCTTTCTTCTCGCAGTAATTGACAGCACTGCAGATCTGATGAGCTCCAGATATTTGAAAATTATTGCATCGCTTAAATCCATTGCCACCAGTATACAAAAGAGAACAGCAGACAGACAAAGTCACACAAAGGACTTTGGGAATTGACTTTTTGGAAGACAAGTATGAGAGTGGGAGGAAAAAAAAAGGGGGTTATTCCCAAATCACCTGGATTTTAAGAAGATTGGTTCCTGTAAAATAAAAGACACTTCAGTTTCCCACCAGTGGGTTGCAGTCGTCTTGTTGGCTTCGCAGCTGTTTCTTGAAGATGGATATTGATGTGGATGGCCGATAGAATATACTCCAGATCTCTCCAGCAGCAGTAACCTCACTGGAATCCTCTATTTCATTTGCAGGTGGGATCTGATGGGATCTGGGAAATAAGCATTACCTCATGATCAGTGCTAAGGTACCAGGGAAGCTGCTACTATTAGTGTGATAACGTTATTGTTGTATTGGCAATGCTGACAAGTTCCACTACGACACTTATTTTTCCCCCAACATACTGCACAGTTGTATCAGGATTTGAAGTGCTGGTTGGTTTTTGACCAAACAATGGTATAGAAAGGTAGTAATAAAATCAGTTTTTTAACCTGTGTGTTATGGCACAATACAAATTCTTACATTTGTGGGGTTTTTGGAATCTTTTCAATATTTAATTAAAAGAAAGTCAATGAGGGCGGTGAGGCACTGCACAGGGTGCCCAGAGAGCTGGTGCTGCCCCATCCCTGCACACAGCCACGCTCAGGGCACGGGGCTGTGAGCACTGCTGGAGCTGTGGGTGTCCCTGTGCACTGCAGGCAGTGGGAGCAGACGGCCTTCGGGGGTCCCTTCCAACTCCAACCATTCTATGGTTCCATATATGTACACACATATTATGTATATATTGTATACAGGCACACTCTTGAGGATACAAATATGCATCATGTAACTTGATTTTGAATCTGACCAATATGAAAGTATCAGGAGGGAGAGAAATGAAGTGTACCACAAGGGAGAGCAGAGCTGAGATGTCAGTTCACCCAGGACAGCTCTGCTCTGTACTTACTTCATGGCAACGTGGAGAAATATCTTGGCCAATATGGCTGTAACGCTTAGGATGAGCAGTGCTGTGAGGCTGTATATTGTCCACTCTGGAGAAGAAAAATGAAAGGAGAAAGGAGGAGATGGAAAAGGAAAAGGAAATGAAAAGAAAACAGAAAAGAAAGAGAGAAGAATGGAAAAAAGAAAAAAAAAGGGAAAAAGAAAAGGGAAGTGTGTTATTTCCAACCCAAATGTAAAGATGCCGTGAAAGTTGGTTCCAGACACACGGCACATTTCAGTGGCACCTCCCCCACCCATTCACCTGCTCCATCTGTGCCCACAACCCTCTTTGTAGAACTGCAGTCACTTTTGTGCACTGGGATATCTGAGCTGCATGCAGTACCCAAGCTAATTCGAGGCTCTATCAATGCATGCTCTTTTTTTTCAGCACCTTTTGCCACCTCCATGAAGTGCTCTGACTTCCTATCTGATTTCACTGCTTCTACAGAGTAAGTAACAAAGCAGAGCAAATGAATCTCATCTTAAATGGAGATGACATTACCAGGCATGGAGCTGCTGGGATGGCTTGGACTGGTCGTGATGACATAAAGTATCTTTGACGACCGAGCCGCGTTGATGCTGAAATTTGTGTGTTCATTTCTCTTCTCTGGAAGGGTCTGATTCACTGCAATCTTGTTTTGATGCACGTTGTCCTTCACAGCTGAAAACACAACAGTGTGATTACATCAACAACTACACAGGTGTAACTGGGCTGTGCTTTGTACTTCACAGCCACGTGCTTCTCTCTGGTCCATTTAGGGAACTGCAGGCAGCACATTCTGTCTGATGTCAAATTTGGGCTTCACCCAGAAGGGGTTCTCAGAATGTTTGTTTCCACTGCTGTTGATCAGAGCAGTGGGACTGAAGGGCTGCAGTGTTTTTCCTGCTGACCTTCTAGATAACTGGAGTGCATCACTGATAAGAGCTCAGTTGAACCAAAGATGCTGTTGGACTGCTATTTGCTGTTGTTATTGTTGTTGTTGTGTTGTTTTGGTGTTTTTTTTTCCAGCTTTTTTATTTCCCAATCTGCATTGATAGGTAGATGCATGTAGGATTGACTTTTTGAAGATGCAAATGTTGCTGTGGATGACACACAGCTGACTGGAGTTTTTGGGTGAATTACATGCTTTAATGACACTGAAAAATGCACAAAGAACAAGGCTAACCTCTTACCTCTGTATCTGATAGCGAATCCCTGGGCTTGGTTGATTTCATCTGAAAAGAAGTACAAAATAACAAAATCCAAGGAGATGTTGAAGGTGTGGGGAGGCCGATTCTTCCCATTAAAACGAGCTAGAACATGATAGGTGTAGCCATCCAGCAATTCCACCATGTCTGTAGCATCTTTGATTTCAAAAAGGACAAAGCTGAAGAGGATTTGAGATGCTCCTGGGACTTGTATGGTCCAGTAACAGACTTTGCCTGTGCCATATGTGTCAGGAAAATCTGGGGAATAGATCACAGCTGTAGCAGAAGTGTAATTCCCTCCACAGGCACCAATAAGGGCTGTGAAACAAAGAGGAGAGGGAAAAGAAATTAAAAAAGAGAAACCAGTGCAGGCAGTGCAACCATCACACACAGCTTTCCACTCTGTGGAACTAATGCACAAACTTTAGGGCATAAGGGTGGGCCTTATGCATGAGGGCATTGCTCCTCCAGTGTCTCTTGGCCTCAGGTTATTTACCTCCCACAGCACTGGGAGCAATGTATCATATGGCATTTGCTTGGGATACGTTCCTTCTGGCCCCTTACTCTGACACAGAATCACAAACAGAAGAGTTTGGCTTTATCTGTACACCCTCACATCAGGCATTTATCCACATCAGTAACCCAACCCCAAGCTTCTCTTCTCAGAGCAAAATAATGTCCTCATGTGAAAGATGTTCTAGTTCATTAATAGTCTCTGTGAACATTTATATGTGCCTTCTGAGCATCCTTTCTCCTGATCAACCTTATTGTCATGAAGTAACTTGAGTAAGTGCCTGTTATGAAGTCTAATGCAAATCGACTGGATTACTTGCTATGATCCCATCCTTTAAGCTCAGTACAAAGACGTGCCCAGTGACACTTTACAATCCTTAATGATTGTTCAGGGTTATAGTGCAGACCTATTCAGCAATGAATCTAGAGAGGAAGTTTAATGCCAGCCAACTGATTTGATGCATATATTTATATATATATACATATATATGTCCTTGGAGGCACCCATGGTCAGGGGTCAGGGCTGTGAGCACTGATGGGGCTGTGAGTGTCCCTGTGCACTGCAGGCAGTGGGAGCAGATGGCCTTTATAGGTCCCTTCCAACACAAATGATGCATGTATTTGTATTTATATATACATACATGTATATATCCTAAACATTCAATATGAAATAGTATATTTCAGACAGAACTGTTTGAATCAGAATGATCACTCCCCCATAGAGTTCTTCTCTCTGAAAGCTGAAAGCACTATAATAGAGTCCTTGGAGAAAGTAAATACATGTTTTGAAGTGTTTCAGTTTTCACAGGGCTCTGAGCAAGGCCTCCAATAAATGCAAATTAAAAGTGAGCTGGGGGAATGAGGAAAAGTAGAGCATGTCTGCCAGAAAATAAAGTGAAAACACTTCTCTTTTTTTTTCTGGAGCACGGCCTCGTCATAACAGCAAACCTCACACCAGTGCTGCACTATAAAAGACCCCACAGAGGGACTGAGAGTGCATGAAAGAAGGAGAATGTAAAGAATGCGAAAGATCCCACCGAGGTACAAAGGCCCACAGAGAATCTGTGTTTGGCACTCGCTCCGTGCTAACAGCTGGTGATGTAGTTGAGTAGATGGAATTGTTTGAATAGACTGTATTGCTAGAATTGAAATTGGACAGTGGGCGTCGTTTGCTCTTTGCAACTGGCTTGTAGGTGTTGCCACGGTTGGCTGTGCTGTTTGTAACAACTGAAACGCAAGGTGCTCTTCAAATAGGCAATATTAATTATGAATGCTAATGGTTAGTGCTCCACAAAATATAGCAGCTCCCCGTATGGAATGGAAATAGAACAGGAGAATCAGAATAGCTCTTAGGTTGGAAGGGATATAAAGCTCACCCAGCCCCAACCCCTGCTGTGGGCTGGCTGCCCCACAACACTCAGGCTGCCCAGGGCCCCAACCAACCTGGAATGCCTCCAGGGTTGGGGCACCCACAGCAGTGTGGGCAGCCTTCCCATCCAGTTCTGTGCTGTGGGTCTGAACGTTACAGCTTTAGGCCACGACAGCAGCACATAAACACACAGGTAAAAGTTACAGATGGGTGTAAAAACTTCAGTTTAAAGACACAGAACTCTTCAATGCCTGCCACTGCATCTTTACTGTCCCTATCTCTTCTCCACACTCGGATGTTACACTGAGGCCCATGGGACTCTGCAGGTGAGGAAGAGACAGAAAAAGGATAAGACAGTGTTGTGTGTATAAAGGACTTGGAAATGATGAGCTCAGGAAGCCAGCAGGTATCAGGAGTGAGGGTTCGGGCGTACAACACAATCTGTAGATTAGAAGTCAGTGACCTTGGGGAAGAGGAATGAGATGAGCAGGTGTTGCTAATCAGCAAAACCAAACAGGTGGTGGTTACTAGAATGACTTCTTTTTTCTGCTCACCAGAAAAGACAGTGCAGGTGCTCAGGGTAACAGCTGGCTGAGCCCTCGGTCATTTCAAAGAAGAAATGCCCCAAAGGATGCTTCTACTCATCATGAATTCAGGAAGCCAAGAGCAAAGGAATCAGTGGATAGAACAGCATGAGCCTGCATGCTAGTGCAATATGGAAAGCACTACAAAGCTCCATTGGGGGAGAATTTAAAAAACTGTAGTATTATAGAATCAAAGAATGGCTTGAGTTGGAAGAGATCCCCAGTGGCCATCAAGTAATAGGAAGGAAGATTTCCATGTATAAGAAATTATGAAATCAGTGATGGTCAAATAGCAAACTTGACTTGTTTGTACCTTTGCTGTACACCCTTCCCCAGCACAGTTCTTCTCTGTTGCTTTGCATTGTGTAACTGAGTTAGAGCAAGTCTTGTCTGGCTTAATGAGGAAAAACAGAGTGTTTGTGAGAGCAGAGTTAGCACCAGCTCTGGAGAAGTAAGAGACAATCTCTGGAGCATGGGTCAGTTGCCTAAGTAGGCGTTGCTTCTTTGAAGAGCTATTTCACATTATTAATGGATGGGAACTTTAAGCTGAAGTGGAAAGCAGCTTTATTTTATACTGAATTTAGGTGTTTTTCTGCTCAACAGTTCTCATTGCCTTTAAGCCCTTTCCCCTAATTTGCTCAGCATTTGAGGCCTCTCCTTTGAGAAAAACTCAGCCTGTTTCAATACTTACTGTCGAAAAGAATGACTCTGCCATCCCCACCACAAGGCTGAGTATGGTCTCCAAAGCAAACACTGTTGCATTCCGTACTGGCTGCCTCCCCGTATCTCCAGTAGTCAGGGTTATTTCCACAGAAACAGGCATAACCTGATTCCATGCCTGCAAACTTTGACAACAAAGATGCATAAGGAAGGGAGGGGTCATGTTTAAAGGTGTAACAGCAGGAGGTTGTGGGAACAAGCAAGCTGGCAGCAGAATGCATGTGCTTTGGAGAAGTTGATTAGTCTGTGGTCAGAGGTCCCACCACAGACTGAGCTGTTAGGATCCTGCTTAAAAGTAGCAAGAAAGCTGGAATAGAGGGCACCTAGAGCAGCATACATGCAGCCCGAGGCAATTTCTCTTCACGCCGTGCAGCCCAAGCATGCCAAAAGGTTGGACACCCGTGATTCAGTCTTTTAAAACATTTTGTAAATGTACGTCAAAGAAATCACCTTAAATTGTTGACTTCGGCAGGAACTGATGCATGCCTGGATAGTAAGTTTATTGGAGGTCTCACTGGTGCCAGTCAAAGTAGGCGGCTCTCCATGATCCTTGTAGCAGCCCAGATTCCCTGGCACTGGCAAGAATAACAGACAACAGTCGTAGAAACATTAAGGTTGGAAGAGGCATCTAAGATCACCATGTCCAACTCCAACCCAGCCCCACCGTGCCTTTACCATCAGTGCCTCAGCTCCACGTTCACTGAGCACCTGCAGGGATGGTGACCCCACTGCCCCCCTGGGCAGCCTGTGCTCTCTTCAAGACACCGACCGCTTCAACTACTCTCCTGTTACTAAGCAGCTCTCTGTATTTTCTTCTATTGGTTTTACACCGTGAGAAATGTTACTCTAGGTCATGTTTTCCAAATTTTCCCAGGGATAAATGACAGGAGATGCATCACAGCCTTGTAGCAATATACCTGCAATGCTCTACAGCCGTCTGCTCCCACTGCCTGCAGTGCACAGGGACACCCACAGCTCCAGCAGTGCTCACAGCGCCATGCCCTGAGCGTGGCTGTGTGCAGGGATGGGGCAGCACCAGCTCTCTGGGCACCCTGTGCAGTGCCTCACTGCACTCAGTGTCAAAACTTCTTCATATCCAATCTAAATCTCTTCTTTTTTAAGTTCAAACCATTTCCCCCCGTCCTACCAGAGTTTCAAGGCTCACTGATCACTATGGGTGGTCATAAAGAGAGTTTTTTCTCTTCAGGGCATAACTCGTTGTTTTGTGGGGGGTTTTTTTCTGTGCTTTTCATCTAATCACTGGAATTTAGCCATGACTTCTAGAGAAACAGTGTGGAGTATGCTTCTGTGTAAAGGGCATAAAATTATCCCTTGTCTAATTGTCATGTCTGCTCACACACATAGAATGAAATAGAGAAAGAAAAGAATTATAGGCATAGAAATAAATTGAATAATTCAGTTGGTAGGAACATCCAAAAATCATCATAGTTTTGGTTTATATTTTGCTTTGTTTCCTTTTGTCTTAGCAAACTGAGTGCCTCAGTATTTCTGTCCTCCCATATGCATTCAATAGGAGTGCAATAATGTTTTCTGAACTGAGCCATCTTCACAAATGGCTCAGTTCTGCTTTGGGTTTGGGAAGTCCCACTGGTGAATTTCCTTATACCTCCCCAGTGTGCAATGAAACATTTCCCTAAATTCACAACTTCCATTTGTCCCATTCTAGCAAAGATGATCTTTTACCCATTCTTTTGGAATAGCTCTCAGTGATCTGCAATTGAGGATGACTACAATACCAGAAAGAAGAGCAAAGGAAAGAACAAAGTTAGGAAGAATCAAATTCAAGTATGTGTTGGGGTTTTTTTTTTAATTCTTAGATCATGTTACTTCAAATATTGTTGATAAAATAATTTTCTTTCCTAAGAATGATACACTTTCAACACTAAATGCTTGCATGGATTTATGGCTTGGATATGCCTTGCAGCAGCAAGCTTCTAAGCACTGCGAATTCAAGTTACAGCCTGATTTAACATACCTTTGGAAATTCCCATTTACAACCCCACCCAGCTGGGTACATCTGGACAGATAATTCTCAGAGAGCTCAGTTTTCTGTAAAGCACATTATTTCACTGCCCAGAAAGCAGTTCCTAGCCACCAGTCTAGCTCCTTTCGCTAGAGGACCTGGGATTTCTAAAACCACGTATTAATACATATATCTACTTAATAGCTTTATTGGTGAGACCCGTCAGCCATGTCTCCAGAAGATTAATCCTTCAGTGTTTCCCATGCAAAGAAACCAGTCTCAACCTTTGAAAACTCTGTGCATTTTGTAACTAAACAAAGCACAGCAGCTGGGTAAAATCCTGAAGCCAATTAGTCTCCTCAGTGTCCCAGTGAGCTTTCAGCTTTCTCATATCTAGCAAACAAAATCTGCCACGTGGTTTGGAATAAGCAGTTGTTCATGGAGAATCACCAGTCTAGCCCAATAGTGAGCAGCAATTTCCAAGCCAATATTTTTTGTTATTAAGTCAACAAAATACATAACCTCATGGCTACGTGCTCCACAGAGAGCCAGGAGTACTTGAGTAGGCCCACATCAAATGATTAAATGACCTGAGACAACACAGGAAATACTGGCTACCATACATGTACACACGATTTCGCTGCATCCCTTCTCCCTCTGGCTACTGATGGGCTGGTCCTAAACCTGAGACACTGCTGTGTTGCTGCTGGGAGTTAATCAGCAGAGATGGTATAAACATAACGGTGTCGTCTGAGTCTGCTTTGGGCAGCAGGTTGGATCTGATGATGTCCAAGGACTCTTCCAACCCAGGATATCCCACAGTTCTATGTGTGTGCATTAAGTATTTATATGGATAATAAAAATATTTCTGTGACTGATTAATTCCTCTGACCTTCAAAAACCGCTTTATTCCCTTTTATTTGTTTATACCCACACCAGCACACAAGAAAAGGAGGAGGAAAGGAAAGACTAAGCTCCTAGCGGGGCACTGCCCATTGGGAGCCCCCCCCTGGGACACCACTGTCCTTTGCACCATGACAGCCATTCTCATCTACCGCTGCTGCATTCCACACAGCATGTTTACAAGTGCAGAATGCGTTTCTGAATTCAGCATTCTATGTGAAGTCCATGTGAATAAGCCATGATAAAATCAGACGCTGAATTGTAGTTGCAGTGAATCACTGCATGCAAATCTCTCTAGGGAACAGAGGAGTTTCATGTTGTTGGTGTTACACTGGCGGGTATCGTTTGTACTAAGTTATACTTGTTTTTTCTAGTAGCAGACATAATTATGGAAAGGTTGCTTACAGGACACAAATTTTTAACTCCCCAAAACATTGAAATGAGTTTTCTTCACAAAATTGCTTTCTTATTCCACCACAAAACTCAGTTTTGTATTACGCAATTCACAGGTTTGTTAGTTTTGAGGTTTATCACTCTGCTTACTGAAAACAGACGATACAGTAAGGAATAAGTGTTGTTTTTTTAATTACACGTCATAAACCATGAAGTTTGCATTAAGACTTGGATGGACTTGCAGTGTACATTTTGTTGCTATAATTCCTTTTTCTAGTATCCAATTTCAGTGAAACAGCTGCTACTGGTCAAAAGGGTATTTTGTAAATATAAATCTGGATTATCTGTGCAAGTAAGCGTCCAAATATAAATCCTCATCCCCCCCATCACAGAGAAAGTGAGTGAGATTTGTTTTACAAGGATTCCTTGCATAGAACAAATGAAGTGGAGAGGATCTGCCTTGCTGGGGACGTATCCAGAGACTTTGCTTAAAATCTGTCATCTTTAAAGAAAATGCAAACTCTTTAATTTGGGACCCAGAAATTTATTAATTATGGGGGTCCTTCTGAAAGGTACTTCCTTAAATCAGAAGTATGCTGACATCGGGACAACTGCTCTGATTTAACAGTGTATGCAGAGGCAATCTCTTGGACATAGAGGCACAGAAGTTAGAAGAAAAATACATCAGTGATCAGACCTAATAAAATGTTCAGTTATGGGTGTTAATACTGAGTCATTTGTTTAAAATGGGGTTCTTGAGAATTTATCCTGGAGCATCCAGGAATGAAAATCTGGGAAGGTATTGACACGAACCGCGAAAGGAGAAACGCGTTTTGGATAAGGTGAGCAGCATCATACATTGGTAACATCAGATGCTGGAAGGAATGTTCAGATGAATAACTTGACAGCGATCTGAATTATTCATCTTTTCCCTGTGTCCACTTCTACTGCCCCTATTTCTTCCTAGCCATTCCATATCTGTGTGCTACTCACATCAAACTAACGCTACCCGTTTAACAGATGAACCACAAGTGATGGAGACACAGACATCTTTTTGAAAACCTAATTAATCATTTCCTATCCATTTTTCTCCTCTGGACTGTACTGAGCTAACGGCGTACTTCATCAGATTAGAAAAACTAGAAGCACTCCATATGTTTTGAGTGCTTCCCCATCTTCTATTTTAATGTAAATAACGTAAGCCACTAATTCTGAGAGGAGATGAAGAGAGCAGCAATGGAGGAACAACTACACAGCAACCTTGTCATTAACTCCAGAGATCAGTTTCAAATATTGCTTAGTTTGCAAATGAAAATAAGCTGATTGGCCTTGTCCTAGTTTCTGCTGGAAAATCACTACCCACTGCTGTATAACTGCCAACCTCCGCTCGGCAGAGACACAGGCCTGAACTAATTACATGGTTCTCTTACTTCGGCAGGATGGAATCTCACAATATTTCCAATATATTCCATCCTCGTGCTCTGCAATGTAGCACCATGGGCTGACATCTCCATCAGGGTTCCTGGGGGGAAAAAAAGAGAGAGAGCGAGGGAGTGAAAAATCAGTGATCTTTAAATGCCACGTAAAAATAAATCTTACTGAACCTGAGTTTCACACTGTTTTTGCTCTAACATTGAACCCACTGCAATTACATGCCAAGAAAACAACAGAAGTGGATAGGATGTTCAAATCGCTGCAGTTACAACACACGTGAAGCGTGCTGTGATGCCTCAAACATTCTCTGTTATTCTACCAATGGTACTTGTGTGCTGAGCCAAAGACTCGGGGTTCTGATCGCAGGATAAAACAGGATACTCATGGTTCAGACATGCTTCTAATTTGTGCCAACTGCTTAAAGCTGCATCGAGGCAACATTGGTGGCAATGAGATAGTTCTTACCTGCAGTAGTTGTGCTCACCGAGCCCTCCTTCCCCGTTGGGATATTTCAAAGTATTATAAGGGTGCTCAAAGGTCTCATTCCAAAAGAGACAAGGCTTCCCCGCGTGTTGGGAGGTCTGGTTCTGAGTGCCACGGTAATCGGCCCCATTTGCTGTATAACATTCTGGGAAGAAATGGAAAGAGAGAGAATAGAATATATGTAGATTTGGTGTTTACTTGCTCTTCCCTTGCCCTCTCCCCCATCCCCAAGACTCCAGTTGCCTTTCACTAACAGATTTCCTCCACTGTTTAGGCAACTGAGGATGCTGTTTGCACTGTATATTTTCCCATAGACCCAAACACCTATTAAAGGGATTATGATTTCACTATTTAAAGAGGGGAGATTTAAACAGGATGAAGTTTTGACACTGAGGGCAGTGAGGCACTGCACAGGGTGCCCAGGGAGCTGGTGCTGCCCCATCCCCGCACACAGCCACGCTCAGGGCACAGGGCTGTGAGCACTGCTGGAGCTGTGGGTGTCCCTGTGCACTGCAGGCAGTGGGAACAGAAGGCCTTTGGGGGTCCCTTCCAACCCCAACCATTCTATGGTTCTATGATTTTTACTCAGTTTTTTATAAGATACCTTGGTTGGGACTCAAGTGTGATTAATACAATCAAGTACATACTCTGAATGAAAAAAAAATCACATTTTTTACTGCTTTCTCTTTGTTTTGCTTGTTAGGTTGAATTTGTAACTTGCTGATTTTCCAAACATGACAGTACATGACATTACCAATCTGCTACTTATCAGCACACTGCCCAGCTCTCATTCCAAATTAACTACGTTTGTGAACATCCATCCCTTACAAAATGAAAGACTTTGTAGGTGTGAATCTTGCAAACGTTTATATCCTGATTTTAAAAGTTCTTTAAAAGATGCCCTATGAAGGTGACTGATCACTAGAACAGGTCTACCGGAGAGGTGATGGATTCTCTCTCCTTGCAGATATTCAAAATATATCTGATTATGGTCCTCAGCAAGTTGATTCAGGTGACCCTGCCTGAGGTGAGGGGATGAACAAGATGACCTCCAGAGATCCCTTCCAACATCAGTCATTGTGTGGCTCTCACAGAATCATCACAGAAGGGTTTGAGTTGGAAGGGACCTTTAAAGCTCACCTATAGTCCAACTCCTCTACAGTGAAGAGGGACAATCTACTCTGATCCAATCTTCCAGAAACAATTGCCATAAAGAATCACAGAATGGCCTTGGTTGAAAAGGATCACAATGCCCATCCAGTTTCAACCCCCTGCTATGTGCAGGTCGCCAACCAGCAGCCCAGGCTGCCCAGAGCCACATCCAGCCTGGCCTTGAATGCCTGCAGGGATGGGGCATCCACAGCCTCCTTGGGCAACCTGTTCCAGAAAGAACATAAAGAAATCAATTTTATTTGATAACATTATCCATGAATTTATTAAAAAATAGTATTAAAATGCAACATTCTGTGATCTAATTAAAATGTTGTCCTGTTTTCCGTGGCCATAAGCATGGCCCTGTGCTGGTAGCATTACTGGGGGAAGTCACAAACGTCTGTCCTTAGCTGCAGGCTGGGCAGCATTCCATATTATCTGACAGCATTCTCTCTTTTTATCTGATAGCATTCATTCTCATGGAACAGCTGCAGAGATATTCTACTCCAGTGCCCTGAAGGAAAGGGAGAGCATTGCACCTGGCCCTGGCGCGGTGCTCCTGAAGAGAAACTTATCTGATTGAGCAAAAAACAAGCTTCAGATTAACACTTCTCCTTCACTTTAATTAACCCGGCCTCGTTAGCCGGGCGGGTGGGCTACGTGCATTTCCTTGAAAACACAGATCTGAATTTCCAGTATTTGAGTCACCACAAACATTTGTGTAAACATACAAAAAAAGACGCTCTGAGTCACCGGCGGTGCCACTGTCCTTCAGCGCTTCTCCTGCTTTGAAGTGGACACCACAGCTTTCCTGTCACAGCAAAATAAAGAGCAGAGTTTGATGGAAAGGGGAGGAAAACATAAACTGGATGGACACAATAACGTATGGTATAACAAAGCAGTTGTGAGGAGGGACAAACACGGCCAGAAAAGGTGCTTTCATCATTTTAGCGCTACGACTCTTCTTGCTTTTCAGTTCCAAACTGGAAGCAATGTGTGCTAACATCTCCCCAGCAATGTAAGGAATGCTACAGTACCTGAACGCGATCTGGCACACAGACTGAACAGAAGTTAACATCAGCCCTTGCAGGATCTGCTAAGACTGGCCCGTGCTTTAACTTGCAGCAGCAACCGCCTTTCGTTTTCATCTTCAGCCTTTTTTCTTTTTTAGTACTTTGAGGACATGGTGTGGAAGGAAAAGCCGGATCTCTCTTTGTTCCTCTTAGCTACAGCATTCTGCTCTCAAGGTAATGGATGGCTGCAACAATACCTGCGTTGTTCCTGTGCAGGCTGAGGTGTTCTTTTCACCCAGAGGGTGGTGAGGCACTGGAACAGGTTGCCCAAGGAGGCTGTGGATGCCCCATCCCTGCAGGCATTCAAGGCCAGGCTGGATGTGGCTCTGGGCAGCCTGGGCTGCTGGTTGGTGGCCCTGCACATAGCAGGGGGTTGGAACCGGATGAGCATTGTGGGCATTCATTAGTTTTGTTAGGGGAGGAAGAGAGATACCATGGGAAAACACTGACTATCCCAGAAGAAAAGAAACAACAAAGCTTTATTTCAAATTATGAAATATAGCAGCTGTGAACAAACAAAATCCAATGAAATACTTTTTGTTTGTTTTTTTAGAGGCAATCTAGTTGGAAACTTTCATTTGGATAATGGCTAATAATGCTCAGTGATTAATAATAGTTACTTTGCCACAGCACTGAATTACAAACGTTTCACGTAAGCACAGTCATTCAATAAAAAGAACCTCAGCCCTACTTTCTTCTACCTTGAGATCTACTGCGTTACACTTTGTAGGGTTCCCTATAAAATTCCCAGCACTGCAGGACCCTCAGCACGCTCAGTACCTTTGTCTTTGCTCACCATGACTTCCCTCTACTAACCACCTACTGACTGCTGCATCTACTGCTTCGGGGAAAGCCTGCAAACAGCAGTAATCACAGTCAGAACCATGGAAGTCAAATAACTCTTCCTTTAAGTGATTGCTGAGTCTAGAGAAGTACCTACCGAGAGGAAAATATCAGAAAGCAAAAAGCAGAAAACAAACTGGGATGGTTGTCCACTCTGAGCGAGCGTTCTGTGTGAGATACAGGTTCACAATTAGTTTTATTAGAGCCAGATCAACATTTGGAAGATCAAACAGCAGCTGTAGTAGAAATTTTTTCCATCTGTTTCGGTTTCTTCTTCAATGTAGGGACCTTACAATGATCATTTCTGCCTTTGTTACTGTGGAACTGTATGGCTGCCTGCACTCCACATGGGCACCACTGAAGGATCATTTGAAAAATTAAGGTAGTGCAAAATGTAACAGTCTGACTGCTGTCCTGAATGAGGCACTGATGATATAACACTGAAGCTACAGAGTCTGCACTGGCTTCCAGTGATTTTCTAACATGGACATCTATGTGTTGGTCTGCAGCTCTGAAGTCTTTGATGGCAAGTCCAGTTATCTAAGAAATACTCATTCCGTGCCAAATGATGAGTGATGGAGATAATACAAACATCTTTATGTCCTCTGCAGTCTCCTCTGCACAAATGAGAGGAAAAGCAAAGAAAACAGCTATGCTCAAACATCCTTCCTCTCCAAGGCCATGGATGGGGCCCTGGGCACCCTGAGCTGGTGGGGGGCAGCCAGCCCATGGCAGGGTTGGTCCCCTCCAACCAAAGCCATCCTGTGACTCTCTCATCTGATTTTCGCCCACTGAGCATTCCTCAATGTCCATCATTTCTCAGAGATGCACTCAATGATGCTACGAATTGGAGACTGAAGAGATGGAGATTCAGGATGGTTTAAGAGTGCTCTTGTATGACTGGGGTGCATACATAGCTTTGCACTGAAAATTCAGAGTAACAAACTCATTCCTACTTCACTGAAAAAAATAATAATCAAGTTACTTGTCTATTTGTTTGCTCTGGGTAGGGATAGCAGGAGAGATCCTACCAGCAACATTCCCATGAGAAGCAGCATTTTCTTTTAAGGATATTCGGATAAAAGAATAAACAAGGCTAAATGAAAACTGCTGCCATTGAAATACGAGGTTTCGCTGCAGAAGTGTAACAACCAGGACTTTAAACGTTCTGCAAGGTTGGAGCAATAAGGAAAGGTTCCTAAAATGTACGTGGATAAGAGCGTGGGCCGAGTCCAACAAGGACTGTGTGTCAGGTGCCTGATGCATGCGTTCTAACAGTGCTTTGAGAAGAGATTCAGGTGATTTCCATTCTACCAGAGCCACTCTCCTTGCTCTTGCTGCAGCCTGCAATCGCAGCACTCCTCCTTAAACGCAAGCACTGTATCTAGGTGCAGATGGCAACAGTTACAGGCACTAACCAGATGCTGCAGTCTCTAATTTGATTGAAAGGGTATAATTAGACAGCAGAAACACTTCAATGAGAGAGTAAGGCACAGAGGAAAGGACAGAAACCACTTAACCGATGCCAAGACACCCCAGCAGCGATGGAGGCCCACGGATGGAAGGGGCACAGCACCCAATTACCTTCCTCAGATGAGAGCGCTTTTGTTTCCCTATGGATACACGAATAGAGATTCTATTATCATAGGTTGCCACAATTCTGCATGTGGGAACGCTGATTAAAACCAGAAGAAGCTTCAGGAGATCAAAGAGACAAATATGGCTTCTGTGGTCATTATTAAAAATATTTTTAGTAGCGCAATGGCTTTCTTTGAAGATGCAGTTTTATTGATTGAACCAAATGTTCATTTGCATATTTTCATAGGATTGGTCAGGAAAGAACCTTGTTCCATAATATGTTATGATGGAAAATAGATTATTTTGGGGAGGATAAGGCCAGTGAAAGCCTGCTGTGATGCCACGAGGACACTGAAGCGGAAGGTTTCCCCTATGCAGTATAGAGACGTTCTGTATGCAGTTTAAAAATCTCCCATCCTACACAGGCACACACACATCATCTTTTGAGGTCCTCAGCTGCTCCGAAACGGTCATATTTAGTGTTGGTTCAGAGCAGAGAGTGGTCAGAATGACATTGGGTCAAACCTCATCTTCAGCATCCATTGGCACAGCCTGGAAGAGGACAGCGGTTTGGTTCCACCACCACACTTGTCCTGAGCTTCTTTATCACTGGAACTAAGAATGCATGATGTAGCCCCGGAGGAATTTCTGCTCCTTAATACACCCATTTGTTTTCTTTGTGAAGTTTTAAATCTGTTGTTCCACTGTCAAGTGTGGCAGACCGAATCCCTCCGGAAATTTTACCAGCGTGGGCCTCAGCCACTGTGCAGATGGAGGCAGTGCTCAATTGCACAACCGCTGTGGTGTGATATGACAAAATGAGCAGCTGGCAGCGTGTAATCCCGGCCTCCTTCCCACTCCGTTGGCTCCACCCTACCAAAATCCATTCATAACTCCGGATTTTGAGTTAGGCTCTGTGCATGTACTAGCACGATCCCCCGAAGCGCCTAGGGTGACTATCTCAGCCTGCTTAGAACTGCTTGCTGGATGATTTGCATGATGGCCGCTCAAGGAACACAAAGCAGAGCTGCTTTACACAAAGGTTTGGGGTGAAACAACAGCTCAAAGGAAGGAAACCACAGCACAGAGATCCGCTACTGCTGCACAGAAAGATAACAGAGAAGGGAAGAGGGGAAATCAAACACGCTTCTGAGTGGGAAATTAAATGAAGGCTGTAAGTACAGACACTAAAAGTGACAGCCCATTGCACTGAGTGTATAAAACAAGACTGCTTCAATGGAACTGACATTTCACAGACTTTTCAGTTTCTTTGTCTTTGTAACACAAAAAGCACCAAATTCAGAAAATCCCTTAATCATAGGCAACACATTCACCACTCCACCACCCCCTCAGTTACTGAGAAATATGGTAGGACTGAGGTTTGAGTGCTGCAGATTTCAGTGACTGAATTAATACAAAAAGGAAGGTAGGTGGCTGTGCTTTCTGGATCCATTATCTTCGCTACGCATTCACTCCTTGTAATATCGTGTCTTTTTCCCCACAGCTGTTTGTTCTCAGTCATTTCTGCCACCTTTCGTGGCTGTGGGTGTATGCAGTCAGAGCACGGATGTGCACAGAGGTCTCTACTCTGCCTATGAACCAAACACTCCTACAGGGATATATCCTCCACATGCTCACGTGCAGCTGCTGTGAAACTTGGCTGCTTACACAGTGCGTTCTGTCCACAGTTGTGTTCGGAAAAAAGATGACACTCTTCAACTTCAACAGAGAAAGGATTACCAACTGTGCACCAAACGCTGCCTGGTGGTACTGAGACTGATAATCAGACGTGGTAGGATTGATAGGATGCGGGGAAATGGTTTCAAACAAAAAGAGGGGTAGTTTAAGTTGGGTATAAGGAAGAAGTTTTGACACTGAGGGCGGTGAGGCACTGCATAGGGTGCCCAGAGAGCTGGTGCTGCCCCATCCCTGCACACAGCCACGCTCAGGGCACGGGGCTGTGAGCACTGCTGGAGCTGTGGGTGTCCCTGTGCACTGCAGGCAGTGGGAGCAGACGGCCTTTGGGGATCCTTTCCAACCCCAACCATTCCGTGATTTTAAGTGTACCTACAAAGCGTGAAGATAAGCAAGTGTCTATTCACAGCTAGAGGAAGCAGTGCAAATTCCGTATTAAGCAGAATAAGGAAGATTCAGCTATTCAGAGCACATCTAAGAGGACCGCGCATCCGGTGGCTGTGACACTCGGACCCTCAGGATCAGCCGCTCCGGACCTGGCACCGCGCACCGAACTGGCGATAAGGAAGGGATGTTATCGCAAACCCGATCACAAAATCACAGAACGACTTCGGCTGGAGGGGAGCTGAAAGATCACCGAGCTGCAGCGCGCTGCCCCAGGCTGGCTGTTAGCAGCAGAGCGGGCTGCCCAGGGCGAAGCGCTGCCGGACGGCACAGCTCCGTGCCAGCCCCGGCTCCGCACAGCTCGGGGACAGACTGCAGCTCTGCCGCCGCTCAGCCCCGCCAGAAGATCTACGAGCGGCTCCGTCCGCTCAGCCCGGCTCCCCCGCGTCCCCGCCGGGTGTCACTCACTCACTCACTCACTCACCGGACAGAACGGGCTCGCGGCAGCAGCTCAGCGCCAGTCCCGAAAAGGCCACGACGGCGGCGAGAGGGGGCGGCTCCATGGGCCGGGGCCGCCGGGCCGCACCGCGTTCCGGAGCGGAGGTGGTCGCGGGCGGCCGGGAGGAGCGCGAAGTGCGGGAAGCGGAGGCCCTACAGCATGTGTCCTGTAAGTGCGCCCCAGCGAGGTGCCGAGTGGCAGATGAGGGATCCTATTACCAGCCATGTGACAGGAAAGGATAGAAACCAACATCCCAACCTGCTGCTCCCCGCTGAGGCGCGGAACGGCGGCGCGGCCGCTTTTCCGTTTGACACCGACGGGTTCGGGCCGTGCCGCCCGCAGCGGGGCTCCGCGGAGCGATCCTCGCGGCCGGGACCGCCTTTCGACCGGCGAGGCAGCGGCGGGCGAACCCCGCACGGCTCCGTCAGCGCCCCGCCGGCCGCGCCGAGCTCTCGGCGTCCCCTCGCGTCCTTCTGCCTGCCCCGCAGCCCCGCAGCCCCGCAGCCCCGCGGCCGTGCCAGCCTAGCGGCCCCGGGGGCTGTCTGCCAGCGCGCAGATGCGGCGCATCTTTTCTTCCCTTAGGGGAGGGCGGGGAGAAGACCGCTGTAATCTTTGCGCTATGGCTCTCTACAGCCCTGCACGGGCCGGAGGGTGATGTAGGGACTGAGCCGGATGCATACGGCCTCAAACATACAAATACGGACGGAGTCGCACAGAGACGAGCACGCGGACTGCTACAGTGCATAGACACGTGCAAAGGAGGGCCGCAAAACTGAGGCAAGGGATGGAAGACCTCCCCTCCGACGACAGGCTGAGAGAGTCAGCGTCCAAAGGGGCTGTAAGAAAGAAGGGACAGACCGTGCAGCAGGTTCTGTGTAATAGGACAAGGGGAAATGGTCTCTAAAGAGAACGGGGGAGATTTGGATAGGTCAGGCATTGCACAGCGTGCCCAGAGAGCTGGTGCTGCACATCCCTGCACACAGCCACGCTCAGGGCACAGAGCTGTGAGCACTGCTGGAGCTGTGGGTGTCCCTGTGCACTGCAGGCAGTGGGAGCAGACGGCCTTTGAGTGTCCCTTCCAGCTCCAACCATTCTGTGAGTCTATGTTACACAGCATACATAGAGACAAATACACAGCTACTGACAGACCACAGAACTGAGGGGGAGAGCTCGTCATCTCTATTTGAAAATGGTGAATGCAAATTCAGGTGGCTTTCCTTTTCTTCTTTTTCTATCTCCATGTGGGTAGAAAAGCTATTTATTTCTCTAGGTCATACATAATGAAGTCATAGTCTAGACTTCTGCAGAGGTTTCTTCGCTGACTTGCGACATTTTAGCAGTGGCAGCACTTCTTTGCTAAAAAGTAAATAACAGAAAGCAAACACCAACAGCAAAAAAGAACCAAGCAAACAAACAAAGCAATCAGGGAAAAGATAGACTTGTTTTGTCTAACACAAATCATAGAATGACAGAATGCTGAGGTTGGAGGGGAGCTCAGAGATCCCCCAGCCCTGCCGTGTGCTGGCTGCCCCCTGCTCAGGCTGCCCATCCATGGCCTCGGGCTCCTCCAGGGATGGGGCACCACAGCTCTGGGCAGCACTGCCAGGGTCTTACTGCCCTCTGAGTGAGGAATTGCTTCCTCACATCCAACCTCAATCTCCCCTCTTTTAGCTTGAAGCCCTTGTCATTACATTCTTGTCCTTATGGCTTCTTCATACTTTTGCTGCATAACGACCCCTTCAAACATCTACAAAGGAGAGGGAGACCCATTTTACTACTCTGAACGTGTCAGCCACAAAACACAGTTTCATTGCTTTGTTATGGTGTTACATCAATACACAATATATGCCTCATTCTTAGTATGCAGAAAGCTCTCATTGTACATAACTGTGAGGTGAAAAACATGCTAAAATCTCTTTTGGCTATTGTGAGATACATTAAAAACAGGAGAAAAAAAGAAGATACTTAAACAATGGATTCATATATACCATGTCATCTAATATATACTCAAAGGGGCACGTTTGCCAATTTATTGTGCCTCCAGCCTACAACCAAAAGGTTTGGGAAGCCAGTTGTGCATCATGAAACCCTTGTTGATAGTGAAAGAATTACTAACTTTTGCAGCTCTTTGGCTCTACTCTTCTAAGATCTTTCATTCATAAACTGCTGGGAAATTGTGGCTGTGTCAACAGGCGAGGACAAAATGTACAGATTTTACATTCTGCTGGGACAGCACACACTGAAAGGGGCCTCTCAGACCGTGTATTAAGAAGTATAAAATGATTCATTACTTATTAGCTACTGTTGTTATTGCCATCGCTGTTATTTGTGAACAGCGGCCACAAACCACAAGCAGAAAATTGCACAATGCAAATGGGTGATCTTGAATACAGTAAATTGAAATATAAATGATTCTCTATTACAGAAAGAAAAAAATAACCTATTAGGAAAAAAAAAAAAGACCAAGGAATGACCATGAGCAACAAACTGGCTGAAAGCAAACTGTGCCACTGGCATATAGGCACGTATAGCAACTGTGTGCATGAGTGGTTGGTGAAGGAAGCGAAGTGTGGAGTGAGCAAAGGTGGTTTTGTCAAGGAGTGCTGGAAGACCAAACGTTGGGAGATACATTAAATTGATGGTGCAAATTTCATTATTAACATGGTGTTGATTGTTTGTAAGCATTCTGTGTGCTGGTGAAACTAAGGAACAGGATGGCAGGTAAGATGTCTTTCACATCACTGTCACCACAGCTGAAATGCATCACCCACCCCTCACTGTGCTCACATCCACTGCTGGGTCTCTATAGAGGTTCACCAAGAGATGATGAATGTCAGTGGGGGCCATTTCTTCCCCATGGAGAAATTCAGTTCCTCACCTTTGCTTCTTATGCATTTTCATGTCAGATGTCATTTGTCAGATTGCCCCTCTGCTGCCATCTGTCACACAGCAACAGAACGGAATGGGAAGTTGATGGGAAGTTTGTAGCAGAACGGCCTGAAGCAGTGATTGAGCACCTGGTGAGAAGGCAGGGCCAACCCAGGGGAGCTCAGGTGCATGTGATGTACCTGAGTAATCTGGGTCTTGGCTCTACCCCTTCCCAGACCTCATTTAAGGGTTGGCAGTGGAGATGAGGGGAGCTTGCTGGAGGTCCTTGTGCACCTGAGGCCTTCTGAAGGTAAGCAGTTTTTTTCCTTTGTTTTTATGGCTGTTGCACTTGAGTAACTTTTTACATACTGCAGCCTAGGATTTTGTTGTTCTGCTGTCATTGCTGCACTTTCCATCACATTACAAAGGTTTGTCTTGTACTGCCAATGTCATGCAAGAGGAGGTGGTACTTTCAGAGCAGCCCTCATATCTGAACAGGCTGCAAATGGCCCTAGGGAAGGTGTGTGTTTGTCTGATAAAGGTCAGTGTTATAGGTTAGGATTATTTTTCATTTTATTACTTTGTAAGTAAAAGATGAGAGGAAAAGTGCAGAGAAACCACAGACTCTTCTGGATTCTGTCAAAACTTTGGTTCTGTTGTCTGAAATGTGCCTGATAGAAGAAACCAGTGCACATAACTTTACAACTGATGCTTTCAGAAGCAATATCCCTTCCTTACGATACACAGTAGGATGAGTTGGTTGTTATACAATCCCATGAAGTTTGTTAGCATTTCCCAGAGATTGAACAGCCATTATAATGGAGGCAGAAATTAAATGATAGCATACTGCATGAAGCCGTTGTTTCTATCTTTGTTGCTGTGGACCGTTTATCCTTCTGCTATGCGTTCTCCATGTTTCATTGGAAACTCATCTGGGAGTTTTGCTCTTTCTAGTTGAGATGTCACTGGATCCTGGGAAGCAAGCTTCTGCTTGGCTCTGCGTCTTGTGAGGGGAAAGACAAAAAGTTTAAAAAAAAAAAAAACAACAAAAAAAGACTGTTAGAATGGTTGCCATCATGTTACTGCATATTTTTTTGTAGTACTGTGATACTTCTCCCCTAAATCTCTGCTCACACCATAATGTGATTGACTTAAAACCCAGCTTACTTTTCTAGGGTGGAAACGTGAAAATATAACCCTGACTTGGTGTTGTGTTTGGTGAAGGAGAAAGGAATTTAAAAACATAGCATTTGGTGATCAGGATTAGGATAGAAGGCTGCTAGAGTAGTGCTTTACATCAATCAGTTATGTATACAGAACCTGGAACATGTAAGATTTGGTCAGTATAGGAGGTGTCCTTTGTGTATTTGTGCGTATGTATATATATACATGAGCAAAAAACATCAGTTGCTAACGGTGTCTCCTGTGTGTTGAGTATCCATTGCTTTTGTACAGAGGGGGGAGAAAAGAGGCTTGAGTATGACTGTGCTCTATGAGCTATAAAAAATGATGTTTATGTAACTCAAAGGTGGGGGCAAAACTTAGTAGTCACAGTGGCATGCTGATAGATGCAGTTAATGATTGAGCAGAGGATCAGTGGACTGCACTGTCAGTGACAGACACTGGTGTCACTGTGTTCTGCTTCAAAAGACTCTGAAGACATGAATCTGTTGGAAGGTTATAGGGCTAAAAATGGTTTTGTCTTGTTAAACTGGCCAGCAGAGTGAATCATGTGCAGGCTTTTAAAGCAAATGATTAAAATCTGAAGGAATTTACTAGTTATACAACATGTAGTAGAGATTTCTTTTACAATGTAGTAGTTTATATAATGAATGTATCTCTGGTAGGGGGTGTTCCAAGAATGGGCAGTGAAGTATTGTCTTGAATTCTCTTCACCCCTATGTCATAAGAAACATAAGCATTCTCAAGGCAACCCTAGAAATGAGAATATGTTCAAGGTTGTGTGGCGAATTACATTACCATGCAATGCATTCCTTCAGGGATAGGTTCAGTTTACCTGTTGGCATCACCCATCTTGAAGCAGACAGCTCTCACAGACAGCCTTAACGCTCAACAATTACATCATTTTGATGAAAAATCCCATTCTCTTTCTCACTCCATTGACCAACCAATCATGTTTGCTTGCCCTGATAATCAACTACCAATTTTGCATCGTAGTTTTCTAGCAGGACTAAAGAACCATCAAGACATGATATTTTAAATCATCAGATTATAGAATGATGAAAGTTGGAGAAGACCTCTAAGATCACCCAGTCCAACCATCCACCTACTGCCAATATTGCCCAATAGCCATGTATCTAAATATTACAGCCACCCTTTCCTTAAACACCCTGTGGACAGTGACCCCCACCACTCCCTGGGCAGCCAGTGCCTGACTGCATTTCTAAGATGTTCTTCCTAATATCCAACCTGGATAAAAAAGATATAGCAGGAGAAGATCATGTTTGATTTCTTTGCCATTGATGGAAATGGTTTAGGAGGTCACAATACTTGCTTTTTCTTTATCAGGTTCTTTCTTGTTTTTAGCTTGCTTGAATTCTTACCTGTCCTTTCTATATAGGAGAAGCAGACGTGTCACAACAGCGAGACTCATAACTCCAAGCATACAGGCAAGAATAATTAGTTGTTTGAAGTCTGAAACAAAAACAGCCAACAGTGAAACAGGAAGATGTTATTTGTCTTCATATCAATTTGTTGGAACGTGATCATTACTGGATTTTAAATTGTATATATAGAATAAATGTTTTGCTCTTCACTGTGGCTGGGGAACAAGCTGGTTGTGGGTGAGCACATAACTTCCCAGTAAGGGCAGGTGGCTGTGAAAGCTGCTCTAACACAAACAGAGGATGACTGGTGGCTAAAATGCAACTGACTGCATCAATCTGCAATATTTCTGTGCAACCACCAATCCCAACAAATGATGGGTCTTCCATCCGTTTCCCAATCAGGTAGCTTTACAGTTTCTCTTCATTCAGTAATTCCTCTACCAAGCTCCAAAACTTCTGTCAGGCTCACAAACACCTTGGGCAGGTACCCCTTCTCTGTCAAGTGATGAGAGCCCACCATTGGCCTGGATAGCTTGTCCTGGTGGTGATTGGTATCTAAAGTGAAATCTTTCTTTTCAATTTTAAATGTCAGGCTATTTTTCATGATTTTTAGGATGTTTTGAAGCAGGTCTCCTGGAAATAACAGCCAGATAGCAATTCCGTCCTCATCTGAGAGAAAAGTACACAGAATTAATGGGGTTTCTGTCAACATTGCACAAAAGGATTGTATTTGCACACAGCCTGGGAAAGGAAAGCTAAAGATGAAAAAATTGAAAACAAAAGAGACAAAAAACAGATTGCAATTAACACCATCAAATTGTTGGCTATCGCAAACAGGATAAATGTGTGTATTGTGAAGATGTTACAGATTTCAGTTACGTTTTACTCATGATTTTTACTATTCTCCTTTCTTTTTTTGCTGGATGGTTTCTTTTTTTCTCCCTCCATGAGAAATTCTATGAAGAGAGGTTGCTGAGGTACTGGCAAGCCTTGCAGTGGGATTGTAATTAGAAGCATAGCAGAAGTAATTATTAGCAGAGGATATCCATGGAAACCTTAATTCAAGGAAGCAAAACTCAAAAGTAAAAACATGCAGGCATGAAAGCATAATTTGTTTTTGAAATGCAGAAATGGATTTTGCAACGTAACTGTCCTGTACTACTTTTGTTTCTGTCTCTCTTCCTATCCAATTTTCAGAGTCCTCACGCCTTCATTGTAACTTCTCTAGTTCTTTTGGGGGGAAGGGAGAAAAAAGCATGTTAGTAAGTAAAACCCCTGATGATTTGTGGTATGGACTTTGGACCCAATGTGCCAGAATGTGCAGCACTGCAACGAGCACAGTGCTGAGAAGAAGCACCTTTGGAAACTGGCAATAACAGAGGGCAGCGTCCTGTGCTCTTGATCAGCATGGAAGAGGTCATTATTCAAAGAAAGAGTGTTTTAATAGTTTGTGCTGGAAGTAAAAATCTGACCACAAGTCACACAGTAAGGACAGTGGTCACCCATTCAGGCTCCCAGAAGTTTGGAAGCACTGACCATTAATTTTGCCAGTGTTTTCCTGGCATGAAGCTGGCCCTCTGTCACAGAGCTTAATGAAATGGGTGCTGGAAAAAGAGCAGCATGTTACTGTGTAAAGAGGAAAACAGTACAGAGAACTAGCATGAGTAATAACAGTTTGTAACGCAGTGAAAATGCTTTCTGTAACTGTGCTGAATCCAGAATTGGCACAAGGAAAGTCAGTGCTGGATTTCGACTGTACTAAACTGGAGATTGAAGCATATTTAGTGAAAAGCAGGTGGATGTCCATGCCATAAAAATGCTAGAAGTTAAAATGTAAGCGTGATGACTCTTGGACTGTTTTGCCTGTCTTGAGAGAGATGTGGGCCTTCTTGGCCTGTTAACCAGTTTCATATTTTCTGATATGAAAGAGGAAGGAGCAAGACTAGATACAAATGCCATTATTGGGGCACAGTGGTTAGGACAGCTTAGTGAAGGCCTTTACATGCAATTTGAATTTCATATTGTCTTCACTACGATATCCTGCTAGAATGGGCAGCACGGTCATTGCTCCAGCTTCCTGGGACTGACAAAGCGATCATTTGGGCTCATTCTACAAATGAACACCAAATATCCCATGGTAAGGGATGTCATTTTATGATCAGGTGAAAGAAATGTACTGAAAAACATTTGTTCTATTGTTCATAGAATGGTTTGAGTAGGAAGACTCCCAGAGGTTGTCTGTTCCCACTGCCTGCAGTGCACAGGGACACCCACAGCTCCAGCAGTGCTCACAGCCCCGTGCCCTGAGCGTGGCTGTGTGCAGGGATGGGGCAGCACCAGCTCTCTGGGCACCCTGTGCAGTGCCTCACCTCCCTCAGTGTCAAAACTTCTTCCTTATATCCAACCTGAACTTCCCCACTTCTTGTTTGAAACCATTTTCTCTTCTCCTGTGCCTAGCCATAAGACTATGGCATGACTCCTTTGTTCTGAACGCAGATAACTTCTTTTAACTCCTTCCTCCTGATCTTTTAGGGCAGGCTTTTTGCCCCCTAATTCTATAAATGCAAGTGTCCAGTTTGCTTACTGAGACTGTCTGGCTCCCATCCAGTCAGTATGCAGCTGACAGCAGCAATGGAAAAACGATCTTGGCTTTCAACTTGGCAACATGTTCTGCCACTGTTCTGGCCTTACTTTGTGAAGATCTCAGTCTTTGACAAATGATCTGTCATTACTGTGAATGATGAAATGTATTGACAAGAATCCACTGCTGATGTGTTGTGCACTTTCCAAGTTTTTGGAAGTGCTCAAAATGGAGAAAGTGGCAGGACTTGAGTACTTTCAGGAACAATTAGCACAGAAAGTGCTTAGGAGTGCTGTGTGGCCCTGCATCACCCTGGCGCTTTGAAACATTGCCATCTTGAGGATGCTTGGAGAATTCACGGCAGGAAAATAAATCCAAGTTGAAACGGTTTGAAGAAGGTAGGCAGTTATCTGTGAATTGTAGACACAGCCTAGCAGCTGTTCAGTCTGAAAGTTCCAGGTTAATCGATAAGGTTATAATAGTGACACAGTAGGGGTGATTTTTGCTGCTTATCCTAAGTATTTTTCTACTGCTGTAGAGTAATAGCTCCTGAGATATTACAGTCCTTTGAAAGCTTCTGCTTTCTTCAGTTCCAGCAAGCACTGAAGAAGAAGCTTGGCAAGAGACAAAAGTGCAGTGCCTGCCCACCGTTATCAGAGGCTATTTATTGGAAGGGACATCTAGAGGTTATCCTGTTTAACACTTCACTTGAGTAGGATCCCCTAGAGCCAGCACTTTATCCAGATAGCTTTTGGATATCTCCAATGATGGGGACTCAACAGTGCCTTCTGGGCAACCTGTGCCAGCACTCGGTCACCATCACAGCAAAAGAGCTTCCTGATGCTCAGAAGGAACGTCCCATGATCCGGTTTGCACCCATTGCCTCTTGTCCTGGCACTGCCTGGTTCCACCCTCTTTACACCTTCCTTTCACCTGTTTGTAGATATTGATGGGGATCCCCCTGAGCCTTCTCTCATCCAAACTGAGGAGTTCCAGCTCTTTCTGCCTTTCCTTGTAGGAGAGAGACTTCCATCCCTCCATCATATCTGTGGCCCTTTGCAGGACTCTGCAGTACAGCTCTTGTGCTGGGGAGCCCAGACCTGCAGCTGTGGCTTCTGCAGTGCTGAGCAGAGGGAAATGATCAGCTCTCTCACACCATCTGGCAATACTTTGTCTAATGCAGCCCAGGATACCATTAGCATGCTTAGTCTGAGTTTGAAAATTATTTTAGATCGTCTTCTTGAGGAAAAAGATCCTTTTGTTCAAACACAGAGGAAGAGCCCCAGGCCTTAGGAAGAGGCAGGTACTCAGAACAAAGATAGAAAGAAACCAATACCCCCCTCTTCAGATTTAAATACCAGTATTTCTAGATGTGCAGGGATCTCCTATCCAATGTCTTCCCAAGAAAGAGTTGCTTTTGTCAAGGGCCATCATCATATACTGAGATTGCCCCATAATGATCCCGGTGGTGATTTCTGGTGGCAATTTGTAACACTTAAAAGGAAACAGACCTGATCTTAAGATGCAATCAGGTGAGTCCCCAGACCAGTCTCCAGTTGATTGACAGGTTCTTTCTTTTGATCCAGTGAGTTCATAGCCCTGGTTGCAGGTGAAATGGATGGCTGAGCCCACTAGGTAGTTAGTTCCATCCTTCCTTCCGTTGGCTGGGGGGCCCAGCCAGCCACAAGAAATCACTAGCAAAAGAGAAATATCTGGTTATTTTGAACTAGTGAATCTCAGTCACAGTGATTCAAATGGCATTTGTGTGACAACTCACAGACAACAATTTCTTGGCTAACTGAAATGCTTTCAGATTTTTTTTTTTAATGGCAAGGTAAAGTAATAGAAAATGTAGACAAGAATTCTACTACACAGTGCTGCAGTAGTAAAAATAGTTAAATATATATATATGTATTTTATATTGGTCTAACTTTCGTACCAGTTCAGAGTTTTTTCTGATAAAAAAAGACTTCTCCTGATATTTATTTATAAATGCATGAACCTACTGTTGAGTAAAGCCTCTTCAGATGACCTTAACTATTTAGATGCTTGCAGAAAGGGAAAACTTACTTAATGCTGTCTCACCTGGCTCTAGATTTTCTACCAGCTGCTTGTGATTCTGATGAGACAGTCTTGTGAAATTTCCCACTTGAAGGCTCCTTGTTGTCAGGACATCGAATCTGCAGAATGGGTCTGAGTCACAGAGTGAGACCATCTCTTCCACCAAGGGATCAGTGGGGTCTTCATACGGATGGAACACTGGCAGAAAGGAGGCATTGTGCTTTTCCCCGTAAAAATAATCGTTCAGTAAGGTCTCTGTGTCATAAGTAAAGAGAGAAGTTCCATTTTCAACAGCCCCTTGGGAGACAAAGTGAAAGAGATTCATTTGTAGCATCGCCTACAGACCTACACAACCTTCTGCCAAGTACTTGTCTAGATAAATGTAGCCAGAGCTAGAAGAGATCTATGTTGTCCCTCTTATACATCCTCCTTCCAGTTCAAGATTGTTTTCCTTTTTGCATGCAGCATTTTAAGCTTGCACTAAGTTTAATGTTTGATCAGTTAGTTAAAACTACAAATAAATGTGCAGCTATGATTTCACAGATGCTGGTAAAATTTGATAAGAACAGGCAGGATTTGTCATGATTCTGTCTTCATCCACTTTGGCTGGACATGTTACCCATTTAACCAAGTGGAGATGCATCTGTCTCTCACTCTGAATTGGCTGCTTAGCACAGACAATTTTCTGGTCTGTAGATCACAAACAGCTTTGAATTTACAAAGAAAATGTAATAACAGACAACCAGAGGAATCACTCACAATTAGCTCCAAACTCGAACAACTGCTGGGGACTCGCATGAACCGACATGGTGGTTTTATTCTTGAAGGTAAAGTCATCCTCTGTGTTACCATTCATCACCCCAAAGAGACCCTGTGTGTGATTCGTAAACTTCTCTGGGAGCAGAACTGTCAGGGTCAGAAATCCTCCACTTCCCCTAATCTCCACTCCAGAGCCAGAAGAGAACATCACTGTAATTTTCTGATCGTCCGTAGAATGAAGAAAGAGACCTAAAATGGTGAGAGAAGGAGGACAAAATAGCTAATGGCACAAAGCAAACAGATGAGGAGTAAGGACTGATTCTCTTCTTCAGTAAGGAGGAGTAATCTTCATCATCCGTGGGATGAGAAAGGAAGTCATTGCTGTACAGAATGCTGAGAAAATTACATGGATGAAGCAGGCATTGAAGTCAAACACCTCAGTACTATTTCCAGTATTTTCCTCTCCATATTTCTCTATGCATCCCGGAAAGTTCAGGGTAGCACCAAGTGTTGGTAAAGGCTGTCACTTGTGTTGCTTGGACTTTCTGAGCAGAGGGGATGCCTGTCTTCTACAAATCCAATGACTCTGCTTCTTCCTGGGTGGTGTTGGTATTGCTGCTGTGCTAACTGCCAGCAATACTGAAAGGCATGGAAGTAATGGGATGTGATGCTCTGACCTGGACTACATCTCTCCTTGGGGGCTCAGCCACAGTGTGTGCCTCTGTTTAGAAGGAGACTAGTGGCCCATAACTCTGGTGCTTATATTCCTGTCCACGGAGTAGCTTTAGTCAATCTTGAAGGCAAGAGGATTTGGTTCTCTGTACAAAGACATGGCCAACAAGGCAGATTGGATGGAAAGCACCTTTTTTTTTTTTTTTTTTTTATGCTGTAGGGGGTTCAATTAGAAATACAATAGCTTTCAAGGCTGATATCTGTCACTAACCTTCCAGGTCCATCCAGCTTTGCTCAGAGAAGTTGAGCACCTTCTGATTCAACAAGACTTCCAAATTCAAATCCGCTGAGTAGCGTACTTCAATCACATCAGAGTTGTTCTCCTGCATGGCCACTGCAGACAGGCCTGTCACCTGAGCCTGAGTTCCTTCAGAAAAAGACACAAAAAAACCCCCATACCTTGCATCAAATAAACTCAATTAGGAAGGTGCTCGTGATACAGGCAAAAAAAAACATCAACAACAAACAAAACCAGGAAGCAAAAACAGCATCCAGATATATAAAGTGTTTGTATACAGTAAAGTAGCAGAATGCCAGAACACATAGGAGTACTTTGAGAGAAGGAATTATGTTTCTGCTGATAATAACATCAGTGTGAGGTGTTCATCAGCCTGTGAATGGGAGAACAGCCCAGAGAGACTCAGCCATAGGTTGGGAACCCGGCAGGGAGAGGGGAAAAAGACCAGATAAGGTAAATACTGTGAACAGTGAATCAAGCAACCTCAGAAGCTATTGTTTATCATCACTGCTTTCTCTCTTACCAACTTACCATTGGGGAAGCGTGCCTGCTGGGTCCTCCCTTGCACCTTTAAGGATGTGAGATCAGATTCTACCAATGTGTATTCCCCTTGTCCTTTGAAAGTGAAGTTCAGACCATCAAATGTGAGGAAGTGAGGATCCCCAAAGGCAGATGCTTTTTTGGAAAGAAAAAAGAGAAATAAGAACAAGAGAAGTCCACAGACCATTAGAAAGCCGTGGGCCCTAACTACTAAATCTCAGCTATTTAGATTCCGGGAGTTAATATGCTACTTAAGCCAAAAGTTTTGTAGGGCAGTTAAAGAACATGTTTTGCCACTGACAGATCAATTGAAACCACCTGCCATGGAAATCTTCAACAGGATGCTGTGTGCTCAGCATTGTCAACTGGCATTAATGCATACACACACAAATGTTTTAAATGTCAAACGTATGAAAAGTCTGTGTACTCTGTAATGGAATTCTGCAGCTCTTACCTGCTCGGGGTGGGCGATACGTCCTGCAGTCACTAGAGGGCCGGTTTTCCATATAGTAGTGACAATTATCAGACCACAGACAACAGTAATAGTAGCTGATAACATCATAAAGCCAATGGGAAAAGCCAGGTATTCGGGGAGGCTTCAGGAAAGGTGGTGATCCCCAGTCGTGGCCTCTGTCAGGTGTGCTGCCTCCTGTGGAGTCTTGTGTGAGGATTTGGGTCCCTGTGGAGTCATAGCAGCACTGCTGTCCTGCTCCATACTGGGGGCTGGTTGAGAAATGTAGGAAGAGGAAAGTCATTATTCAGCTCTGGGAAGTCTGTTTGTGTTTAGTGGTTGCCTTCATACGGACATGAATAGATGTTTTGGTTACCAAGCTCTGTGACATCCACAAAAGATGAGTGTCAGTAAATATTTTTGTTTCTGCTCTTATGAAATAGATCAGATCAGGGATAGGGTAGGAGGGGGCTTTACCCAAGGCTGTAGGGAAGCTCTGCAGGCCTTATGGCCACACATGCATAGCACTGCTAACATTATTCTGACAGAACAAGTGCAACCAACCATTGCAAAAAAGGCTTAGTTAAGTCTAATCAAACTACTTTTAGATATTACTCCTTGTTTATGCGTCATGAAGTCCAGCACAGTGCAATTAATTGTCCAGTAAGACTAAAGCATTGCTTTCACCTCAGCAATGAGGAGTAATAAGGGAGCAGGAGAGAAACAGCCATTGCCTTAAACCTGACTGCTGAGCCTTCAGAGGCCTTTCTGACTTATGTGATGCTATGATCTCTGAGGTGAAACAAGTCATTAAAACAACGTGGCTTCAAAAATTGCTCTTTACCTGGCTTGGATGGACCTTACGCAGTGCATAGCGCCGGGATGGTAAGTACACACACTTCCCTTTTCCATGTCACAGCCATAATCTGTCTGAAAAAGATCAGTGCTCATGCTTAAGGGAATTTCCATTTTGTCCTTCCTGTTTTCATGTTCTCTCCCAACCATTTGCCTCTAAGGTCCATGTATAAGCTAAACAAAGTGGTTGTGGCTGTGGGTTTGGTATCATAGAATGACAGGAAGAAACAGCAAATGTAGGACTGACGTGATGGTATCAGCATGTTAGTCTAACCTCAGCTTTTTGCAGTCTGGTAGAGCAGAATTTGAAGAACAGACGGAGCTAAATGAGGAACTCAGCTGTAAATGTAACAGTCACAGAATGTGGCATCCTGACCATCTTTATTCTCGGGCAATAGGTTTCACACTGCCATCATTTATATTGTACGTGGGTGAGGAAGTCACTCCATCTGGCCTTCAGGTCAGTGCTGTCTGAAAGTGTAAATGACATGGCAACTGATTTCTTGGCTTTTGACAGTTCTTTGCTACCAGTCAAGTGGGAGGAAGAATGCAGGAGATAAGAAATAATGTTTTATGGCTGTGGATTTGCACTCCAAAACATAAGCTAGAAAGGTTTGCAGTGAGTTATAGTATGTTAGGCAGAGAAGAAACAGTGACCTGCTACTCCACCTGGACTGTCACAAATCCATGGGGCTGGATGGGATCCACCTGAGGGTGCTGAGGGAGCTGATGGAGGTTATTGCTAAGCTGCTTTCTACCATCTGTCAGCAGCTCTGGTCAACTGGGGAGATCCTAGGCAACCAGAGACTTGCCAATGTGACACCCATCTGCAAGAAGGGTTGGAAGGAAGAACTATTTGGCCTGTTAGCCTGACCTTGGTATCAGGGAAGGTTATGGAGCAGAGAACAAGGCTGCAGGGCACAGTATAACAGTCCCTCAACTTCTACTTGGAACTGTACAAGGCCACAGTGACAGATTAATAACTTACGTGGAACCTGCCAGTATCAGCTCTTGCCTGTGCCAAGGTGCAAGGGCAATCTATAATTTCATCCATGAAGTTTGGAAGTTGCTCTTCCTTCCTGACCCACTCAATACATTTTGCAGTTGCCCATGCAGCTGGCTCATTTCTGAAGTCTTCTCCAAGGTGCCAAGCCAATGCATGTTCTGGGCTCCAGATGGATGGAATGTTGCTGAAGCAAAAAACAAAAACAAAAAACAACCAGATCGGATAGCTGAAAAGCAAAGTTTTGGCATCAATAATTATGAAGTATTTTACACCTTGCAAGTTGTTTTTTGCTTATGAAGGCACTTAGAATCATAGAATGGTTTGGGTTGGAAAATCACTATTTTTCTAATTCAAGGGTGAGGTAACAGCATGCAGTAAGGATGCTGTAACCTGGAATACAATTTTCTGTCCATGCATTTTTACAACATAGATCCTTTAGGCCAGAATGGAGAAAGTCTGGATTCTCTAACAAAATCTCATTCTGTGCTGTAGTATTATCACATCCAGCAGCAACAGATGCTCTAGTTCAGGATTGTATTATGTTTGGTTGGGATGGAGTTTTTTTCACAGTAGTC
Source organism: Lagopus muta (assembly GCF_023343835.1). Lineage (NCBI taxonomy): Eukaryota > Metazoa > Chordata > Aves > Galliformes > Phasianidae > Lagopus > Lagopus muta. The sequence goes on along the minus strand of NC_064449.1, from coordinate 4,872,854 downwards.
TGAAGAGAGCTGTGTTTTAAACTTGTGCCTTGTGACTAAATAGTGCTGGCAGCACACTCGAGTTTTGGCTATGGTTTGCACTGGAAGAGTGCTTGCACTATGGCAAGGTATTCTCTTTTTCTCACTCTGCCCCCCAGGGAACAGAAAGAGATTGGTAAGAGGCTGAGAGGGGAAGAGAGGCTGGGACCCCAGTGGAGCAAAGAGTGTTATAGAATGTCATGTCCAGCAATAAAACTGTGGTGAAGTTAAGTAAATAAAACTGCAACAACAAGCCAACACTGAGCCTCAGAGAAACTACTATCTGTAGAAAGAAGATAAAGAAAACGTCTAAAATGAGCAATGAGTGCTGGTATCCCTTGTGAGACATCCTAAATACTGTGTTGGTGATTAAGTTTTATGTTGTGATGACTACTGTAGGTAACTGAATGATCACATGCTTATCTTGAGATGAAGTTCTATGCTTGAAAGGTAGACGTTATAGTTTTTGAATAGGTTTGCTAGATTTTTTGTATGAGAAACAGAGCCCAAGTCCTGGTTTTAAGTGTCAAAGGAGAAGACTTTGTAGAAGTAATAATAGGGTACCTATGATAAATGAACCTTGTCATGTACTTGCCTTTGCCCATCAGAGTAGGTGCTGGGGGTAATTCTCAAAATTCCAAAGTCCCAAGTATTGTAATTTGCTTCAGCAGGCACAGGAATGAAAGAAAATGTCCCTGTATTGGGAGCTTCTCTTGCCAAAGTATAAAGATATTTCCATTCAGCCATCCAGTTTTCTGAGTAACTCTCACCTGTCGTGTAGAGGTAGAAAATGCATTTAGATGCTGTGAAAGCAGAGTTCACTAACAACATGACTGAAATTAGATGCTTCCACCCATGTGGAACTGAAGAGTAAAGCTGCCATTACAAGCATGACTTCTCTGTACTTGCAGATCTCTTCCTGCAGCTTCAGTGGAAGTGAACGCATGATACATAGAGCTCTGTGCAATCACTACACTGGTGTACAGGCAGGAGAAGAGTGACTTTACCTGTTTCCTGGTACCCCCAGACTTCTATGTTGATATGGGGTGCTGCAAGTGCCTGGTGTGTCCAGGTCAGAGTTAGGTTTCCATCCGTGCCAGGAGTGCCGTAGTATTGCCATTTTGTCTCATTGACTAACGTGCATTCTTCTCCAGTTGAAACCTTGCTGTGATGTACTGCATTACAGAACACAAGAAAAACCTAAAATGTCAAATTTAATGACAAAATAATAATTAATGACATTTTTGTCTTGCATAGCTATGAAAAGTTGCAATTACAGTATGTAAGATTTAGCAGTATTTCCCCTGTGTGTTTTCTAACAGGATGCGTGATAGAAAAAGAGTAAATTGGAGATGAAAGAATACAACCCCTAGTAATGCATGTGGTCCTGGGGATACAACAGCAAGGTGCAGATCTTTTCCAATATAAATACCTACCAAAAAGGAAACTCTTTTGGTCAACCTCAATTTTGAGCAAGAATTTTTTTGTGACTTAATGCTGCTGCTGCTGAATAACAGCAGAACCTCATTCACAGCAAAACTTCATCTGTTCAAATAGGAATTACCATGAAGGGATCAAGAATGACTTTTTTGAGGCCAAATAGCCCATTAAGACAGTGAGACAGGCTTATATCATCTTGTTTTTGTGAAGCAAGAATACAGAAAGAAGGGTGATATGACAGATTGAAGTAAGTAACCTGATAACCAAGTTCCAGAGTATGGAAATGTCAGCCCGCCATCTGCAGAAACGTCAAAGGGGATGAAACCAGTTTCAAACAGCAATGGGGAGAGGCAGTGGGCTTTTCCATCCGTATCAACATAGCCACTGGTTATGACTTGCTGCTTGAATCTGTTGATATTGAAAACATTTCTCAGAGCCATTGTTGAGAGCAGAAAAACTGTGAATGTCTCAGTTGTGTTTCACTACGCAAGCTGTTTTCATGTGCAGGTCATTCCAAGTCCCACGGCTGTTTTGCTTGTATCAGTGAAAATAAAGCATGTGTACTTTGTACTTATCACTGCAGTGGGGATTCTGCTGTGCACTGCACAAATACACAGCAAGTTGCAAGCCTTAGATTTACAATTTAATTATGGGAGGGACAAGATAAATTAGTAACAAACTCAGAGCTCATTGCTTGTAAATTAACCATCTGCTTCCAAATAGGGCTCTGGCCTGGCATCCTTACTATAAGCCTACCCAGGACTCTTCAGGATTGATGTATGGGCACTGCAGAGCTATGCCAAGTAGTGCTGTAGGCTTGGGGTCTGCCAAGAAGTAGCTTCTTTGCTTATCTAAACTGAAATTTGTGTTGGCTATGATAAAGCAACAGTTCACTTAATTCAAAGTACACAGTTGTTGAAAGGCTAAAATCTTCTCAAACGCTGCTATGCAGATTGGAGGGGCACTAAAATCTGACTCAGAACCTTCTGTAGAAAAAAACATAAGGAGATCAGGGCTATTAAAATGTGGTGTACCATATGTGTAGCATGTGTGTTATGTACTTCAGTATGTCACAGGCTGACACTGAGGATCAAGGATTTGTCTTGCAGGAAAATAGATAAGGTGTCCACTCACTTCTCTTTCTTGTTGTTTCAGTTTAAAAAATCAATATTGCTTTTTCTCAAAATAGAATGTTAAAAAAATATTCAAATCATAGTATCATAAACCGGCTGAGATTGGAGGGGCCTTACAGCCCCCTATTCCCACCCCTGCTGTGTGCCCATCCATGGCCTCAGGCACCTCCAGGGATGGGGACCACAGCTCTGGGCAGCTCTGCCAGGGCCTCACTGCCCTCTGAGTGAGGAGTTGCCTCCTCACATCCAACCTCAACCTCCCCTCTATTAATTTAAAGCTGTTCCTTCTTGTTCTAGCAACAAAAAGTTCAGAAAGGAAGTAGTGATATTGTAAGGGAACAACTTAACAGAGGAATATTTGTATCACGCAGTAACTCAGCCTACAGGAAGTCATCCTGCCTAGAAATGCAGACAACACATATCTTTGAGGATAAGGATTAGCAGAACCTTTTCAAGTTTCAGGATTTTGGTAAGTTTTCACTCCTTTTTCACTCCTGTATTGACAAGTTTTGATTTGAGGCAACTACCTACTATGAGAAAGTAGATTAGAAAGGGTATCTCCCTTTGGCAGAGGAACATAGAGTCATGGCTCACCTGCACATTAACACAGAAGTATTAAAAACTGTATTTTCTATCAAAAAATCTTTGCCTCCCATCAGAGATCCTGAGTATGGAGAAATCCGAAGACAAAATTCATTGTAATCAGGACAGCAAGTCCCCAGGGACTGGCAAATCTCCTGGCACGAACAGGTCCCAAGCAGCTTCCCACACTGGCTTGAGCAAGAGTCTTGAGCTCCTTGTTAAAGAACAAATCAAGGAAGAAAAACAAACAACACGTCAGGAATGTCATTGAGCTCTTCTCTGAAGCAGCAATACAACATCTAAAGCACTGCCATAAATAAATGAGGTAGGCTGTTTATGTCAGATGAAGGCAACAATCACCTGTGCATTAATCACTCCGTTTTGTTTAGAAAAATTCACTTATATATAATTTCAACAAATCTATGGGTATTTTTATATCTAATAAAAAGGTAAATCTCTTTATATCTAAAAAAAAAAGGTAAAGAGCAGCCTGCCCCCCATCACCTAGGTAGTGTCACTAGTAATAGTTACTTCTAGGAGTACCATAGAATCATCACAGAGCCATAGAATGGTTGAGGTTGGAAGGGACCCCCAAAGGCCGTCTGTTCCCAGTGCCTGCAGTGCACAGGGACACCCACAGCTCCAGCAGTGCTCACAGCCCTGTGCCCTGAGTGTGGCTGTGTGCAGGGATGGGGCAGCACCAGCTCTCTGGCACCCTGTGCAGTGCCTCACTGCCCTCAGCGTGATCAACTTCCTTATCAATGATAACAGGAATCAATGATAACAGGTTAGTGCTCTTGGATGAATGACAAACTGACACTAGCAACAAGGTTTGATCCAACGTGGGACTATGAAAAGTTGAGATTTCTTCCTGCTGTGCATTTTATTTGAATTTAATGTTAACAACATAGCTGTTAATATAACGAGGTAGGTGGAGAGATCGCCAGGCCTTGGCTGAGAGCTAACTGAGTAGACCATGAGTTATTATTGGACATGATATGAAAAACTGCTGAATACAACAAAGTAGTAAAAAGCTGACAGAGGAGTGACTGGATTTCATAGTGAAGAGGGATTTGAGTGAGATGGACAAACTGCACTGATAATTTGGAACGCAGGGGAATGGAATCTTTTGATTCGGAATCTTTTGATTCTGAATCTTGTGAGGCTGACATTGTTAACTACACCAATAATACCATGTAAAGTTGAGATGACTTCACTAAACATCAGAATTCTAAATTTGGCTATGAATGTAGCAAAACTGGGACCAATGATAAGCATATAATTAGGGGAGGGTTACTAACGCAGTTGCAGACTGTGTAAGACTGTGCGGCTTGCTGAGCTAACATTGTGAATATAGTATCTGTATTTGCCTCTTTGGAGCAGGGGCTTATCCTCAGTGCTGGTTGGATCCACAGCAGTAACCACATATGTGGGACTGAGGCAGGAGGAATTTCCTGCATGTGGAAGTACAGAAGAGCTGGCAGCAGCAAATTAGGGAGGAGAAATCAACTGCATTCCAAAATTCTGCAGATTGACATCTTTCCCAAAGGTCATTGACAACGTATGAATGAGACTATGAGAGGAAGAAAGAATTACGGTCATAGCTTCAGGTATGATGTTTTCTGTCAAAAGGAGAAGAAAATGTCACGGAGTTTTCTTTTGTGTACTGGGGGGGTGAAGGTGACAGAGGGCTGTTTGTTTTCTGTAGGGCGGAGAGAGCAAGAGAATGAAAAGGTAGAAAAACACCACTATTTCTGTCTCTTTTTGCTGGCCTCCATCCTTTATCCTGCGATAACGTGTGGATGTGGCTCCTGAATTCTCTCCTAGAGCACCTGATCGTGTTAGAAGTAAAGCAGAAAAACATCTGAAAGGCACTCACCTGTATTCCGAAGGGCAGCGAGGGAGAAGAAAACGAATAAAGAAACATCTGCACCAACAGATTTCATGCTTTGTTCAGATGATTCAGGACAGCTGATTGTAACAGCCTTTGTGCCAGAAGAAGAGGAGCCTTTTATACATACACGTGTCCAGAAACGATAGGGATTCTCACTGTTCAAAGGTTTGTTGTAAACTATTGAAGCAAAACCAAGTCAAGGAATGCTCTTTTCAGAGGTCATTTCTCATTCAGGAAATGATGAAGAGAGCTGGGAAGGCAGTCAGTGTAATTCCTATATGTTACTTTGTTTATTTCTTTTTTCTTTTTTTTCCAAAAATAGGAGGAAATAGGTGCTTATTTTCCAAGCCCTTCTGCTCCAAAGCTCAGGAGCATGCAGTCTGTGGCACAGGGCATTGTTTTAATTTTACTGGAGGTGCTGGAAATGGTTATCAGTAAGAAAAATCATCAAGAATAGATGCTAACAGTACAGATTTGCTCAGAAGATAGCGTGACATGGGAAAGCATGTTTGCTGCCCAGTGTGTGCCAGCATGAACATCATGTATGAGAGAGAGGAAGAAGATGCTGCAAGAAGCAATTCGTGCTGCTTGAAGGCTGGGGAGCCGTTCTTCCACAGACTTTGTAAGGATGGTCATTGGGAATAAAGGAGGCTGCTGCATGTACAATACCAGAAGGCAAGGTCAGAGTCGAGGTAGCCGAGCAGTGCCGTTGTTCCTATTGAAACATGCAGTTTTATTGGCACAAGAATTGCAGCTGTGATGTAGGAGTGCTTTTCGCAGTCACAACCCTCCAGGTCTTCATGAGGAAGATGGGAGCTGGGACAGCATGTGTTTATGATCGAAATTTAAGATGAATCTTGATATATCTACTGAAAAATTGCACATTTTGGACTTCTGATTCGCATTCCTCTTTCTGCTACAGTGGAGCATTCACAGGGATGCAAGTGCAATTAGCACTTCTTTGGCTGATGACAGTGTGAATCTGAGACAGCAGCGATCCTAATTCATGCCTGGGTCTTCACTGTGGGTACGCTGCGCCGTGCCGAGCAGCAGCAGCCTTCAGCCGAAGGAAGCGCAGGAAGCGAACCCGCAGCCCCGCACCGCCTGAACCACGCCGCACAGAGCTGCTCCTGTCAGGCGCCCCACGGCTCTCGCGTCGCCCCCTGCTGATGGGAGGCGGTACTGCATGCACCGGAGCGGCGCTACGTCCGCATGTCCGTACGCGTGCGTGGCAGAGCCTGGAGGACTTGTACCATAGAGCTTGGCGGACTGTCGGTGCAGAGCGGTAACAGAAGAGAGATGCTTCTTCCGCATCTGGGAGCGCATGTGTATTGCTGCCTGGAAGATCGCTATAGATACAGGCAGAGCGGAAACCTGGAAGTAGTGATTTTCGTTCAGTCTGGCAGCCCTGCCTGTAAGCCCTCTTGGTCAGCGACGGGAAAGGAGGGGCATGGTAGGTGCTCCCCATCAGAAACGCTGCCCTGAGCAGCACTGGAGGATCACAAAATCATAGAATGGTTGGAGTTGGAAAGGACCCCCAAAGGCTGTCTGTTCCCACAGCCTGCAGTGCACAGGGACACCCACAGCTCCAGCAGTGCTCACAGCCCCGTGCCCTGAGCGTGGCTGTGTGCAGGGATGGGGCAGCACCAGCTCTCTGGGCACCCTGTGCAGTGCCTCACCACTCTCATTGCAAACAAATTCCTTATACCTAACCTAAATCTCCCCTCTTTTAGTTTGAAACCATCTCTCCTTGTCTTGTCACGTAGATCCTGCTAATGAATCTGTCGTTTCTTTCTTACAGCCCCTTTAGATACTGAAGGGCCACTCTCAGCTCTCCCTGGAGCATTCTGCTCTCCAGGCTGCACAGCTTCGCAGCCCTTCTCTCAGCCTTTCCTGATAGAGAAGATGTTCCATCCCTTGAGTTAGTTTTGTGACCCTCCTCTGGACACACTCTGACAAGGTGCTATGGACCTGTCCTTCCTCCCAAGGGGACAAGAAGGGATGCGGTACAGTAATGCCCTACTTGGATCTCCACCTTACCAGCAGCATCAGCTAGAAGGGCTACTCCAGCTCCTTGCACTTTGCTCCCTCTCCATTGGTCACCCAGCTCAGCTCAGCAAGGTGGTTGGAATGGGGATGTGTGTACAGCCAGGCGCCAGGGCACTGGAGCAGAACGAAAGGCGCTTGATCCCCACGTCCAGGCAAGGGGCGGTGCGGTGCAGCCCAGCCTCTCAGGGGACAGCCGGGCACTGCGGCAGCATGCAGGGGCTGCTGCTGTGCGGGGGGTGGCTGCTGGCTGCTGGCTACGTGCTGGGTGGCTGCCGGCACCGCTGTTGCCCAGGCAGGAACAACGCCTGCTGGGCCAGCAGTGCACGCCACACTCGCTGCTATTGCGACTCGTACTGTGAGAGGACAGGTGACTGCTGCCAGGACTACCAGGCTGCGTGCCGCCGTGCCGGTGAGCAGTGGGGCAGGGTGAGGGTGGTGGGTGTCGTGTCGGTGAGGTTTTGCTGTTCCCACCTGTGGTCCCTGTGAAAGGTGATGAGCTGTGTTACAGCTGGGGCTGTAGGTGGGTGTGTCTCAAATGCCATCCCGGTTTTCTGCTTTTTTCTCTGTTCATTGAGGGATCCCGCAGCGTGTTCTGCAGCTGGACATGACAGCAGCAGCAGTGCTGTCACTGCGAGCTCCAGAGCTGATTTTTGGGATGTGGGTACCAAGGGCTGAGCCACACGCCTATCACTGCTGCTCAGGGTCGGGGGCTGTGCTGGACATCAGCACTGTCAGCGCTCCGTAATCTCCACAGAGATTAGTGAGGTCCCAGCTCAGCTCGATGCAGAGCCTGACAATAAAAGCACACTATGCTGTGGGGCTGAACCACGGGGGTCCCCCTTCTCCCTGCTGTGCACAGATTCTCCCCACTCCCGTTCCTTCTTCTTCTACGCTATTGAATCTCTTTTCTCTCTTCTCAGCAGTGGGCTGTGCAGTGGGGCCGTGGGGGCCCTGGAGCAGCTGCAGCTCCCCATGCGGGGTGGGCAGCAAAGACCGCAGCCGCCAGGTCACCGTGCCCCCCCGGCACGGCGGGGAGCCCTGCCCTGACCTCAAGCAGCGCCGTGGGTGCCTGGGGGATGACCCGGCCTGTGGGGCTGCCAAAGGTAATGCAGGACCCCCTTCTAGCCCTGCACTGTAGTGGCTGTCACCACCTCACCATTGCTGCTCTGTGCCAGGGGTGGCCAAACTGCTCCCCGATTCCTTCAGCCCAGACATCAGGGATCCCTGGCGCAGAACTGGGATGCAGCAGTCAGAGGAGTCACCCAGGTAGGTATGGGGCTATGACCCCTTTGCACACCCTATCCCCAACCCCCCGCAGAACCCCTGTAAGCTCCTATAAAGCAAACACTTTACTTCCAACCATTATTTTTCCCCAAACCAGCTCCCACCTCCCCATCTCCTGCAGCTTTTTCCGCCTGACGCAGGTGGCAGCTGCCTGTCGTGGGCAGCCCTGGAGCCGCAGGCTACAGCGGGACAGGCGGGTGTGCGTTGAATGCTGGGGGGACACAGCCCATGGGCATCCCCAGTGTGATGGATATGGGGTGCAAGGAGCCAGGTAGGCAAATCTGGGGAGGAATGTCCTTTGGGAAATGCCATGTGCCCTAAGGGCACTTCCGAGAGGCATTCCATCTTCCTCCCCATTAAAAATGATAATTTAGCATCTATATTTTTTTACAGCAGGACAACATTTGCTGGGTTTTCCTTACAGGACGTTTTGGGTGGCCACCTTCATAGCAGGGTGCCAGGGCTCGTGGGTGCGGGAGGCTCTGCAGGAGGGCTGCGCCTGTCCACCCCCAGCATTCATCTTTGTATAGGTGAGCAGAGCCCAATTCCTTTAAGGGCATCTCGGCTGCTTGGTGTGGTGTGAGGAGCACAATTAAAGGTGGCACGGAAAGCAAGGGCATGGCTGTGGCGATGCTGTTCGGGGCAGAGTGCCCTCAGGTTGGGTATTAAGAAAAATTCTGCTCTGAAAGAGCAGCAAAGCATTGGAACAGGCTGGGAAGTGATGGTGTCACCATCGATGGAGGTGTGACACTGGGGGATGTGGTTTATTGGGCATGGTAGCAACGGATCAATGGTTGGATTCAATGATAACAGAGGTCTTCTCAAATCTTAACAATTTTATCATCATATGGCACCAACATCGCTGTCCCCAGTGCCTGCTTGTCCCCCCCTGCCACCCTCAGGTGGCTTCAGCTGAGGCCCCCACCTCAGCCATACAGCACCATACCCACATCCCACATGGCTCACTTTATTCAGCCCCATGCACCACAGCACCCAGCAGTCCGTGTGGGCACCCGGCAAGTCCCAAAATGTTCAATATCCCCAGGAGCAGCAGCACAGGGCTCCTGGCATCACCCCGCAGCCCCTCACGTGCCCAACTCCCTGCGCAGCTTCAGGATTTCCAGGAGGAGCTTCTCCTTTTCCAGCACGATCTTCTCCTTCTGCAGTTGCAGGGTCTCCTTCTGCAGCTCCAGGATCTCAGTATGCAGCCGCCTCTGCTTTTCTGACAGCTCCTCGGAGGCCGCTGTGCCACCTGCATGGAATGAGGGAAGGTGTTAAGGCTAGGAGGGGAGTGGGAATGGGGTTCTGGTGAGGGCAAAAGGGAGATATCACCAAACTGCTGCAGCATCGCTGCCCGAAGTGGATGCAGAACCTCACTCTGGTGTTGGAAATGGGATCGGGAGTCCCAGCACGGATTGGGGGCTGCTCACCGTTGTCGTGCGGGGGCCCGGGGCTGCCCGTTCCCAGCGATGCGGGACTCGCCATGGCCTCGAGGCACGGCCACGCCAGCGCGGGGCTCGGCGGGCACTTAACGCGGGGCGGCTCGGGGTTGCCAGGCGGAGGTCCGGGGGCTGCGCCTTGCGGCTGGGCGGCCCGGGGGGCGGCCGGTCCTGGGGCGGGCTGCAGCCTGCTCTCCGCGCCGGGCAGCGGCCGCTCCTCGGGGCCGGGGAAGCGTTCTGGAGCGGGGCCGCGCGGCAGCGGCTCGGGGGCGGCCGCGGGCAGCCCGAAAGACAGGGCGGGCGGAGGGCCGGGCTTGTTGAAGAGGGCGAAGATGTGATGGAAGAGCCGCTCCTGGGGCCGCTGGCGGAGTAGCGGGTGTTTGTCGGCCGCCAGCTCCCGGCGCGCGTCCAGCACCATGTTATGCCACTTCTTGCGGATCTCCTCGGCCGTCCGCCGCACCACCGGGCTCAGCGCGTTGACGGCGGCCGCGATCTCCTCCCACGCGCGTTGCCGGTCCTGCGTGTTGCGGTAGCGGCCGCTCTTGGGGATGAGGATGTCCTTGCGGAGGCTGAACTCCTCCAGGATGAGGAATTTCTCCTCGTCCGAGAACTTGATGCGCTTGGGCTTGGCCGCGCTCATACCGCCCTGCGGCGGGGACGGGGGCTCAGGGGTTCCCCCCGCCCCGTGCTCCCGAGTCCTCCGCCCCCGGCTCTCACCTTCCACCGGGCCGGGCCGCCGCGGGAAGCGGATGTGCCGCGTCCTGTTCCGCGCCGGGGCGGAGCCGGTACCGGGGCGGAGCAGCGGGAGCCCCGCGGAGGCCGGCCGGACGCGCTGAGCCCGCAATCTCAGGCAGGGAGAGGCTTCCACGGCGCGGCTGCTGCGGGGCTCTTTATTTGGAATAGAAAACCCGGGCTGGGCGCAAAATACAGCTAAAACACCGGATAAAAAAGGTGGTGGGAGGGCAGCGGGGTAACAAGGAGAGCGCCTGTGCGCGTCCCATCCTCCCAGCCGGATCCCAGCGAGCAGCGCAGGAGAGGTGCGGGCGATGCCGCACCGGTGGCGGTGGGACGGAGCCGCCGCTGTGCCCTGCCCGCTGCTGCTGCTGCATCCAGGCACAAAGGGAGTGGATGCATCCTGCTACCCCTGAGTTCCACCCCTGTACCCGCAGCCATGCTGCAGGGAGCACCCAAAAAACGTCAGGATGCGGCCACGAGAAGCAGGACCCCTCGGTGACATTGCTCCGTGCCCACAGCCATCAGCCGTCCCCATGTGCTTCTCCCTGCTCTGCCGGCACAGTGCTCTGTCGGGGAGCAGGGCCCAGCCCGTGCTGTGCCAGTAGCACCTGCACCAGAGCCAGCTCCTGCTCCAGTTCCTGGGCACCACAGTCTAACCCCAGCACAGCTCCATGCTTGTCACCCAGCACCCGGAGCACACGGGCAACCAGCTGTGCCCTCACCAGCAGCAGGGCCAAGGCAGCACGCAGCATGGCACAGCCCAGCGCCTTCATCCAGCAGCGTGCAGCTGATTCTGCAGGGAGAGTAACAGAAGGTCCAGTGAGCACTGGGCTCTTTGGGACCACAGGTTTCCCAGCCCAGGGCTGCCACCATACCGTGGCTCCATCGCTGCTGGCAGTAGTGCAGGTCCTGCAGCACACCGGGGCCTGCAGCCTGCAGCCAGTGCAGGGCAGAGCTGGGAGCCTTCTCCAGGAGCTGCAGCAGGAAGGGCAGCAGCTGCTGCGCCAGGGCGGCTGGCTCTGCAAACACATTGGGCTCATCCTCCTTGTACAGGCTGGGGGGGCTGCAGGGGAGCAGTGGGGACATAAAACCTCTTGCCACCCAATGCTCCTCCCTTCCCAACCCTTGCAGGGGGCTGTACTCACGTGTCAGCCTCCAGGTCCTCTATGATGGCCCTGAGGTTGGGCTGGGGCACGTGCTGCAGCAGTGAGCTGAAGGTCTCGGGGTGATGCCCAAACTCATCCAGGAGGAGCTGTAGGAGGCTCAGCAGCCCCACGTTGCCCTGCACAAAGATGCAGCCATCTCCTCCCGGCTGCCCCCGGCCATGCTGGACTAGGCTCACAAAGCCTGCAGCCTCATGCCGTACATCAGGGTCCTCATCTTGCAGGAGGTGAATGCTCATGTTTATCACCCTGCGGAGGAAGGAAAGCATTGCTGCATGCCCAGTGGGTGCAGTAGAGGAGGGAGCACACATACAGGGCCGCTTAGGACCTACCGCAGTGCCACAGGGACGAGCCAGGGGCAAGAAGCCCCCCGGCATTGCTGCAGCATCTCGGTGCCTGCTGTCTGCAGGGAGCACGCAGCTGCCAGCCGCAGCACCTCATCTGCCACGGGTCGGCCACACGCCTCCAGCATCGTGCACCACCGCTGTACCAGCAGGGCATTCTCGGCCCCAAACCTGAGTGGAGCAGAGGAAGTGGTCACACACAGCTCCTGGCTTACGGACCACCTGGAGGTCACAGGACCCAGGCACAAAGCCCAGGGCTCTGATCCCACAGCCCTACCCCACAGTGAGCAGCAGGCTGGCAGCACACAGCGCCTGGGAGAGGAGCTCTGGACCAGGGCGCTCCGTCTCCATCACAAGGAGCAGTATTTCCACACATGCTAAGGCAGAGCCCTGGAGCTTCTGGGAAGCTTCCCGAGACCAAGATGGGCAGCTTCTGCAAAGATGCATCAGAGCTTCAAGGTACAATCTCAGGAACTCTTTGTTCCCTCTGTCTTGCAGCACTGACTGTAAGTTCTCCTGGTCAACAGTAGGAAAGAATGGACAAGGTCAGTACTCCCCATCAGCAAAGCCCTCAGAAACGCTGTCCTGAGCAGCACCTGAGGGTGCACTGAAGCTGTGCTTCCTCCCAAGAGGTCAATGAGGGACAAGGAGGGACCACTGTGCATTAGTGTCCCACTTTGGATCTGTGATTTTGAGCCCCACTGTACCAGCAGTGTCAGATGGAGGGCCCTTTCTAGCTCCTCGCATTCTGCTCTTTTCCCATCGGTCACCCAGCTCAGCACAGCAAGGTGGACATCGGGGTGCGGATGTTGCAGAAGTGAGCAGACAGTGTGGATTCTCTTGCTGTCAGCCTGTCGGGCTGCCTCACTGCAAGCAAAGCGGGCCATAGTCTGGTGGAGAATAGCTGCACCCACCTGGAGGGAAACAGAGACCTTCTCTCAGTGCTCTGCTCCTGGGCACAGGACAAGGATGGGCTCCCACCTCCCATGCCCTAAGCTTTACAGCAGGGAACAGGAGCAGTACCTGCAGCTCAGCACAGCCCGGCTCCCTGCCCAGTTTGAGGTTGCCCAGCTCAGCACTGACAGCATCCCAGATGCTCTGTGTGAAGCTGGGGCTGAGGGAACTGGGCAGGAGGGCGAGCACCTGGAGGAAGGCGGCACGGACAAGCGGGCAGCGCTGGGCAGGGCTGAGCAGCCAACCCTGCGCCTCCAGCTGCAGGGCCACGGGATGCAAGGCCTCAGCAGGCAGCCTGTGGGGACACACACCCTCACCGTGGGGCCCAGACAGAGAGGCACCACAGCCATGGGGCAATGCAGGGTCACTCACCCGTCGGTGCCTGGGTGGGGGGCCAGCAGTGCCTGCATCTGCAGCAGGTGCCCATGCAGGGTGTTGTGTGAGCTGATCCCCCCGGGTGCAGGAAGCTGCTGGGCCAGATGCAGAAGCAGAGCCGGGCGCTGGGACGGTGGGACGACAGGAATCAGAGCTTTGGCAGCCATGGCTCGCACGGCATAGATGGGGCTCCCTGCCAGCTCCAGCAGCGGCTCCAGAAAGTGAGTGGAGGGACTACGGAGTAAAACAGGCACAGTGTGGTGACACACCGAGGAGTGAACATCTACTGCCAGCACTCTGCCTTACCCACTGGGGTCATCGGGGCCAGGCTGCAGCTGTGCCAGCAGTGTGAGGATGGCGTGCAGTGCAGGACGCAGGTGAGGTCCCCCTGGCACAGCTGCTCCCAGCTCGGCCAGCAGCACAGCACCCAGCTGTGGGTGCTGCCCTAGGAATGCGGGCAGGCTCAGCCCCTCCACCAGGCAGCCCTCAGCACTGCTCTGCTTCTGGCCCAGCAGCCGTGTGGTGAGAGCACCTGTGGGGAGGGAGCACATCAAACACTCCTGAAGGGCAATGCCACGTTCCAGTCCTGGGATCCACCCAAAAGAAGGGATGAGGATGTGCACCCGTGCTTTGGAGTGCAGTTCTGGTTCCTGTTTCCCCATGGGCACCGCTGCAGGGCTGGGGTACTCACTGAAGAGCTGGATGGCCGCATTCCTCATGGCCCAGCAAGGCGAGCTCAGTCCCTGCAGTGCCAGGGCCACCATTGGTGTAGCATGCCGCAGCAGCGCAGTGCCCAGCCCTGCACCGCGCACCAATGTTTGCAGCACGTGCAGGGCACACACCTGAAAGAGAGTGTGTGAGCTCAGCCGTGCTGCACCAGGCACCAACAGCCTCATGCTGCAGTAGCCAATGCAGACAGATCCCTCTGAGGGGCTCTGTGCAGACCACCCCATTCCCAAGCTGGCTTTAATGGCAAAGGGATCAGTGTGCACTGCAGTCACCTGTGGGAGGTCAAGGGTTTGGTCCCAATCCTGTGGCAGGGCCATGGTGGCCAGTCCCAGCAGTGTCTGGATGCAGCGGGTCAGAAGTGGACGTGCCTGGGCTGGGTTTTCCCCACTGACAATGCAGAGGAAGAGCATGGGGAAGCCGGCAGCACGGCGCGTTATTGAGCTGCTCCGGGGTCCACTCAGTGCTTCTAACCCCTGAGAAACAAAGCCCATCCAGACCGGTGAAACCTGCCTGGTGGAGCCCGCAGCCTCCCTGCAGGGAGCAACCAGCACCAGCCTGCAGCATCTCCCCAGGGCTGGAGGATACGGATGCTGGAGATGAGTGGAACGCAAGCAGGAACAGGCACAGTACCTGGTCCAGTATGATCTGTGGTATCACCTGCATCTCTGTGTCAGGGTGGTTTAGCAGAGCAGCACAGAACTTGGTGAAGCCCATGCTGCAGCCTTCCACTGCTCCCTAGGGCAGAGCGATGTCAGGACTCCCTGCTCTCCACCCTCCCACAGCCCCCAGGGCTGCAGGATGGATCAGGAAGGGTGGGAGAGAGGCCGAGCTCACCCCAGGCAGGCCATGTGCTTACCCAGTGCCGGCACCGCAGCAGGATCTCTTGGAAGACTGTTGCAGCTGTCTGCAGGCTGGCAAGGGGCAGGAGGTGCTTTGTTCCAGGGGATGACAGCAGCAGCTCAGCCAGGCCTCCCAGCAGCAGCCCAACTTCCTGGGGAGAGCCAGGGTGTGGAGGAGGCAGCAGAGCTGCCCAACACTTCTGTCCTCCCTACGCCCACCGTGGCAGAGCTGCCCAGCAAGGACTGCTATTGCTCAGCCCATGACCACCAAGATGCTTTTGAGCACACAGCCTCTGCAGCATTTTCTCAGCCTGCTGCATGCCCTGCATAGCAGAAATGTTCTTTTTCCAGGCTGTTGCTGGGCAGGCTTTAGGTAAGAGGCTGTGATGGGTGCTGTCAGAAGGGAGCTGTGACAGGTACCTTCAGTGCAGCTCAATACAGCTGCAGGGCTGTGAGGAGGGCCAGCCCAGCTCCTGCCCAGCTGGGCATTATCAGTGCTGGGAAAGCAGCTGAGCTATAAAAGAGCAGTGAGGAAGGGGGGGGTTGCTTTTGGAGATGGAAAGCTGCGGTCTCTCCATCTTTTGTCTTCCACTCCACTTCCCAGGAGAGAAGCAAAAGCTATGGTAGCCTCCAGGTAAGTACACTGCTCCTCTGCCCCCTGTCACCAGTGAGGGTAGATGCCCAGCAACTGGGCTGTACCATGGGGAGATGCTCCTACCTTCACTGACACCCAACAGCAGGTCAGGATCAGACTGTGCTCCTCTGACAGCAGAACTGAGTCCTCTTCCTCCTCCCGTTGGCCCTTCCCCAGCATGATGAGTGAGCCAATTGCATTCCCCATGTCTGCAAATGATGGAGCAGCCACTGCAAAAGGAAGCTTCATCTGAGCCTTAAGAAAGGTTGCTCCTGGCAGTGTGGAGGACTGCTGGAGCTCACAGCTGAGTCCAAGATAGCAGTAATAGAGGTGAAAATGGCTCCTTGCAGGGACTCTCTCACCTTGCTGCTCAGCTTCAGGCCCCTGCTGGCTCTGCAGAGCCCCCAGCAGCAGGGAGGTGATGTCCCTTGCAGTGCCCACCAGGCTGCTGAGCAACTCCTGCCAGCCTTGTGCTGACTCTGCTGTTTGCATGCAGGTGACCACCTCAGGCACCTGTAGCAGGCACCTCCGCAGGGCTGCAAGCACACCTGAACAACACCCATCTCATGTTACGGCAGGGCTTGGGGCCATCTGACATTCCAAAAATGAGATGTATGGCTGGAGAGGGAATATGGAGCTCCTCCAGAGCCCAGGCACGCACCATGCATTGGTGCTATGGCTGCTGCCTGCAGCAGGTTCTGTTGAGCTGTGGCAAGCTGGGTCTGCAGTACCCACAGGAGGTGCTGGGCGAAGTATAGGCTGCGGTTTGTCAGTGTCTGGGCTGTGTTGGCCTCCAGGGCCAGGAGCTTCAGGGTGCTGCTGTCTGACCTGGAGCAAGAGGTGGACGTTGATGGTGTGCAGGCCCCAGCCCTACTTTGCCTCCACTGTTGCAGAGCCAAAGCAACTCTTTAGGCTGCCAAGAGTTGCCCTGCCCATCCCACGCTCGTACTTCTGCAGGATTGTCTTCATAAGCACTGCTCCGACTTCGGCCTCCTGCACGCGGGGGCTGCTGAGGGCATCCTGGGCCAACTGGAGCAGTGCTGGAGTGAGGGTCTCAGGGAATGGTGCAGGGAAGTAGCGGATGAGCAACTCTGAGGCCATGTCCCTGATCTGCCAGAGGAGGAGAGGTGAGAATGGGGAGATGGGTTGGGGGGAGTAGGGCAGCAGGTGGCACCCACCTCGTTGGTACTGTCCTGCAGGCAGCCCAGCAGTGCCAGCAGGTTGGGCTGGGAAAAGAAGTCCCAGCAGCCACTCTGCCTGGCATGGGCCAAGAGCGTGGCCATCGTCCCTGCAGGGATGAGGATGAAGGCGGTGAAATAGGGCAGAGGAACAGCCCGAGAGTCCAGGGGTGGTCTGGCTGGGGTGTCCCTACTCACGTGGGGGCTGTCCTTTCTTCCTCTCAGGGCTCCAGGTGTCTGTACAGGTCTCCAGAATGGCCGTCAGCAGGAGCAGAGCCGTCTTCTTCCTCTGGTAGTTGGCCCAGGGGGTGAGCGAGGAGATGCAAAGCTGCAGCAGCCACTCCACAAAGTCTGCAAATGGAGAACCCAGCACCGTGGCCACCTGCCTGCCAGGCCCCTAGGGCTGTTCGGAAGTGCTATGGTGGCCATCTCACCTACAGCCTGTGCCAGCTGTCCCACTCCCTCGCCCCTTGGCTCCTTGGGGTCCTTCCCCCGCAGCCGTGCCAGCGCACCGTCCCGCAGCCGCCCCAGCACCTTCTTCAGGGCTGCCTGCAGCAGCTGCCGGAAGGCAGACGTGTGGCAGTTGAGGTTGAGGGGCAGGAACTCCCGCAGCAGACGCTCCTCAGCGCCTGCCAGGCTGTGCCTGGGGCCACTGCACAGCAGCCCCAGTGCTGCCAGCCGCACTCCTTCCTCACGGGCACGCAGGCAGGCCTGCAGCCGTGCTGCCTCCTCAGCCCGCAGCGCTGTGACCCCAGCTGTGCTCCTCTGCACCCGCAGCAGTGACACCCAGGCCCGCAGTGCGGCTGCGTCCGCACCACTGAACTGAGCGGCCAGCAGTGTGCCAGCAGCTGGGAGCTGCCGCAGCGTCCAAGGCAGGAGGTGGTTGGTGGCGTTGCTGTGCAGGATGGGCAGGGGTGAACGCAGCGCCTGGCTGAAGAGTGGCAGCCAGTGCTGTGCCCAGAGCTCAGCCTGCTCGTCACCCTGCCCCTGGGAGCACTGCTGCTGAACCAGGGCCCTGTACAGCTCAGTGGCCGTGGGGCACAGGTGGTTGGTAGCCAGGCAGTTCAGGAGGTGCTGTGGCAGCATGGGGCAGGCGTCCAGCACCTATGGGAAAGGCCATGAGCACCTGATGAGCCACCTCTACCCACTGCATCGCTAATAGGGATGCAACCTTGCCATCCCCTACCTGCTGGCTGCCCACGTAGGGAACAATGGCACACAGGGGCACATATCTGGCCTTGATCTGCCACGGCATTGAGACTGCTCTCTGCAGCATCTGTTGGTAGAGGGGTCTCTCCTGGTCCTTAAAATGCTGGCATTCCAGGTGGTAGATCTCCACCAGGAGTCTGAAGGAGCTCTGGATGAACTCAGATACACCCTCCACCTGGGGAAGGATGGAAACCAAGGTTTCCCTTCTGAATTCCTGCTTTAGAAGAGACCCTGTCGCCACGTACTTCTAAAAGGCAGCCATGGGTTAGGGAGCTGGGGATGGCAGGAGATGGCTCATCTCATTGCAGCAGTGCTGGGGGTGCCCTCTCCAGCCTTACCGGGGCTTCGGCATTGTCCCATAACAGCCGAGTGAGCTCCTGCAGCAGCTTGGCATCCTTGGCCAGGAGGCGGCTGCCCTGCAGGTGCCAGAGCTCAGGAAGGTTCTCCTGGACGCGCCGCAGCCACAGCACCAGCACTGGAAGTGGACAGGCCCCAGTGCTGAGCTCAGCTGGGCTGTGGGGCTCAGGGAGCCATCAGCCCAGACAGATACAGCCCAGGGGGGATGGCATTCAATGGACTGGAGCAGCACTGGCAGCCCCACCAGCAGGTTTGTCTCCTACCTTGGAAGCAGTGGTAGTGGCAGTCCTTCTGCTCCTTGCTCAGGGTGCACACGGTGGGAAAGAGCACATCCAGCAGCAGGCAGGCCTGCAGAAGCACAGTGGTCAGTGAGCAGGCAGATGGGGACTTCCAAGGGAAAAAAGCCTCAGTACAAAACAGGAGAAAGCTTGGCATCCATGTGAGCTTTATGTGACTGCCTAGCAGCCCTCAGCTCCAGGAGAGCAGCTCAGCTTTTGCTGTGTGATTCAGAGCAGGTTGCTGTGTCAGTAGTGACTTTACCCCAGACTCCCACTGCTGGGTGAGGGGCTCTGACCCTGGAGTAAGCCCTCATACCTGGCAGGTGCTGCCCTCCAACTGGCTGCAGAGGATGTCCGCACGGCAGCACGTCAGCAGTCCCCTGCTCAGCACCAGCCTCTCCAGCCCATCTGACTCTGGGACGCTGTGAGCCTCCACCATCAGCTCCCCAACTCTCAGCTCCCCTGCACCTGCTGGGAAATGGCTGCATTAAATGGGACAGAGAACCAAACTCCACCATCCATCCACTCGGTGGCCCCTGAAAGTGGACACAGCAGCAGAACTCTGACTGACGGTGAGTGTCCTGTCCCCTTTCAGTCCCTTTGCTGAGGCTCTTCCCAGTGCCATCGTAGCACACACCTCTGTCCACGAGCTGGAAGAGGGCGAGTGCAGCTCTGGCCCCGCTCTCAGGCTGTGGGGCTGTATTCAGCAGCATGCTGAGTGCCGTGCCTGCCAGCAGCCGCACATCCTTGCTCAGGGCCTGGACACAGAAAACAAATGCACATCTCTAGCCTCTATGCATTATGTGGGCAGCTACAGAGTATCCCTCTGATGCTCTAATGTTCCACTGGGGACATCAGTTGCCCCTGCAGCACCAGGACCGCACGCACCTTCCCTGCCACTGCCTCCAGCAGCAGCCCCAGGATGCGCTGCAGGGCTTCATCCTTTGCTGCTGTACTCCACACCAGTGGGGCCACATCCTTTGGCATCATCTGGAAGAGCTGGAGGCAGGCCTGGAGGAATGGAGGGGACAGTGAGGATGGCCTCCAGCACAGCTCACCTCCAAAAAACATGCATGCTTTCCTGAGGCAAGCTCCCACCTTGACAGCCAGGCAGCTCCAGGTGCCACTTGGTGCTGCTTGGCCCTGCAACACATAGCTCAGCGTGCGGGCCAGGTGCTGCAGGAGTGGGGCCAGGTTCTGCTGCCAGTGGTGACGTCCCAGGCTGCTCTCCTCTATGAACATGCATACTGCAGGAGGGGCACAGTGTCATCCGTGTCCCTCCCAGGGATGGGCAAGGGGTCAAAGAGTAGCAACTGACCTGCCTGAAGGTCCTCAGAGGACAGCACCTGGGGGGCAGAGGGACAGGCACCCTTCACACCCCACACAATGCATGGGGCAAAATCACCTCCAAAGCTCCCGTAACCAGCTCCCTTCCACAGTGACCCCAAAGGCAGGGGACCAGGGGCACGGTGGCATCCACATGCCAGCTGTTCTCACCTCTCCGTGCGGTGTCAGCCTGGCCAGCATCGTGCCCACCTCCTGCGCCAGCACAGCCTCATGGCCCACGGCCAGCTGGGTTACAATCTGCTGAGAGACCCCCCACTCAGCCCCAGAAGGACCCTAACGATCACTCATAGGGGGCCGTTACGGACCTGTTCCAGCTTCTGGAAGGCGCTGGAGCTGCCCGCTGCCTCCAGCTGGAAGGCCAGGACACAGCGCAGCAGTGGTCGCACCTCCGTCTCGCCCAGCGCCCGCAGCTCCTCCCCCAGCTCCCGTGCCAGCTGCAGGGCCTCCTCCAGATGCCTGTCCCGGCACCGCTTGGCTGTGCTCCTGCAATGGGATGGAGACGAGGTGGGGTGTACGGGGCTGGTTTGCCGTGGGAGTACCTTGGTGGAATGGAGCTTAGCATGGGTGCATCCCAACTTGTTAGAGCTGGAGTGCCCAAGCTCGGAAGGGGTTGGGGTGGGGATACCCGGGCTGCAGGAGGGTTGTGCTGGGGGTGCCCCTGCTTAATGCGGCTGGGGATTTGGGTTGGGCGAGGGCTGCTCCACCTCCATTGGGGATGCACAGGAGGTGACCCAGCTTGTAGTGGTACGGATACCCAGACTCGACTTGAACTCAGCTAGGAGTGCCGCAGCTCCACGCGGTTGCCACGCTCCCATCTCCCCCACCCGCAGCCCGCATAACAAACGCGGGGAAAAGCGCCCCACCATGGGCTCCCCTTCCTCCGAAGCGCCGTACCCCAACCCGCGCTCCAGCCGCCCGGCCCGGCCCCGCTCACCCCGCGAACTGCCGCAGGCATCGCACGCAGCACAGCACGGCGGGGCCCGGCCCGCACCGCCCCGCATCTCCGTAGAACGCGGCGCAGGCCCGCGCCTCCCGCTCGGCACCCATGGCGCGGCGCGGAGCGGAGCGGGCGGAGAGGCGGCACCGGGGCACGCAGCCGCGCCGCAGCGCCCCCTAGCGCTGAGCGGCGGAGCTCCATCCCGCGGCGCCGGATCCTGAGCTCGGGGACCTTCAGAGCGCAGCCCGTGCCTGCAGGGAGCGGGAGGGGATTTCTGCCGTTTCACCCTAGGATTTTCAAACCCTCGAAATTCACTTTTGACAAGCGAGCGGCTAAAGCAGATTAACCTTTTTGCTAATCTTCTATAATGGCTTTGGAATCTCCTTAACCAATAAGGAAATGATAAGAGCCCGTTTCTTTTCTTTTTATCTATATCTATATTGTCCTTCCTTGTCTGCATTTTTTTTTTCCTTCTTGTTTTATTTTCCCTTCCTTTTCTAACATGAAATGGCCCAGATCCTATCGCCCACAGCTGCCGTAAACACAACATCGGTAATCCCTTCCTTTATTCCTCTCCGGTAACAGGGGGCAGAGAGGTGTCTGCCGATTGGGATTGATTACAGCAGCTATCAAAAGTCTCCTTTGTAAGATCTGGATCCTAAATCACATAATTCTTTGATAAAAGAAGCATTACCGGTCCATTTTCTGAAGTGAAAGGTATGGGAGAAATGGAAAAAAAGCAATCAGCAAAGGCACTAATAGGCAGGGATGGGCAGGGAGCGGGGAAAGGCCCTTTGTGAAGGATGGGGAACGGGGATTAATCTGCTTCAGCCGTATGATTAGTACAGCTGAGAGCAGAACGGGTCTGATTTGGGGAGCAGGACCTGGCCCCACACTGTACTCATGCCAGGGCTGGGAGCTGGGGGTGGGTACCAGCAGGCTACATGGAGCTTTTCCCCTTGTATTGAATTGGTTATAATTTATGTTACAAATTCAATAGCCAAAAGAGAAGCAAAATAGAGGGATGGAAGAAAAACTGCTGACATTTGATGCACAGCAGTTTCACAGCTCTCACTGCCGTGTCGCTGGCACCACACTGCCCTGCCCACAGCACCCAGCAGCACCATTCACCAGGTGGCTTTCCTGCACCTTGCTGCAGACCTTGGCTTGCACAGCTCTACAGGGCAAGAGAACTCGGGTTTAAGCAACCTGAGCTCAGCCCTCTCCTGCAAGACTGTGTCCCCAGGCTGCTCATCTTGCTGGGCTCAGTGCGGGCACCCATCCCTTCCATGGTGATTCCCAGGGAGTGTTCAGTCCTGGTACCACGTCCTCTCCACACTGTGAGCAGGACACATCCAACACGCCTCCCCACGGGCAGCTGAGAGAGAAGTGCTTGTGTGCCACCAAGATGTGCCACTGAACTGTACCACCAAGCCAGGCCACCAATATGCTGTGAATGGCCATCATCTAATTTATTAAGGGATTTGAATCCTTACCAAGAGCATGCTAGATGAAGCATCTGTATTACTGTTCTGATTATGGCAATGAAGGTGGGGGGAAAAAAGAAGAGAAAATACAATTTCTCTGCTTTCAGCAGAAAATAAGACAACTTTTGCAGAGAGTTCTGGTGCAGCTAAAGGCTATGCTCTCATTAAAAATGACCTTTTATTAAGCTGAGCTCTCTTCTCTCTCATATTGTATGATATGACAGCTCTCTTTTGATGGGAAAGCTTTCATTTGGCCAGAGAAAGGGATAATTTGCTTCTTGTAAGGAGTTAATCCTCCAGTCCATTTCTGTGCTGGGGATGGCTGTCCTCCCCCTGCCCTGCACCAGAGGCTTCGGCACAATGGAGATCATAACCACCTCAAATCTACACCTGAGATGGAGAAATCAGATTTCCTTCTTGAGTCATTTTTGTGGGATTAGCTAAATCTTAGATCCACACTAACCCTTCACAAAGCCAAGATTAGTTAGAATTTATTTTATTCACAAGGGGGTTTATGGTTTTCTTTCCAAAGGGATTATATCTCTCTCTATATATAGGGTAGCTTCAGGCATGAAGCAGCCAGGTTAGAGGGAGGAAAAGTGTGTGTGTGTATAAAATCAAAACTCTGCTGCCAGAATGACCGTCACTTGAAACTCTGGGACAGCGCAGGGATTCTGGGCAGCCTCACTGCTCTGCTTTCAGGGCTCCTTAACACTGCAAGACCCTGCAGAGAGCAGACCCTGCTCAGTGTGAGCTTCTACTACCACTGGCCCAGCCAAGGATGTCTGCAGAGCCCACGCTGGATGCCAGCTCAGGCAGGAGAGCTGTGCAGTGCTCGTTCAGCATTGAGAACATCCTCGCCAGCCCGGCAGAGAGGAGCCCCCAGGTTCTGGTTCCACTCTGCCTCCAGAGCATCCTGGACTGTGCACCCAAGGGGCTGTGCGAGCTGGAGGGCATTGCCCTGCAGGAGGAAGAGGACGAGGAGGAGGAAGAAGAGCTGGAAGGTGCGGCTTGTAGCTGCTGCTGCTGCTCCCACACGGGCACACGGCCTCTGCAGGACCCTCCAGGTTGGCTGGGTGAGTGACTGGGGCTCTGCGTGCTGCAGTTTGTTTGCTGGGTGACAGTGCAGTGTTCAACCTGCCACAGTGCTGGGTGCTTTTCTCTGACCTCAGCTCTGGTGAGGAGCTGCTGAGTCTGCTGTTAGCAGGGCTTCTGAGAGCTGGCACCCTCACCAGGGTTTGAAATCAGCAGGTGCTTTTTGTTACCAAGTATTGCTGCTTTATGGTAAAGCACACAGAGTGGCAGTTCAGGGTAGGAGCTCTGCAGAGAGCATGGGCTCCATGGTCATGCTGACAGAGCTCCTTTGCACCACCCGCTCTTGGGAATCTCACTTGTCCTTTCAGGGAAAGGCGGGAGGATTTTTTTGCTCTAGCAAAAATTTAGCAAATCCACATCTAGCAAAGTGGATGCATTTAGCAAAAGAAAATAAAAGAAAAATAGAAAACCTTAATTCGTGGTTCAAAAGCATCCTGAAAGTTCAGAAATACTCCGTGTTATGATGGAAAAACAACTCCTAACCATGCTGTTAAGTTTCCAAGTCATTTTCTGGAGCTTGCCCACAGCATCACAGGTAAGTGAACAAAGAAAACAACACTAGTGCTCCCCATCTATATGCTTCTTTCTAAGTGACACTCTGGGCCCTTCTCCTGCTTGCACTGTGATCATACATCTTTCACCCATGCAAGCTGTACTCCATCCACGCAATGAGTGCAGATGCAGACAGTGCTCGATGCCACTGTATTTCAGCTGCTCATCCCCAGAGCTGACCGTTCCCCTCCTTGCAGACACCAGGTTCCCTTGGCCCATGCGACTGCTCCACTCGGCGGTCAGAGGCTGCAAGAGCCCCCAGGACAGCCCCAGCGAGCTGCAGGCCTTCCAGCAGATCCAGCGCAGGACGCGCCGCCATCGCACCATTTTCACTGAGGAGCAGCTGCAGGCCCTGGAAACACTTTTCCACCAGAACCAATACCCAGACGTCATCACCAGGGAGCACTTGGCCAACCGCATCCACCTGAAGGAGGAGAGGGTGGAGGTGAGGTGCTGGGAGGAGCTTTCTCCCTTCTGCTCACTGTAACTCCAGGAGAACACAAACTGGGGCACGGTACTGTCTTTCTGGGGAGCTGCAGACCCAGAGTTCGGAGTCTTGTTGTAAAAAACATTCTTGGTATTTTGGGTATTTGATTAAATGTAGATGAAATGTCAGGGGGATTTTTGTCTGCCCAAAGGCTGCCCAGAGAGGCTATGCAAGTCCCATTCCTGTTCAAGGCCAGGCTGGATGGGGCCCTGGGCAACCTGATTTAGTGGTGGCAACCCTGCCTGCAGCTGGTGGGTTGGAACTAAGTGATCTTTGATGTCCCACCAAGCCCAAGTCTTTCTGCGATTCTACGATACCCCAGTGCCACTTTGCACAGCCCAAGGGTATTCCTGCCTAACCAACACAATGCAGACGTTCTTTTCTCATTTTACACTTTCCAGGTCTGGTTTAAGAACCGTCGAGCCAAGTGGAGGCATCAGAAGAGAGCATCTGCCTCGGCAATGGTCCTGCAGGGCAGCGCAGAGCCGCCCAAGGAGAGTTGCTAACGGCCCTGCGGGAGGGGAGCAGCGGGGCTGGGCTTCAGGGAGCGGGATGGGTGAACGCAGGCGGGGCTCCTCCGAAACCCGGCCTGTGTGCTGAGCCCTGTTGAAGTGATGTCGCCCTCAGATGCTGAAGCGAGCACGAAGCCGACAGGTGGTGTGGGGACCGTGCCTGTGTTGTGCACGTGAGCCCCGGCCGGGATCCCCGGGCTGCGCTGCTTGTGTTTGTGTCAGCTCTGCTTTAAGAACACGTGCCAATGAAGGCTGTTCTCAGCACTCCGTGGCTTTGAGCATCACTTCGGGGCTCCCAGGACGAGGCGCCTTGCCCCAAGCAATGCCGGCCATGCCTGTGCGGGCAAAGACCCGCATCCCTCACCACATACACACCTACGAAGCTGCCGAGCCCCGCCCGCGCCCCCCAGGCCCCGCCGCGACTCCGCTGCCCCGGCGTCACCGTCACCGGGGCACCGGGAGCCCGGTCCGCTCCTCCCAGCCGCAAGGGGGCGCGCTGACAGCGGCTCCCTGCGCCTCTCCCGGAAGGAGCTCTCCAACTCTTTGTCGCGTTATTATGACGTCACGTCGCGTCGCGTCTGCGACGGCGGCCGAGGAGGGTCAAGGCGTCATGGCGGCCGTTCCTGCGCCTTCCTCTGGAGCTTTGGTGCCCGTCGCTGCCGAGGCCGGCGCCGTGGTCAGGAGCAGGGAGGCCGTCCGACCGGCCGCCAAGCGTCCGAAGAAGATCCTGGATGAGGATGCCTACATCGAGGTGGGCGGCGGGCCCGGGACGCCCCGCTCCGTGTCACCGCGGCCGCTCGCGGTCCGGCCTGTCCCGAACGGCTGGGGACAGCGAGGGGTCCTGACACGTTCGCGCGATTTTCTGTTTGCAGAGTTTAGAGAATATTATTCAGCGCGATTTCTTTCCCGACGTGGAGAAGTTACGGGCGCAAAAGGAGTATCTGGAAGCTGAGGAAAATGGTGACTTGGAGAAAATGAGGCAAATCGCTATTAAATTTGGCTCCTCCTTGGGCAAATCATCGCGGGACACACCTGTGCCATGTAAGAACCATCTCACCATGGCTGTTTTAACGTTTAAACTGATATTATAGATGATTTCTACAAAACAAAACAGAAAAATGACGTTATGCTTTGTCATTTTGTATATCATAGGCTATGCAAGAGAGAGAAATGGTCTTCGGCTTTTTATTTATTTGTTTGGTTTTTTTTTAAGGTAAAAAGCTTTGTATTTAATGTTATCACTCTTATCTAATGTCATACAACAGATTTACATTGCATGGGAATTAGTATGGCAGACTGGGCAGTAGTCAGTATCTGATGACTGATGTAATATTTCTCTTTGATAGTGTCCAATAATTCCTTCCGGAGAAAAAAAAGCAGTGTGGTAACTGTGTCAGACATATTTTGTCAAGCTCCTGTTTATTAGCAGAGATGACATGCTGTGCCTTACAACACTGTACTGTGAGAAGCTTTAGGCTATGTTCTAAATCATCATTACAGTTTTTGGGGTGGAAGGCATGGAAAGCTCATGACAGCCCAAGGTTAATGCAGCAAACATCAGATGCTCAGTTGTGTGTTTGTTTTCACTTTGAGTTTGGGAATTTTTTATGCTGAAGGCCTGTGCCTCACTGAGCTCTTGTGGGCAGTTTAGCTAAGCAGCTTTCTCATAGCAAAAGGACACATCTCACACGGTGAATTCCTTTCCTCCCCTGCTGTGGGAGAAAACACTGAGCTGTGTTAAGGTTGTTAAGCTCACATTGCTACAGCAAATTTGTACACCTGTGACTCTCCTGTGAATTTTTCTCAGCATGGGAATGTCTCAGATGAGAGATGTTGTTTGTTGATGGGAGCCATATTGAAAAGAATGTTTTATAGCCTTTTTACAACTTTTTAATGACATTGTTCTTCTTGTGATTTGTCTTCTGTGATTCGTGTTTGGTACCTGACCTGTGATGCAGAATGTCATGGCAAGTGTTCAGTTCTGTGCTCTGGTAACCATGCGAATGTTTTTCT
This sequence comes from Lagopus muta, assembly GCF_023343835.1. Taxonomy (NCBI): domain Eukaryota; kingdom Metazoa; phylum Chordata; class Aves; order Galliformes; family Phasianidae; genus Lagopus; species Lagopus muta. The sequence continues at coordinate 4,845,790 of NC_064449.1, read as the reverse complement.
TTGGTCACAGATGTTACCCCAGCCACGTTTGAAACCCCAGAAGTGCATCCAGGTGGTCTCTCTCTGGGAAATAAATCCAGAGCTGGCACTCGAGCTGCAGAGGAAGGTAGGACAATAATGTTTCTGTCGCTAAATTCCTCAGCAGCACGAAAATATGCTTGTGAACTCTGTCCCCTGGTGAAGGTTAAACATTAGCCAGTGTTTAAGCAGTTTCTTTTAACCTTCTAGTAAGTGAAAATAATCAATCTGAAATTGTGTGAATTTTCAATTATAGATCTCTTTAAGGCAGTATGACTTCCTAATGCATTGAATTTGTTGGAAAGTAGTAAATTTCTCCTGTGTCACCTGAAATTAGGGTCAGTAAGCAAAGATAGCAGAGGCATAGATATTTGTGTGGCATGTTAGAAATGTCTGCTGGTGTCTGGGCACTTGTGTGTTTTCCTTTAACAGGAGTAGCTGTTAGTATGTAATGAATGTATGTGTGAAATGTAGTGAAAGCCTTTCTTTGAAAGTTGGTTATGTTTTCTGAAGTTGTGTCTTTCTGCATGTATGTACTTCTTTTTTTTTTCCCCACTAAGTTTAATTATTAGTGGGTCAGTAGAGGGCTACTCACAGAAGGAACTAAGGCTTGTCTCTCTTACAGAAGGGGAGATATTAACCTTTGTCAAACTTCTTCCCTCTTCTCATTAGGAGAAGCAGAAAAAGATGATAAAGATGCTCTTCCCAATCTGGACAGTTTCTTAGCAAAACACACGAGTGAAGATAATGCTTCATTTGAGCAGATCATGGAAGTGGCCAAGGAGAAGGAGAAAGTCAAGCATGCTTGGCTGTACAGTGCAGAAGAGGAGTATGCCCAGGTAGGGAAATGGCTCCAGTGTCTCTCTGCACTTCCAAAATGACACAAGAGGGAAATGCCCTTTTATTGTATTTCTTTCCTGTTTAATTAAATGGTATATTTTCTTACCATCTGTTTTCAGACTCTGCCAAATGCTTCCATATCTGTATTCTTATGGAAAAGTTGGAAAACCCTCCGATTAATAGTATAGAAAAAGCTTCTGCTCTTTTCTTGCTGCTTGTATCAGCTAATACATTTTCTGGTATGGTAGAATGGTAGAAAGATTCTTTCAAGGCTACTCACTTTAGTTTTGAAGACTGCCTTTGTATGAGATACGTGGCAGATCTTGCTATTCTCTTTTTTCTGGTGAAGTGTTCAACTTAATTTTGATTAGTAGATGGAAAAAAACGAAAGCTGTTTGAATCATCATTAGTGCTGTCAGAAGGTGTAACAAATAGATACATAATCTTTGTGAGTTTTTAAAGTCTATGGTGCTCACTTGATTTTATACAAGAGCTCATACAGGGTTTTGTAAGCTCACCTATGGGCACAGGATGGTTTCTCAGATGCCAGTTGCCAGAAGGAGGGAGCTCGTGCTTTGCAGGTGCTAAGTACATTAGGACTTGTAGCTGAGCTTGTGATTCAGCTCTTGCAAGTGGTGCATGCTTGATGAAAAGATTGCAGGAGTACGTTTTCAGTCCTAATTTTTTCTTCTCTTGTCCTTTCAGAGACGAAATGAAAACCTGGCACTTCCTTCAGCAGAGCAGCAAGCCCTGGAGAATGTGAAAGCTGGGCTGGAGACCTGGGAGTACACTGCTAGAAACACCCTCATGTATTATCCAACAGGTGAGGCATGCAAGTCGCAGGAGGGCGATCTGTCTAGGTTTGTTGACTCCAGACAGTGCTTATCCCCCTTCTGACAGAACAGCTCTTACTGGTGCTACTGCACTGTTTCTTCTGCGTAGCTCAGAGATGTGCAGCTGTTATAAGAGTCTTCTCCACCCATCCTGCACCATTCTTGAGATCTTGCTTCATTGCCTCTGATTGCAAAGCTGGATCGTGTTCTGTTACTGAACAAACATTTGTTTTTAGGAGCCATAAATATTTCTGGTTTGTTTCATGTTATTCTTAAGCACTCATTATTTTCAGTCACTTGCTGCTTCTGCTCAAAGAGCACTGCTTTGGTTCTGTGGTCGCTTGGTTGCTGTAGAAAATTCTATCATGTTGTAGCTGAGGCCTTTCACAAAGACTTTCTGCCTTTCAAGGTGTACCTGATGAGGAGGACACATTTAAGAAGCCCAGGGAAGTTGTCCATCGGAACACTCGTTTTGTGAAAGATCCATTTAGCCAAGCCTTGAGCAAATCACAGCTCCAGCAAGCTGCAGCCCTCAATGCTCAGGTTGGATAATTTTGTTGCTTTTGATCAAAGGCCTTTAAAACAACATAATGGTTGATGATGTGTGTGTGCTGGATACAGATAGCTGGCATCTTTCTCTAGAAGTTGATGAATGACACTGTTTTTATTATTTCAGTACAAACAGGGGAAAGTAGGACCAGATGGGAAAGAGCTGATACCCCAGGAGTCTCCAAAAGTGAATGGATATGGATTTGTGACTACTCCCTCTCCTGCCCCTGGTAAGAGGTTTCTTTATGGCTGTTTTCCTCTTTTCATCTGAATCTGCTTGTGTGTCACAGTTCCATTTTGTTCAGATGTACTGGCTTCAGGATGCTTTCAGTTAGAACACTCTGATTATTTTTCTTCTAGTTCAGATACGGTGTTTGAATTTGTAGCTGCTCCTCACCAACATGGTTTTCCTTTTTTTTTATCCCTCTTAAAATGTGAATGTAGTGAGACTTTTCCTCTGACAAGCCTGTAGGTGGCATATGGAATGCACCTCTCTTCATCAGTGAAAATGCCTTTTCCAAACAGTGGACAGCCAGATTTTCTAGCCAGTGATTTCATCTTAGAATCTATTCTGTAATTGTAGCTGTTAGGCAAGGTGTAGTCATTGTTTGACACAGACATTTGGTTATTCCATGTCTTAAGTCTTCTATCATTTCCTTGCTTTTAAATAGTTCCACGTATTGAAGGAATTTTCATGCAGTATCAAAGGGGAAGATTGGTACTGTAGAATTAGAAAATGAAAGTTTCACTAAGCAAAAGCTTACCAAGTGGAAAAATATACACATGGAAAGATCAGGTTGGGCTTTGTAAGCTGGAGGGTGACACAGCCACGAGCAGTACCTGGTGTTTAAGATCATGTCTTTGTAATGGGAACGACGTGTTAACTTTTCAACACGGGCTGTAGAAGGGCTCAGTTGTGTCTTGAGTTTGCTACATTTCATAATATGGTTCTCTGTGGGTGGATTCTGTGTTGTTTTTGTTTTGTTTTTGCTGACCAAATAGTTAAATACCTTGAGTATGACTTCTTAAATTTGTTTTCAGGTGTGAATGAGTCTCCTTTTATGACATGGGGTGAAATAGAAAGCACCCCTTTACGTCTGGATGGATCAGAAACACCGTATGTGGATCGCACACCTGGACCAGCCTTCAAGGTATTTCATAGGAGTCAACGTGTCATTCTTTGGGGCTGAGGGGACATGGGCTAAGAAAGGAAAGACAAGTGAGTAACTAATAGATTAGCATTGTTGTGGGATGTGTGACACATCTCTGGGCTGCGTTCCCAGTCCTTGAGACTAATAACCTGTGTTCTGCATGGAGGGTGGAGATGGACATGGCTCCACATGAAAGCTACTTAGTGCAGATATCTCAGGTGCAACACACAGCAGGCGACAGTGAGACTTGAAGTTTGGTGATAGGCCTAGACAAAGGGGCTTTTGGAGAAAGCTGAAGAGATGCCTGGTTTCCTTGATTTTAATGTAGGAATGGGTAGAAATCATAATATTTCCCAAGTCTGAGGCAGCTGCATCACTTAAAGGTTGGAAAGGTACTCTGACTTTGTTAATGACACTTGACCCTGTGTGCAACCTGTCTCCAGCTGGTATCATTGAATGTGAGTTGTCTGAGATTCTTAGTTTAAGAAGAGAGTAATTTTCTGTGTGTGCCTCTGTTTTGTCAGACTTTGAAGTTGTTGTCTGGTTTTCCTGCTGTTTAGCAATGCCTTTGTTTGCCTGAGAGCTGGCTGGCCATGGGCCAGGGCTAGGCAAGACACAGGTGACATTGTTTGTCTATGAGAGACAGCAGGAGGAAATGCCAGATGTAATGGCTGCTTCCTTGACTGAACTGGTTCTACCATATTTGTTACTTGCAAAGGCAAGTTGAAAATCTCTCTATGTCCTCTCTTGCTTTTATGTAGCAGAAGAGAAGAGTGGGCAGATCCCACTCCTCCCCAGTTTAGATTGTTGTCAGCTGCAATCCAACCATGGAAGTGCTTTGTTTCATTTATACAGCGCTCATACCTACTGCCTTGGCACATAAAGTGTGTGATGTATTTATAGATCCTGGAGCCTGGACGTCGAGAGAGGTTAGGACTCAAGATGGCCAATGAAGTGGCAGCTAAAAATCGAGCAAAGAAGCAGGAGGCACTTCGAAAAGTCACAGAAAACTTGGCCAGGTGAGACTTCTGTTGTGATGGAGGAATTGGGGGTGAAATCTGATGAGATTTAAATCAATATATGCAGAAAGGGAGGAATGAGGAAAGTGCTGGAAACATTTTTAGGCGTAAAAGAACACACCAAGGGAAGGGGGGTGGTGGTTGTTCCTGGTACTCCCTCTTGTGAGCCTTACTGTTCTGCCCTATGCTACCCAGGCGGTGCATCTGGATCAGTGTCTTGCTTCACTGCAAGTAGATGAGACCTGATGCAGCATGCTTGGCTGGCTCACAGGAAGGACGACACAGGCTCAAAGGAAATAAGCAGGCAGTGCAGTTTATGTTTAGGAGGGATGTTAGATGTTTCTCTGTTACTTCTCTCTCTAGAGGATCAGGCTGCATTTACTTGCAGGCAAAAGGACTTCTGCCAATGGGTCTGGTCAGTGGAGGAAGCGGGCACCAGGTTCTCCCGTGGAAGCATTGATAGCATTCCTGATAAAAAAATTTTTACTGTAAGGTCTTTAAAAATGTCTTTTCTATTGCAGCCTCACTCCAAAGGGATTAAGCCCAGCAATGTCACCAGCTTTGCAACGACTGGTAAACAGGACTGCAAGTAAATACACCGACAAAGCCCTGCGGGCCAGCTATACTCCTTCTCCAGCCCACACAGGAACTCCTGGTTACAAGACACCAGCAAATGGGCCCCAAACACCCACGACCACCCCACAGTCTAGGACAGTATCTCAGACACCAGTATCTCAAGATACTACATCAATCACAGATAATTTACTACAGCTTCCTAAAAGAAGGAAGGCATCTGATTTCTTCTAAATGTTCTTGTCATCAGCAAGTCAACAGTGAACAGCCCATGCTCAGCTGTCTGCAACGTGGATGTTTTGAACCATCAGTAGTAAGAGGTATCTAGATTCAGCTGCCAGAGTGGAAGCCAGCAGTTAGATCCGGGACCAAATCTAGACTATGTAGCTGAAATAGCTTGTGATGTGCTTTATGGAAGACAAGTGTCTCTTGCTGTGGTATAACTTCCCTTTGAACTGCATGGATATGTTATACAGCTGTATCATAAGGATGCTTCCTGCAGTGGCAAAGAAGAATCTGGACTCTTAGCTCAAACAGTGATAATTTTTAAAATATCTCTTTTTTTCAGATGGCCATGTGTTTGAATACATTTCTATACAAATATGTCTATTTATAAAATATGTTAAGCCTTCCTAAAAGGTTGAACTGGATTTTACTCTTGCTTATCAAACATTTTTGGTCTCGTCCTTTACAGAAGAGAGGATGTCAGAGAGTCACAGAACTGTAGGGGTTAGAAGGGACATCTAGAGATCATAGAGTACAACTCCCCAGCTAAAGCAGTTTCCCTACAGTAGATTGCACAGGGCCACGTCCTGGTGAGACTTGAGTATCTTTAGAGTGGGAGTCTGCACCACCTCTCTGTGCAGACTGTTCTAGTGCTGTCATTAACAGTAAAGAAATTCTTCCCTTCTCAGCCTTCTCATCTCCAGACCAAAAAGATCTCAGGTCTCTCAGCCTTTTCTTGTGCAGGAGATGCTCCAGACCCCTAACCCTTATATACATATATATATACACATCTCTGTCACTCATGGTTGTAGGGGGCATCTCTTTAATGCAAGTGGATTTTAAACTGGTGCTTCCCAGTGTATGGTAGACTTGTCAAAAGAAATCTTACTTTGTGAAAAAATGTACCCAGTTCCAGATGTCAATTCACACTTCCTAATAACCTGCAATCTTACTTATTGTGTTCTGCAGCTGGTGTAACAGAAGCTTGAGTGTGAACAGCACTGTGACTCAAAAGAAAGCTTTCCTTTGTGCTTTTGACCAAAACTCTTGGTTATTGCAAACCATATCAGAGATGGTTGTTCATTCATCTCAGTAGATGAACTTTGTAAAGCAAAAGATGACTATTTCTGAAAGGGCTGGGGGTAGTTGAAGTTGAAAACCAGCAGTTCTCAAGCTGGATCAATTTTTAAGAGAATCTGATTTCCTTCACCCCACCTTTCCATCCCGCAGAAAGAAGTTTTGGCTTGCTGATCATGCTCAGGCTTTTCCTCTGCAGTTTTTGGGGACACTCACCCTCTTGTGCAGTGGGCAGAGGGGGTAGGGATTTGGGATTTTGGAGTTTGGAACCACAAGCATCTCAAAAACTTCATTTACATACAACCTCTGAGATGTGTCAGGCTGAAGCAAGTGGAAAATAAGGTCCTCGCAGTCTTTAGTCAGGTATTTTGATGTGTGGAAGTCAGTCTTGTATCATTTCTGAGTACACATAATGTTTCTGACATTAGAATCACTAAAGGGCATTAATGCATAGACCACTGTATGCAAAATGACCCAGGCTCCAGATGCCAGAAATCCTGGGGTCGCAAGGAATGTCCTGCAGCACTTCAGGGGCTGCATTTGTCCACAGAAGGTTTTGCTGAGAAGAGATCTTCCCTTTTCACCCTGAGACAAATGTTTGGAGAAGTCAAGCCTGACATCTTGACGTTTAAATGTTCTTTGGGAAGGATATTCCCAGATTTCAGGTCTCTGTTAGCTACGTTTAAGTCATGGCAATGCTTGATGGCAGGAGCCAGCTGCTGGAACTTAAAGTGAGCAAAGTTCTCTTTCACAGCTTCTGTCAGCTTGACATGGCCCAGGAGGTCTCCCTTTACCCCCAGCTCCATAAAGATGTACAATTTCCCTCCTGATACCTCAAAGATCTCAGAGTTTTGATGATTGATGGGTGGTGCAAATGTTCCATCTGTTTCCCTGGGGAGAAATTAGTCCAGGAAGCCCTGAGGCATTCTGTCGTCAATTATCTTTATAGCCACATTGCTTTATAACCTGTTGCAGCAGGCTAATTTCACTGCCATACGAGACTTCTCCTGGTGTGGTGCTCAGGTTGAAACCTTCCTTTCAGTGTTACTTTAGGGGTGTCTTCCACTTCAGTCTTTGGTTTACCAGTTTTAGATTATTATTTTTTTTCCCCACAAGCTAAAATGGAGAAGGAATCATTCATAATAGTGATTACAAGAAAGCTCCTCCTGAAGGCATTAAACTATTGGAAAATTTTCTTAAGCAACTGAATTTGAGGACTATGGTGGCGACGGGTTGATGTGGGCTCAGATTAGTGGTTCCAACCTTAATGATTCTATGAGTTTCTACTGCTGAAGGTTTCCTGCTGTACCCAATGGATGGAAATCTAGTCTTAGCTCTTCTTGCTGGTTATGGTGAGTTTTCAAAATACTTGTTGGTAGGTTAAGTTTTTTAAATGCTTTCACTGAATGGACCAATGCTCTATGTGTGCTGCTTGGCTTTATGTTCAAGCACAGCGATGTATCTGAGTTTGTTATTGCAGTCGTGTTTTGAAACCTTTCTGAAGTTGTTTAATTGTTCATGTTTGTATCTCAGGAGGCACACAGGGTTAAGTGCTACATGAAGGAGCTCCTGAAGGTGCTGGGGAGCAAAGGATGCTGGTTGTTTGTTTGTTTTGTTTTGTTTTCACAGTGGCTGCGTTCAAGAACTGTTTGTTTCTATTTGCTTGGTGCTTTCCCTTAACTTTCTTTCCTTGGTTCTCTTTCAGCCCCTCTGTTTCGTAGCTCTGATGATTGGCTGCTTCCTGTGGGTTTGGCAGCTGTTATTTTCTTAAACCCTTACTCATCGAGTAAGTTGCATTTTGACTTCCAGCTTCTGCTTTACTTGAGGAAAGCTCACAACATCACTTCTTCGGAACTGATGGGAGGATGGTGGTTTGTGTGTGTGCTGATTGCTTCACTGTAATCGGCCTCGGGGGCTTTTTGCTTTATGTTGGTTTCTGCTTTTTCAAACGTAGTTTTTCAGCTCCCAAGTGTACGACTTCAAAGCCTTAATGATGAGAACGCAGGGGCTGGGAACAATCCTGCACAGCCCACCAATGTCATTCTGACAAACATTCTGACCACCAGACTGGGACTTTTGATTATTATTCTCCCCCCCCCCCCCCAATCTTTGAAGCTTGTAGCTATTTTTTATAATTAGCCAGAAAGACGAAGAACAGTTTTAACCGTTCTGAGCTGTGGTTGTTGTAGTACAGGCTGACCTCTGGGTGCAAGCTGAGCCCTGCTGGCAGGAAGGCACAGCCAGCTGAGTACACTGCTTGCACCACGCCTGGGCACAGGGCAGCCTGCAGAACACTGGGCAGCCTGTGTAACACTTGGCAGCCCGGGGCTTTGCTATAATCACACGACGTTCTCCGCAGGGAATATCCATGGAAATATTTATGCAGCTCTTTGAGCAGTGCCTGCGGATTTCTGTAAGGCTGAGGGTGTTTGGGGCTGTTTTTGCCTTGGTGGAGAGCTTCCTCCTGTGCGGTTTCCATTGCCACTTCCACAGCACCTGTCCCTGGCTGTGACCTTTCCAAGTGACTTTTATAGCACAACTTGTGAGAATAAATTGAGTGATACGACGTCGCTGGGGTTTGTGAGTGCATGAAACGAAAAGGTTTTGCTTTTTTTGGTGTGGAAGTAACCAAGGGCTCAGTTTTTTTTCTTCAGGCAAAAGGAAGAAACAACCAACCTATTCTCAGATGCTGATGGATGAATATAAAGAACATCTATTACTGATGTGTCCGTGTTTTCAGTGATATTCCTTAAAGACCAACCTGGGTAAACAGCTCTGAAACTTTTAGGTAAAAGGTTTATTTCACAATGTTCCCACAATCTGCTTGTCCCCAGGAAGTGTTCACATCTATGCTAGGGTGTGCTGAAGGCTCTGCTCTGTGTTGCTCTGCCTGCAGTGCAAGCCAATACGAATTGGTTGCCTCTACTCAGAGGCCCTGCTTGACGGGTGATGTGCATACAGAAGCGTTTCAGTTCTCAGCCTTCCTGGCTGGATGCATCCTGAAATTTCTGAGGAGCTGTGCTCGTACCAGGATGTGGCTGGCTCACAGAACAGCACAGATAGAGCCGTGTCTGAGAATGGTTAGTTTGGTGTTGTGCAATCCGTGCTTAAAAGCTGATTGCATAAGCTACCTTGAGGCACGGGATGGTGCTGGTCCTGTGTCTTCCCTCGAGTGAGTTAACCTGAAATCAGAAGCCTTGGTTCTGATGGATTGAAGGGCGTTTGTCAGAGCTGTAATTTATTTCCAGGGAAATGCTCTAAAGCTGGCTCTGGGAAGGGCTTTGCAGCCAGGCTGTTCTTGCAGTGCTGCTTTGATGTCAGGGCTCCGCTTCCTGCAGTCGTGCACCCTTGCTATCCGCAATGGAGCTGCCAGAACTCTTTGCCAAAACAGCACCTTAGACGGCCAAATCCAATGTGAAAACCCACCTGGGCTATAGCGGGGTTTGATTTATTTTCTCTCAGCATTACTTTGCCTGCTGTGTGTGGGCAGGAGCAGCCAGGAAGGGGGAGGGTGCAGTTAGAGAAAGGGGTAGCAGGAGCGGGGTGCGGGACGCGGGGCTGGGGAGAGGGCACGCGCTGAGCTGAGCGAGGCTGGAGGGGCATTGACAGCCTTTTATTGGTGACCTTGGAACCGCTGCCTACGAGTGGAAAACATCGAGTTGCGTATTTTAATTAAATTTCAGCTCTCGGTTTCACCGCCGTTTTAAAAAATATCTGGAAAAAACCAC